>NW_028317914.1:8881776-9204096 GCF_062004578.1 Staurois parvus | reverse complement strand
AGGACCAAAAGGCTTGGATAGAGCAATGAACTTCTCAACGACGCAGCTGAACAGCAGGGACACCCCTAAGGGCCTAGGTCGATACTAAACTTGATCATGGCCAAAAGGCCGAGTAGCAATAATACAAAAAGGAAAGAGGACAGTAGGGTAGATCGCAGTCTCGTTCCTTGTGGGGACTAAGCCTCTAACCCAATAGCAGCAAGTAGGTGAAGCCAAATTTAATTGACGATCCTACAAGGCCGAGCAGAGGGTACCCCACAAGGACCAAAAGGCTTGGATAGATCGAAGAACTTCTCAACGACGCAGCTGAACAGCCGGGACACCCCTAAGGGCCTAGGTCGATACAAAACTTGATCATGGCCAAAAGGCCGAGAAGCAATAATACAGAAAGGAAAGAGGGTAGATCGCAGTCTCGTTCCTTGTGGGGACTAAGCCTCTGACCCAATAGCAGTAAGAAGGTGAAGCCAAATTTAATTGACGATCCTACCAGGCCGAGCAGAGGGTATCCCACAAGGACCAAAAGGCTTGGATAGAGCAAAGAACTTCTCAACGACGCAGCTGAACAGCAGGGACACCCCTAAGGGCCTAGGTCGATACTAAACTTGATCATGGCCAAAAGGCCGAGAAGCAATAATACAGAAAGAAAAGAGGACAGTAGGGTAGATCGCAGTCTCGTTGCTTGCGGGGACTAAGCCTCTAACCCAATAGCAGCAAGAAGGTGAAGCCAAATTTAATTGACGATCCTACCAGGCCGAGCAGAGGGTACCCCACAAAGACCAAAAGGCTTGGATAGAGCAAAGAACTTCTCAACGACGCAGCTGAACAGCAGGGACACCCCTAAGGGCCTAGGTGGATAACAAACTTGATCATAGCCAAAAGGCCGAGAAGCAATAATACAGAAAGGAAAGAGGGTAGATCGCAGTCTCGTTTCTTGTGGGGACTAAGCCTCTAACACAATAGCAGCAAGTAGGTGAAGCCAAATTTAGTTGACGATCCTACCAGGCCGAGCAGAGGGTACCCCAAAAGGTCCAAAAGGCTTGGATAGATCGAAGAACTTCTCAACGACGAAGCTGGATAGCAGGGACACCCCTAAGGGCCTAGGTAGATACCAAACTTGATCATGGCCAAAAGGCCGAGAAGCAATATTGCAGAAAGAAAAGAGGACAGTAGGGAAGATCGCAGTCTCGTTCCTTGTGGGGACTAAGCCTCTAACCCAATAGCAGCTAGTAGGTGAAGCCAAATTTTATTGACGATCCTACCAGGCCGAGCAAAGGGTACCCCAAAAAGACCAAAAGGCTTGGATAGATCGAAGAACTTCTTAACGACGCAGATGGACAGCAGAGACACCCCTAAGGGCCTAGGTCGATACTAAACTTGATCATGGCCAAAAGGCCGAGTAGCAATAATACAGAAAGGAAAGAGGACAGTAGGGTAGATCGCAGTCTCGTTCCTTGTGGGGACTAAGCCTCTAACCCAATAGCAGCAAGTAGGTGAAGCCAAATTTAATTGACGATCCTACCAGGCCGAGCAGAGGGTACCCCACAAGGACCAAAAGGCTTGGATAGATCGAAGAACTTCTCAACGACGCTGCTGGACAGCCGGGACACCCCTAAGGGCCTAGGTCGATACCAAACTTGATCATGGCCACAAGGCCGAGAAGCAATAATACAGAAAGGAAAGAGGGTAGATCGCAGTCTAGTTCCTTGTGGGGACTAAGCCTCTAACCCAATAGCAGCAAGAAGGTGAAGCCAAATTTAATTGACGATCCTACCAGGCCGAGCAGAGGGTACCCCACAAGGACCAAAAGGCTTGGATAGATCGAAGAACTTCTCAACGACGCTGCTGGACAGCCGGGACACCCCTAAGGGCCTAGGTCGATACCAAACTTGATCATGGCCACAAGGCCGAGAAGCAATAATACAGAAAGGAAAGAGGGTAGATCGCAGTCTCGTTCCTTGTGGGAACTAAGCCTCTGACCCAATAGCAGTAAGAAGGTGAAGCCAAATTTAATTGACGATCCTACCAGGCCGAGCAGAGGGTATCCCACAAGGACCAAAAGGCTTGGATAGAGCAAAGAACTTCTCAACGACGCAGCTGAACAGCAGGGACACCCCTAAGGGCCTAGGTCGATACTAAACTTGATCATGGCCAAAAGGCCGAATAGCAATAATACAGAAAGGAAAGAGGACAGTAGGGTAGATCGCAGTCTCGTTCCTTGTGGGGACTAAGCCTCTAACCCAATAGCAGCAAGTAGGTGAAGCCAAATTTAATTGACGATCCTACCAGGCCGAGCAGAGGGTACCCCACAAGGACCAAAAGGCTTGGATAGATCGAAGAACTTCTCAACGACGCAGCTGAACAGCCGGGACACCCCTAAGGGCCTAGGTCGATACCAAACTTGATCATGGCCAAAAGGCCGAGAAGCAATAATACAGAAAGGAAAGAGGGTAGATCGCAGTCTCGTTCCTTGTGGGGACTAAGCCTCTGACCCAATAGCAGTAAGAAGGTGAAGCCAAATTTAATTGACGATCCTACCAGGCCGAGCAGAGGGTATCCCACAAGGACCAAAAGGCTTGGATAGAGCAAACAACTTCTCAACGACGCAGCTGAACAGCAGGGACACCCCTAAGAGCCTAGGTCGATACCAAACTTGATCATGGCCAAAAGGGCCGAGAAGCAATAATACAGAAAGGAAAGAGGGTAGATCGCAGTCTCGTTCCTTGTGGGGACTAAGCCTCTAACCCAATAGCAGCAAGAAGGTGAAGCCAAATTTAATTGACGATCCTACCAGGCCGAGCAGAGGGTACCCCACAAGGACCAAAAGGCTTGGATAGATCGAAGAACTTCTCAACGACGCAGCTGGATAGCCGGGACACCCCTAAGGGCCTAGGTCGATACCAAACTTGATCATGGCCACAAGGCCGAGAAGCAATAATACAGAAAGGAAAGAGGGTAGATCGCAGTCTCGTTCCTTGTGGGGACTAAGCCTCTAACCCAATAGCAGTAAGAAGGTGAAGCCAAATTTAATTGACGATCCTACCAGGCCGAGCAGAGGGTATCCCACAAGGACCAAAAGGCTTGGATAGAGCAAAGAACTTCTCAACGACGCAGCTGAACAGCAGGGACACCCCTAAGGGCCTAGGTCGATACTAAACTTGATCATGGCCAAAAGGCCGAGTAGCAATAATACAAAAAGGAAAGAGGACAGTAGGGTAGATCGCAGTCTCGTTCCTTGTGGGGACTAAGCCTCTAACCCAATAGCAGCAAGTAGGTGAAGCCAAATTTAATTGACGATCCTACCAGGCCGAGCAGAGGGTACCCCACAAGGACCAAAAGGCTTGGATAGATCGAAGAACTTCTCAACGACGCAGCTGAACAGCAGGGACACCCCTAAGGGCCTAGGTCGATACCAATCTTGATCATGGCCAAAAGGCCGAGAAGCAATAATACAGAAAGGAAAGAGGGTAGATCGCAGTCTCGTTCCTTGTGGGGACTAAGCCTCTGACCCAATAGCAGTAAGAAGGTGAAGCCAAATTTAATTGACGATCCTACCAGGCCGAGCAGAGGGTATCCCACAAGGACCAAAAGGCTTGGATAGAGCAAAGAACTTCTCAACGACGCAGCTGAACAGCAGGGACACCCCTAAGGGCCTAGGTCGATACTAAACTTGATCATGGCCAAAAGGCCGAGAAGCAATAATACAGAAAGAAAAGAGGACAGTAGGGTAGATCGCAGTCTCGTTGCTTGCGGGGACTAAGCCTCTAACCCAATAGCAGCAAGAAGGTGAAGCCAAATTTAATTGACGATCCTACCAGGCCGAGCAGAGGGTACCCCACAAGGACCAAAAGGCTTGGATAGAGCAAAGAACTTCTCAACGACGCAGCTGAACAGCAGGGACACCCCTAAGGGCCTAGGTGGATAACAAACTTGATCATGGCCAAAAGGCCGAGAAGCAATAAATCAGAAAGGAAAGAGTACAGTAGAGTAGATCACAGTCTCGTTCCTTGTGGGGACTAAGCCTCTAACCCAATAGCAGCAAGTAGGTGAAGCCAAATTTAATTGACGATCCTACCAAGCCGAGCAGAGGGTACCGCACAAGCACCAAAAGGCTTGGATAGATCGAAGAACTTCTCAACGAAGTAGCTGGACAGCAGGGAAACCCCTCAGGCTAACGACGCAGCAAAATTTGATCAAAAGACCAAGAAGTGCTAATGCAGGAATGTAAAATCTGGGCACAAGAGCTGACAATCATTCAGAAATGATCTTCAGTCCTGTATTGCTTTAAAGAGTAACTCCACTTTTGTTGAGAGGACAACACTCCCCTCTGGGTGATTAATGTATATTTTTATGGTTGTGAAAGGTTTGGAGATTCTTACCTTTTGTTATTGTGCAGATAGATCCACGTGTGTTCTTGAACCAAATACACGGGAACGACTTTTGCAGTGATCGATCGGCGGCTGCTCCTGCGGGGTACCTGTGGAGAAAGTGGTAGGGTCTGCAAACCTGTAGAGATGATGGTTGTTGGAGGGGACGCCCATCATCTGACTGATGTCAGTGCCAACTTGTGGGAATATCAGCCTACCAGTTACACAGCAGGAAATGACACCTCCTGGAGGGCCCCTGTAGATTAGGAAGGGAAGTTGCTTGTTAATAACAATGAAAGATAATGTGATTTGTGTAGGAATTGTAGGTGTCATTTGTATTTCCCCGTAAAAGTGGAGTTACTCTTTAAATGAAGCGCTAGGATTTATTAACCACCTCCCGTCCGGTTGTATATAAATGACCGGACGGTGAAAGTGCAGGGTCAGGTGGCCGTTTATAAATGGCCTTCCCGCCCCCTGCTTGTGCGCGCTCCCTTGGAGCGCACAGCAGTGCAATCCAGTGCCCGTTGTGTCCTCTGTACACAGTGGAACACTGATCGTCGTACGGGACCTCTGAAAGCTGAAAATTGGCCTGGACAGGAAGGGGGTAAAAGTGTCCGGACTTGAAGTGGTTAAACATTACATTCAGAGAAATGTTGCCGACATAAAAAAGAAGGAATAAACGTGTAACATTAAAAATTCTGACAACATACAAAGCCACTTTAAAATGTTTAGGACAGATTACTGTCTGTATCTTTTTTCTATAAATATAGACATATAACTATTTTTTTCTGCTCTGCCTAAGTGAAATCTTAGAGTCTTTTAGTTGAATCCCATGGTCAAAAATGAAACTGCCCAGAGACAATGGATTCTTTCTCCAATTTTGACATTTTTAACCATAAGATGACAAGCCTGCCCACCACGACAAGGTAGACTCTTTTAGGGCAGGACCTACACTAAACTACACTATGCTAAACTACTCCATGCTAGTCATCGTATTTTTTGTGTTAGATGCCTGTTTGTGATAAGCCTCATCCTAGAACCTTCCTTCTTCCTTTCCAGACTTGTTTACAGAGATCTACATAAGAACAACCCTTTTCATTCAAAAAACAGAGAACAGATTTAAAAGGGTTGTTGCTGTTATCTTATGGCGGGTGATGCAGTGGTCAGCAATGATCATCTGTAATGTCCCGACACATTTCCCCTTCTTTAATCAATGCAGAGCTCTCTTCCACATAGATGCCTTCAGTCTGAAAGGTCTAAAGTGTTTCAATTGTAGTGAAGTTTATTCACAGATACCAAACTTGATCATGGCCAAAAGGCCGAGAAGCAATAATGCAGATAGGACAGAGGGCAGTATGGTAGATCGCAGTCTCCTTCCTTGTGGGGACTAAGCTTCTACCCCAATAGCAGCAAGTAGGAGAAGCCCAAATTTAATTGAGGATCCTACCAGGCTGAGCAGAGGGTTCCCCAAAAGGACCGAAAGGCTTGGATAGATCGAAGAACTTCTCAACGACGCAGCTGAACAGCCGGGACACCCCTAAGGGCCTAGGTCGATACCAAACTTGATCATGGCCAAAAGGCCGAGAAGCAATAATACAGAAAGGAAAGAGGGTAGATCGCACTCTCGTTCCTTGTGGGGACTAAGCCTCTGACCCAATAGCAGTAAGAAGGTGAAGCCAAATTTAATTGACGATCCTACCAGGCCGAGCAGAGGGTACCCCACAAGGACCAAAAGGCTTGGATAGAGCAAAGAACTTCTCAACGACGCAGCTGAACAGCAGGGACACCCCTAAGGGCCTAGGTCGATACTAAACTTGATCATGGCCAAAAGGCCGAGAAGCAATAATACAGAAAGAAAAGAGGACAGTAGGGTAGATCGCAGTCTCGTTGCTTGCGGGGACTAAGCCTCTAACCCAATAGCAGCAAGAAGGTGAAGCCACATTTAATTGACGATCCTACCAGGCCGAGCAGAGGGTACCCCACAAAGACCAAAAGGCTTGGATAGAGCAAAGAACTTCTCAACGACGCAGCTGCACAGCAGGGACACCCCTAAGGGCCTAGGTGGATAACAAACTTGATCATAGCCAAAAGGCCGAGAAGCAATAATACAGAAAGGAAAGAGGGTAGATCGCAGTCTCGTTTCTTGTGGGGACTAAGCCTCTAACACAATAGCAGCAAGTAGGTGAAGCCAAAATTAGTTGACGATCCTACCAGGCCGAGCAGAGGGTACCCCAAAAGGTCCAAAAGGCTTGGATAGATCGAAGAACTTCTCAACGACGAAGCTGGATAGCAGGGACACCCCTAAGGGCCTAGGTAGATACCAAACTTGATCATGGCCAAAAGGCCGAGAAGCAATATTGCAGAAAGAAAAGAGGACAGTAGGGAAGATCGCAGTCTCGTTCCTTGTGGGGACTAAGCCTCTAACCCAATAGCAGCTAGTAGGTGAAGCCAAATTTTATTGACGATCCTACCAGGCCGAGCAAAGGGTACCCCAAAAAGACCAAAAGGCTTGGATAGATCGAAGAACTTCTTAACGACGCAGATGGACAGCAGAGACACCCCTAAGGGCCTAGGTCGATACTAAACTTGATCATGGCCAAAAGGCCGAGTAGCAATAATACAGAAAGGAAAGAGGACAGTAGGGTAGATCGCAGTCTCGTTCCTTGTGGGGACTAAGCCTCTAACCCAATAGCAGCAAGAAGGTGAAGCCAAATTTAATTGACGATCCTACCAGGCCGAGCAGAGGGTACCCCACAAGGACCAAAAGGCTTGGATAGATCGAAGAACTTCTCAACGACGCTGCTGGACAGCCGGGACACCGCTAAGGGCCTAGGTCGATACCAAACTTGATCATGGCCACAAGGCCGAGAAGCAATAATACAGAAAGGAAAGAGGGTAGATCGCAGTCTCGTTCCTTGTGGGAACTAAGCCTCTGACCCAATAGCAGTAAGAAGGTGAAGCCAAATTTAATTGACGATCCTACCAGGCCGAGCAGAGGGTATCCCACAAGGACCAAAAGGCTTGGATAGAGCAAAGAACTTCTCAACGACGCAGCTGAACAGCAGGGACACCCCTAAGGGCCTAGGTCGATACTAAACTTGATCATGGCCAAAAGGCCGAGTAGCAATAATACAGAAAGGAAAGAGGACAGTAGGGTAGATCGCAGTCTCGTTCCTTGTGGGGACTAAGCCTCTAACCCAATAGCAGCAAGAAGGTGAAGCCAAATTTAATTGACGATCCTACCAGGCCGAGCAGAGGGTACCCCACAAGGACCAAAAGGCTTGGATAGATCAAAGAACTTCTCAACGACGCAGCTGAACAGCCGGGACACCCCTAAGGGCCTAGGTCGATACCAAACTTGATCATGGCCAAAAGGCCGAGAAGCAATAATACAGAAAGGAAAGAGGGTAGATCGCAGTCTCGTTCCTTGTGGGGACTAAGCCTCTGACCCAATAGCAGTAAGAAGGTGAAGCCAAATTTAATTGACGATCCTACCAGGCCGAGCAGAGGGTATCCCACAAGGACCAAAAGGCTTGGATAGAGCAAACAACTTCTCAACGACGCAGCTGAACAGCAGGGACACCCCTAAGAGCCTAGGTCGATACCAAACTTGATCATGGCCAAAAGGGCCGAGAAGCAATAATACAGAAAGGAAAGAGGGTAGATCGCAGTCTCGTTCCTTGTGGGGACTAAGCCTCTAACCCAATAGCAGCAAGAAGGTGAAGCCAAATTTAATTGACGATCCTACCAGGCCGAGCAGAGGGTACCCCACAAGGACCAAAAGGCTTGGATAGATCAAAGAACTTCTCAACGACGCAGCTGGACAGCCGGGACACCCCTAAGGGCCTAGGTCGATACCAAACTTGATCATGGCAACAAGGCCGAGAAGCA
This sequence comes from Staurois parvus, assembly GCF_062004578.1. Taxonomy (NCBI): domain Eukaryota; kingdom Metazoa; phylum Chordata; class Amphibia; order Anura; family Ranidae; genus Staurois; species Staurois parvus. Next base: position 9,195,841 of record NW_028317914.1, on the reverse strand, counting down.
ATAATACAGAAAGGAAAGAGGGTAGATCGCAGTCTCGTTCCTTGTGGGGACTAAGCCTCTGACCCAATAGCAGTAAGAAGGTGAAGCCAAATTTAATTGACGATCCTACCAGGCCGAGCAGAGGGTATCCCACAAGGACCAAAAGGCTTGGATAGAGCAAAGAACTTCTCAACGACGCAGCTGAACAGCAGGGACACCCCTAAGGGCCTAGGTCGATACTAAACTTGATCATGGCCAAAAGGCCGAGTAGCAATAATACAGAAAGGAAAGAGGACAGTAGGGTAGATCGCAGTCTCGTTCCCTGTGGGGACTAAGCCTCTAACCCAATAGCAGCAAGTAGGTGAAGCCAAATTTAATTGACGATCCTACCAGGCCGAGCAGAGGGTACCCCACAAGGACCAAAAGGCTTGGATAGAGCAAAGAACTTCTCAACGACGCAGCTGAACAGCCGGGACACCCCTAAGGGCCTAGGTCGATACCAAACTTGATCATGGCCAAAAGGCCGAGAAGCAATAATACAGAAAGGAAAGAGGGTAGATCGCAGTCTCGTTCCTTGTGGGGACTAAGCCTCTGACCCAATAGCAGTAAGAAGGTGAAGCCAAATTTAATTGACGATCCTACCAGGCCGAGCAGAGGGTATCCCACAAGGACCAAAAGGCTTGGATAGAGCAAAGAACTTCTCAACGACGCAGCTGAACAGCAGGGACACCCCTAAGGGCCTAGGTCGATACTAAACTTGATCATGGCCAAAAGGCCGAGAAGCAATAATACAGAAAGAAAAGAGGACAGTAGGGTAGATCGCAGTCTCGTTGCTTGCGGGGACTAAGCCTCTAACCCAATAGCAGCAAGAAGGTGAAGCCAAATTTAATTGACGATCCTACCAGGCCGAGCAGAGGGTACCCCACAAGGACCAAAAGGCTTGGATAGAGCAAAGAACTTCTCAACGACGCAGCTGAACAGCAGGGACACCCCTATGGGCCTAGGTGGATAACAAACTTGATCATGGCCAAAAGGCCGAGAAGCAATAAATCAGAAAGGAAAGAGTACAGTAGAGTAGATCACAGTCTCGTTCCTTGTGGGGACTAAGCCTCTAACCCAATAGCAGCAAGTAGGTGAAGCCAAATTTAATTGACGATCCTACCAAGCCGAGCAGAGGGTACCGCACAAGCACCAAAAGGCTTGGATAGATCGAAGAACTTCTCAACGAAGTAGCTGGACAGCAGGGAAACCCCTCAGGCTAACGACGCAGCAAAATTTGATCAAAAGACCAAGAAGTGCTAATGCAGGAATGTAAAGTCTGGGCACAAGAGCTGACAATCATTCAGAAATGATCTTCAGTCCTGTATTGCTTTAAAGAGTAACTCCACTTTTGTTGAGAGGACAACACTCCCCTCTTGGTGATTAATGTATATTTTTATGGTTGTGAAAGGTTTGGAGATTCTTACCTTTTGTTAATGTGCAGATAGATCCACGTGTGTTCTTGAACCAAATACACGGAAACGACTTTTGCAGTGATCGATCGGCGGCTGATCCTGCGGGGTACCTGTGGATAAAGTGGTAGGGTCTGCAAACCTGTAGAGATGATGGTTGTTGGAGGGGACGCCCATCATCTGACTGATGTCAGTGCCAACTTGTGGGAATATCAGCCTACCAGTTACACAGCAGGAAATGACACCTCCTGGAGGGCCCCTGTAGATTAGGAAGGGAAGTTGCTTGTTAATAACAATGAAAGATAATGTGATTTGTGTAGGAATTGTAGGTGTCATTTGTATTTCCCCGTAAAAGTGGAGTTACTCTTTAAATGAAGCGCTAGGATTTATTAACCACCTCCCGTCCGGTTGTATATAAATGACCGGACGGTGAAAGTGCAGGGTCAGGTGGCCGTTTATAAATGGCCTTCCCGCCCCCTGCTTGTGCGCGCTCCCTTGGAGCGCACAGCAGTGCAATCCAGTGCCCGTTGTGTCCTCTGTACACAGTGGAACACTGATCGTCGTACGGGACCTCTGAAAGCTGAAAATTGGCCTGGACAGGAAGGGGGTAAAAGTGTCCGGACTTGAAGTGGTTAAACATTACATTCAGAGAAATGTTGCCGACATAAAAAAGAAGGAATAAACGTGTAACATTAAAAATTCTGACAACATACAAAGCCACTTTAAAATGTTTTGTACAGATTACTGTCTGTATCTTTTTTCTATAAATATAGACATATAACTATTTTTTTCTGCTCTGCCTAAGTGAAATCTTAGAGTCTTTTAGTTGAATCCCATGGTCAAAAATGAAACTGCCCAGAGACAATGGATTCTTTCTCCAATTTTGACATTTTTAACCATAAGATGACAAGCCTGCCCACCACGACAAGGTAGACTCTTTTAGGGCAGGACCTACACTAAACTACACTACGCTAAACTACTCCATGCTAGTCATCGTATTTTTTGTGTTAGATGCCTGTTTGTGATAAGCCTCATCCTAGAACCTTCCTTCTTCCTTTCCAGACTTGTTTACAGAGATCTACATAAGAACAACCCTTTTCATTCAAAAAACAGAGAACAGATTTAAAAGGGTTGTTGCTGTTATCTTATGGCGGGTGATGCAGTGGTCAGCAATGATCATCTGTAATGTCCCGACACATTTCCCCTTCTTTAATCAATGCAGAGCTCTCTTCCACATAGATGCCTTCAGTCTGAAAGGTCTAAAGTGTTTCAATTGTAGTGAAGTTTATTCACAGATACCAAACTTGATCATGGCCAAAAGGCCGAGAAGCAATAATGCAGATAGGAAAGAGGGCAGTATGGTAGATCGCAGTCTCCTTCCTTGTGGGGACTAAGCTTCTACCCCAATAGCAGCAAGTAGGAGAAGCCCAAATTTAATTGAGGATCCTACCAGGCTGAGCAGAGGGTTCCCCAAAAGGACCGATAGGCTTGGATAGATCGAAGAACTTCTCAACGACGCAGCTGGACAGCAGGGACACCCCTAAGGGCCTAGGTCGATACCAAACTTGATCATTGCCAAAAGGCCGAGAAGCAATAATACAGAAAGGAAAGAGGGTAGATCGCAGTCTCGTTCCTTGTGGGGACTAAGCCTCTAACCCAATAGCAGCAAGTAGGTGAAGCCAAATTTAATTGACGATCCTACCAGGCCGAGCAGAGGGTACCCCACAAGGACCAAAAGGCTTGGATAGATCGAAGAACTTCTCAACGACGCAGCTGAACAGCCGGGACACCCCTAAGGGCCTAGGTCGATACCAAACTTGATCATGGCCAAAAGGCCGAGAAGCAATAATACAGAAAGGAAAGAGGGTAGATCGCAGTCTCGTTCCTTGTGGGGACTAAGCCTCTGACCCAATAGCAGTAAGAAGGTGAAGCCAAATTTAATTGACGATCCTACCAGGCCGAGCAGAGGGTATCCCACAAGGACCAAAAGGCTTGGATAGAGCAAAGAACTTCTCAACGACGCAGCTGAACAGCAGGGACGCCCCTAAGGGCCTAGGTCGATACTAAACTTGATCATGGCCAAAAGGCCGAGTAGCAATAATACAGAAAGGAAAGAGGACAGTAGGGTAGATCGCAGTCTCGTTCCTTGTGGGGACTAAGCCTCTAACCCAATAGCAGCAAGTAGGTGAAGCCAAATTTAATTGACGATCCTACCAGGCCGAGCAGAGGGTACCCCACAAGGACCAAAAGGCTTGGATAGATCGAAGAACTTCTCAACGACGCAGCTGAACAGCCGGGACACCCCTAAGGGCCTAGGTCGATACCAAACTTGATCATGGCCAAAAGGCCGAGAAGCAATAATACAGAAAGGAAAGAGGGTAGATCGCAGTCTCGTTCCTTGTGGGGACTAAGCCTCTGACCCAATAGCAGTAAGAAGGTGAAGCCAAATTTAATTGACGATCCTACCAGGCCGAGCAGAGGGTATCCCACAAGGACCAAAAGGCTTGGATAGAGCAAAGAACTTCTCAACGACGCAGCAGAACAGCAGGGACACCCCTAAGAGCCTAGGTCGATACCAAACTTGATCATGGCCAAAAGGGCCGAGAAGCAATAATACAGAAAGGAAAGAGGGTAGATCGCAGTCTCGTTCCTTGTGGGGACTAAGCCTCTAACCCAATAGCAGCAAGAAGGTGAAGCCAAATTTAATTGACGATCCTACCAGGCCGAGCAGAGGGTACCCCACAAGGACCAAAAGGCTTGGATAGATCGAAGAACTTCTCAACGACGCAGCTGGACAGCCGGGACACCCCTAAGGGCCTAGGTCGATACCAAACTTGATCATGGCCACAAGGCCGAGAAGCAATAATACAGAAAGGAAAGAGGGTAGATCGCAGTCTCGTTCCTTGTGGGGACTAAGCCTCTGACCCAATAGCAGTAAGAAGGTGAAGCCAAATTTAATTGACGATCCTACCAGGCTGAGCAGAGGGTATCCCACAAGGACCAAAAGGCTTGGATAGAGCAAAGAACTTCTCAACGACGCAGCTGAACAGCAGGGACACCCCTAAGGGCCTAGGTCGATACTAAACTTGATCATGGCCAAAAGGCCGAGTAGCAATAATACAAAAAGGAAAGAGGACAGTAGGGTAGATCGCAGTCTCGTTCCTTGTGGGGACTAAGCCTCTAACCCAATAGCAGCAAGTAGGTGAAGCCAAATTTAATTGACGATCCTACAAGGCCGAGCAGAGGGTACCCCACAAGGACCAAAAGGCTTGGATAGATCGAAGAACTTCTCAACGACGCAGCTGAACAGCCGGGACACCCCTAAGGGCCTAGGTCGATACCAAACTTGATCATGGCCAAAAGGCCGAGAAGCAATAATACAGAAAGGAAAGAGGGTAGATCGCAGTCTCGTTCCTTGTGGGGACTAAGCCTCTGACCCAATAGCAGTAAGAAGGTGAAGCCAAATTTAATTGACGATCCTACCAGGCCGAGCAGAGGGTATCCCACAAGGACCAAAAGGCTTGGATAGAGCAAAGAACTTCTCAACGACGCAGCTGAACAGCAGGGACACCCCTAAGGGCCTAGGTCGATACTAAACTTGATCATGGCCAAAAGGCCGAGAAGCAATAATACAGAAAGAAAAGAGGACAGTAGGGTAGAACGCAGTCTCCTTGCTTGCGGGGACTAAGCCTCTAACCCAATAGCAGCAAGAAGGTGAAGCCAAATTTAATTGACGATCCTACCAGGCCGAGCAGAGGGTACCCCACAAAGACCAAAAGGCTTGGATAGAGCAAAGAACTTCTCAACGACGCAGCTGGACAGCCGGGACACCCCTAAGGGCCTAGGTCGATACCAAACTTGATCATGGCCACAAGGCCGAGAAGCAATAATACAGAAAGGAAAGAGGGTAGATCGCAGTCTCGTTCCTTGTGGGGACTAAGCCTCTGACCCAATAGCAGTAAGAAGGTGAAGCCAAATTTAATTGACGATCCTACCAGGCCGAGCAGAGGGTATCCCACAAGGACCAAAAGGCTTGGATAGAGCAAAGAACTTCTCAACGACGCAGCAGAACAGCAGGGACACCCCTAAGAGCCTAGGTCGATACCAAACTTGATCATGGCCAAAAGGGCCGAGAAGCAATAATACAGAAAGGAAAGAGGGTAGATCGCAGTCTCGTTCCTTGTGGGGACTAAGCCTCTAACCCAATAGCAGCAAGAAGGTGAAGCCAAATTTAATTGACGATCCTACCAGGCCGAGCAGAGGGTACCCCACAAGGACCAAAAGGCTTGGATAGATCGAAGAACTTCTCAACGACGCAGCTGGACAGCCGGGACACCCCTAAGGGCCTAGGTCGATGCCAAACTTGATCATGGCCACAAGGCCGAGAAGCAATAATACAGAAAGGAAAGAGGGTAGATCGCAGTCTCGTTCCTTGTGGGGACTAAGCCTCTGACCCAATAGCAGTAAGAAGGTGAAGCCAAATTTAATTGACGATCCTACCAGGCTGAGCAGAGGGTATCCCACAAGGACCAAAAGGCTTGGATAGAGCAAAGAACTTCTCAACGACGCAGCTGAACAGCAGGGACACCCCTAAGGGCCTAGGTCGATACTAAACTTGATCATGGCCAAAAGGCCGAGTAGCAATAATACAAAAAGGAAAGAGGACAGTAGGGTAGATCGCAGTCTCGTTCCTTGTGGGGACTAAGCCTCTAACCCAATAGCAGCAAGTAGGTGAAGCCAAATTTAATTGACGATCCTACAAGGCCGAGCAGAGGGTACCCCACAAGGACCAAAAGGCTTGGATAGATCGAAGAACTTCTCAACGACGCAGCTGAACAGCCGGGACACCCCTAAGGGCCTAGGTCGATACCAAACTTGATCATGGCCAAAAGGCCGAGAAGCAATAATACAGAAAGGAAAGAGGGTAGATCGCAGTCTCGTTCCTTGTGGGGACTAAGCCTCTGACCCAATAGCAGTAAGAAGGTGAAGCCAAATTTAATTGACGATCCTACCAGGCCGAGCAGAGGGTATCCCACAAGGACCAAAAGGCTTGGATAGAGCAAAGAACTTCTCAACGACGCAGCTGAACAGCAGGGACACCCCTAAGGGCCTAGGTCGATACTAAACTTGATCATGGCCAAAAGGCCGAGAAGCAATAATACAGAAAGAAAAGAGGACAGTAGGGTAGAACGCAGTCTCGTTGCTTGCGGGGACTAAGCCTCTAACCCAATAGCAGCAAGAAGGTGAAGCCAAATTTAATTGACGATCCTACCAGGCCGAGCAGAGGGTACCCCACAAAGACCAAAAGGCTTGGATAGAGCAAAGAACTTCTCAACGACGCAGCTGAACAGCAGGGACACCCCTAAGGGCCTAGGTGGATAACAAACTTGATCATAGCCAAAAGGCCGAGAAGCAATAATACAGAAAGGAAAGAGGGTAGATCGCAGTCTCGTTTCTTGTGGGGACTAAGCCTCTAACACAATAGCAGCAAGTAGGTGAAGCCAAATTTAGTTGACGATCCTACCAGGCCGAGCAGAGGGTACCCCAAAAGGTCCAAAAGGCTTGGATAGATCGAAGAACTTCTCAACGACGAAGCTGGATAGCAGGGACACCCCTAAGGGCCTAGGTAGATACCAAACTTGATCATGGCCAAAAGGCCGAGAAGCAATATTGCAGAAAGAAAAGAGGACAGTAGGGAAGATCGCAGTCTCGTTCCTTGTGGGGACTAAGCCTCTAACCCAATAGCAGCTAGTAGGTGAAGCCAAATTTTATTGACGATCCTACCAGGCCGAGCAAAGGGTACCCCAAAAAGACCAAAAGGCTTGGATAGATCGAAGAACTTCTTAACGACGCAGATGGACAGCAGAGACACCCCTAAGGGCCTAGGTCGATACTAAACTTGATCATGGCCAAAAGGCCGAGTAGCAATAATACAGAAAGGAAAGAGGACAGTAGGGTAGATCGCAGTCTCGTTCCTTGTGGGGACTAAGCCTCTAACCCAATAGCAGCAAGTAGGTGAAGCCAAATTTAATTGACGATCCTACCAGGCCGAGCAGAGGGTACCCCACAAGGACCAAAAGGCTTGGATAGATCGAAGAACTTCTCAACGACGCTGCTGGACAGCCGGGACACCCCTAAGGGCCTAGGTCGATACCAAACTTGATCATGGCCACAAGGCCGAGAAGCAATAATACAGAAAGGAAAGAGGGTAGATCGCAGTCTCGTTCCTTGTGGGGACTAAGCCTCTAACCCAATAGCAGCAAGAAGGTGAAGCCAAATTTAATTGACGATCCTACCAGGCCGAGCAGAGGGTATCCCACAAGGACCAAAAGGCTTGGATAGAGCAAAGAACTTCTCAACGACGCAGCTGAACAGCAGGGACACCCCTAAGAGCCTAGGTCGATACCAAACTTGATCATGGCCAAAAGGGCCGAGAAGCAATAATACAGAAAGGAAAGAGGGTAGATCGCAGTCTCGTTCCTTGTGGGGACTAAGCCTCTAACCCAATAGCAGCAAGAAGGTGAAGCCAAATTTAATTGACGATCCTACCAGGCCGAGCAGAGGGTACCCCACAAGGACCAAAAGGCTTGGATAGATCGAAGAACTTCTCAACGACGCAGCTGGACAGCCGGGACACCCCTAAGGGCCTAGGTCGATACCAAACTTGATCATGGCCACAAGGCCGAGAAGCAATAATACAGAAAGGAAAGAGGGTAGATCGCAGTCTCGTTCCTTGTGGGGACTAAGCCTCTGACCCAATAGCAGTAAGAAGGTGAAGCCAAATTTAATTGACGATCCTACCAGGCCGAGCAGAGGGTATCCCACAAGGACCAAAAGGCTTGGATAGAGCAAAGAACTTCTCAACGACGCAGCTGAACAGCAGGGACACCCCTAAGGGCCTAGGTCGATACTAAACTTGATCATGGCCAAAAGGCCGAGTAGCAATAATACAGAAAGGAAAGAGGACAGTAGGGTAGATCGCAGTCTCGTTCCTTGTGGGGACTAAGCCTCTAACCCAATAGCAGCAAGTAGGTGAAGCCAAATTTAATTGACGATCCTACCAGGCCGAGCAGAGGGTACCCCACAAGGACCAAAAGGCTTGGATAGATCGAAGAACTTCTCAACGACGCAGCTGAACAGCCGGGACACCCCTAAGGGCCTAGGTCGATACCAAACTTGATCATGGCCAAAAGGCCGAGAAGCAATAATACAGAAAGGAAAGAGGGTAGATCGCAGTCTCGTTCCTTGTGGGGACTAAGCCTCTGACCCAATAGCAGTAAGAAGGTGAAGCCAAATTTAATTGACGATCCTACCGGGCCGAGCAGAGGGTATCCCACAAGGACCAAAAGGTTTGGATACAGCAAAGAACTTCTCAACGACGCAGCTGAACAGCAGGGACACCCCTAAGGGCCTAGGTCGATACTAAACTTGATCATGGCCAAAAGGCCGAGAAGCAATAATACAGAAAGAAAAGAGGACAGTAGGGTAGATCGCAGTCTCGTTGCTTGCGGGGACTAAGCCTCTAACCCAATAGCAGCAAGAAGGTGAAGCCAAATTTAATTGACGATCCTACCAGGCCGAGCAGAGGGTACCCCACAAGGACCAAAAGGCTTGGATAGAGCAAAGAACTTCTCAACAACGCAGCTGAACAGCAGGGACACCCCTATGGGCCTAGGTGGATAACAAACTTGATCATGGCCAAAAGGCCGAGAAGCAATAAATCAGAAAGGAAAGAGTACAGTAGAGTAGATCACAGTCTCGTTCCTTGTGGGGACTAAGCCTCTGACCCAATAGCAGTAAGAAGGTGAAGCCAAATTTAATTGACGATCCTACCAGGCTGAGCAGAGGGTATCCCACAAGGACCAAAAGGCTTGGATAGAGCAATGAACTTCTCAACGACGCAGCTGAACAGCAGGGACACCCCTAAGGGCCTAGGTCGATACTAAACTTGATCATGGCCAAAAGGCCGAGTAGCAATAATACAAAAAGGAAAGAGGACAGTAGGGTAGATCGCAGTCTCGTTCCTTGTGGGGACTAAGCCTCTAACCCAATAGCAGCAAGTAGGTGAAGCCAAATTTAATTGACGATCCTACAAGGCCGAGCAGAGGGTACCCCACAAGGACCAAAAGGCTTGGATAGATCGAAGAACTTCTCAACGACGCAGCTGAACAGCCGGGACACCCCTAAGGGCCTAGGTCGATACCAAACTTGATCATGGCCAAAAGGCCGAGAAGCAATAATACAGAAAGGAAAGAGGGTAGATCGCAGTCTCGTTCCTTGTGGGGACTAAGCCTCTGACCCAATAGCAGTAAGAAGGTGAAGCCAAATTTAATTGACGATCCTACCAGGCCGAGCAGAGGGTATCCCACAAGGACCAAAAGGCTTGGATAGAGCAAAGAACTTCTCAACGACGCAGCTGAACAGCAGGGACACCCCTAAGGGCCTAGGTCGATACTAAACTTGATCATGGCCAAAAGGCCGAGAAGCAATAATACAGAAAGAAAAGAGGACAGTAGGGTAGAACGCAGTCTCGTTGCTTGCGGGGACTAAGCCTCTAACCCAATAGCAGCAAGAAGGTGAAGCCAAATTTAATTGACGATCCTACCAGGCCGAGCAGAGGGTACCCCACAAAGACCAAAAGGCTTGGATAGAGCAAAGAACTTCTCAACGATGCAGCTGAACAGCAGGGACACCCCTAAGGGCCTAGGTGGATAACAAACTTGATCATAGCCAAAAGGCCGAGAAGCAATAATACAGAAAGGAAAGAGGGTAGATCGCAGTCTCGTTTCTTGTGGGGACTAAGCCTCTAACACAATAGCAGCAAGTAGGTGAAGCCAAATTTAGTTGACGATCCTACCAGGCCGAGCAGAGGGTACCCCAAAAGGTCCAAAAGGCTTGGATAGATCGAAGAACTTCTCAACGACGAAGCTGGATAGCAGGGACACCCCTAAGGGCCTAGGTAGATACCAAACTTGATCATGGCCAAAAGGCCGAGAAGCAATATTGCAGAAAGAAAAGAGGACAGTAGGGAAGATCGCAGTCTCGTTCCTTGTGGGGACTAAGCCTCTAACCCAATAGCAGCTAGTAGGTGAAGCCAAATTTTATTGACGATCCTACCAGGCCGAGCAAAGGGTACCCCAAAAAGACCAAAAGGCTTGGATAGATCGAAGAACTTCTTAACGACGCAGATGGACAGCAGAGACACCCCTAAGGGCCTAGGTCGATACTAAACTTGATCATGGCCAAAAGGCCGAGTAGCAATAATACAGAAAGGAAAGAGGACAGTAGGGTAGATCGCAGTCTCGTTCCTTGTGGGGACTAAGCCTCTAACCCAATAGCAGCAAGTAGGTGAAGCCAAATTTAATTGACGATCCTACCAGGCCGAGCAGAGGGTACCCCACAAGGACCAAAAGGCTTGGATAGATCGAAGAACTTCTCAACGACGCTGCTGGACAGCCGGGACACCCCTAAGGGCCTAGGTCGATACCAAACTTGATCATGGCCACAAGGCCGAGAAGCAATAATACAGAAAGGAAAGAGGGTAGATCGCAGTCTCGTTCCTTGTGGGGACTAAGCCTCTAACCCAATAGCAGCAAGAAGGTGAAGCCAAATTTAATTGACGATCCTACCAGGCCGAGCAGAGGGTACCCCACAAGGACCAAAAGGCTTGGATAGATCGAAGAACTTCTCAACGACGCTGCTGGACAGCCGGGACACCCCTAAGGGCCTAGGTCGATACCAAACTTGATCATGGCCACAAGGCCGAGAAGCAATAATACAGAAAGGAAAGAGGGTAGATCGCAGTCTCGTTCCTTGTGGGAACTAAGCCTCTGACCCAATAGCAGTAAGAAGGTGAAGCCAAATTTAATTGACGATCCTACCAGGCCGAGCAGAGGGTATCCCACAAGGACCAAAAGGCTTGGATAGAGCAAAGAACTTCTCAACGACGCAGCTGAACAGCAGGGACACCCCTAAGGGCCTAGGTCGATACTAAACTTGATCATGGCCAAAAGGCCGAGAAGCAATAAATCAGAAAGGAAAGAGTACAGTAGAGTAGATCACAGTCTCGTTCCTTGTGGGGACTAAGCCTCTGACCCAATAGCAGTAAGAAGGTGAAGCCAAATTTAATTGACGATCCTACCAGGCTGAGCAGAGGGTATCCCACAAGGACCAAAAGGCTTGGATAGAGCAATGAACTTCTCAACGACGCAGCTGAACAGCAGGGACACCCCTAAGGGCCTAGGTCGATACTAAACTTGATCATGGCCAAAAGGCCGAGTAGCAATAATACAAAAAGGAAAGAGGACAGTAGGGTAGATCGCAGTCTCGTTCCTTGTGGGGACTAAGCCTCTAACCCAATAGCAGCAAGTAGGTGAAGCCAAATTTAATTGACGATCCTACAAGGCCGAGCAGAGGGTACCCCACAAGGACCAAAAGGCTTGGATAGATCGAAGAACTTCTCAACGACGCAGCTGAACAGCCGGGACACCCCTAAGGGCCTAGGTCGATACCAAACTTGATCATGGCCAAAAGGCCGAGAAGCAATAATACAGAAAGGAAAGAGGGTAGATCGCAGTCTCGTTCCTTGTGGGGACTAAGCCTCTGACCCAATAGCAGTAAGAAGGTGAAGCCAAATTTAATTGACGATCCTACCAGGCCGAGCAGAGGGTATCCCACAAGGACCAAAAGGCTTGGATAGAGCAAAGAACTTCTCAACGACGCAGCTGAACAGCAGGGACACCCCTAAGGGCCTAGGTCGATACTAAACTTGATCATGGCCAAAAGGCCGAGAAGCAATAATACAGAAAGAAAAGAGGACAGTAGGGTAGAACGCAGTCTCGTTGCTTGCGGGGACTAAGCCTCTAACCCAATAGCAGCAAGAAGGTGAAGCCAAATTTAATTGACGATCCTACCAGGCCGAGCAGAGGGTACCCCACAAAGACCAAAAGGCTTGGATAGAGCAAAGAACTTCTCAACGACGCAGCTGAACAGCAGGGACACCCCTAAGGGCCTAGGTGGATACTAAACTTGATCATGGCCAAAAGGCCGAGTAGCAATAATACAGAAAGGAAAGAGGACAGTAGGGTAGATCGCAGTCTCGTTCCTTGTGGGGACTAAGCCTCTAACCCAATAGCAGCAAGTAGGTGAAGCCAAATCTAATTGACGATCCTACCAGGCCGAGCAGAGGGTACCCCACAAGGACCAAAAGGCTTGGATAGATCGAAGAACTTCTCAACGACGCAGCTGAACAGCCGGGACACCCCTAAGGGCCTAGTTCGATACCAAACTTGATCATGGCCAAAAGGCCGAGAAGCAATAATACAGAAAGGAAAGAGGGTAGATCGCAGTCTCGTTTCTTGTGGGGACTAAGCCTCTAACACAATAGCAGCAAGTAGGTGAAGCCAAATTTAGTTGACGATCCTACCAGGCCGAGCAGAGGGTACCCCAAAAGGTCCAAAAGGCTTGGATAGATCGAAGAACTTCTCAACGACGAAGCTGGATAGCAGGGACACCCCTAAGGGCCTAGGTAGATACCAAACTTGATCATGGCCAAAAGGCCGAGAAGCAATATTGCAGAAAGAAAAGAGGACAGTAGGGAAGATCGCAGTCTCGTTCCTTGTGGGGACTAAGCCTCTAACCCAATAGCAGCTAGTAGGTGAAGCCAAATTTTATTGACGATCCTACCAGGCCGAGCAAAGGGTACCCCAAAAAGACCAAAAGGCTTGGATAGATCGAAGAACTTCTTAACGACGCAGATGGACAGCAGAGACACCCCTAAGGGCCTAGGTCGATACTAAACTTGATCATGGCCAAAAGGCCGAGTAGCAATAAATCAGAAAGGAAAGAGTATAGTAGAGTAGATCACAGTCTCGTTCCTTGTGGGGACTAAGCCTCTAACCCAATAGCAGCAAGTAGGTGAAGCCAAATTTAATTGACGATCCTACCAAGCCGAGCAGAGGGTACCGCACAAGCACCAAAAGGCTTGGATAGATCGAAGAACTTCTCAACGAAGTAGCTGGACAGCAGGGAAACCCCTCAGGCTAACGACGCAGCAAAATTTGATCAAAAGACCAAGAAGTGCTAATGCAGGAATGTAAAGTCTGGGCACAAGAGCTGACAATCATTCAGAAATGATCTTCAGTCCTGTATTGCTTTAAAGAGTAACTCCACTTTTGTTGAGAGGACAACACTCCCCTCTGGGTGATTAATGTATATTTTTATGGTTGTGAAAGGTTTGGAGATTCTTACCTTTTGTTATTGTGCAGATAGATCCACGTGTGTTCTTGAACCAAATACACGGGAACGACTTTTGCAGTGATCGATCGGCGGCTGCTACTGCGGGGTACCTGTGGAGAAAGTGGTAGGGTCTGCAAACCTGTAGAGATGATGGTTGTTGGAGGGGACGCCCATCATCTGACTGATGTCAGTGCCAACTTGTGGGAATATCAGCCTACCAGTTACACAGCAGGAAATGACACCTCCTGGAGGGCCCCTGTAGATTAGGAAGGGAAGTTGCTTGTTAATAACAATGAAAGATAATGTGATTTGTGTAGGAATTGTAGGTGTCATTTGTATTTCCCCGTAAAAGTGGAGTTACTCTTTAAATGAAGCGCTAGGATTTATTAACCACCTCCCGTCCGGTTGTATATAAATGACCGGACGGTGAAAGTGCAGGGTCAGGTGGCCGCTTATAAATGTCCTTCCCGCCCCCTGCTTGTGCGCGCTCCCTTGGAGCGCACAGCAGTGCAATCCAGTGCCCGTTGTGTCCTCTGTACACAGTGGAACACTGATCGTCGTACGGGACCTCTGAAAGCTGAAAATTGGCCTGGACAGGAAGGGGGTAAAAGTGTCCGGACTTGAAGTGGTTAAACATTACATTCAGAGAAATGTTGCCGACATAAAAAAGAAGGAATAAACGTGTAACATTAAAAATTCTGACAACATACAAAGCCACTTTAAAATGTTTTGTACAGATTACTGTCTGTATCTTTTTTCTATAAATATAGACATATAACTATTTTTTTCTGCTCTGCCTAAGTGAAATCTTAGAGTCTTTTAGTTGAATCCCATGGTCAAAAATGAAACTGCCCAGAGACAATGGATTCTTTCTCCAATTTTGACATTTTTAACCATAAGATGACAAGCCTGCCCACCACGACAAGGTAGACTCTTTTAGGGCAGGACCTACACTAAACTACACTACGCTAAACTACTCCATGCTAGTCATCGTATTTTTTGTGTTAGATGCCTGTTTGTGATAAGCCTCATCCTAGAACCTTCCTTCTTCCTTTCCAGACTTGTTTACAGAGATCTACATAAGAACAACCCTTTTCATTCAAAAAACAGAGAACAGATTTAAAAGGGTTGTTGCTGTTATCTTATGGCGGGTGATGCAGTGGTCAGCAATGATCATCTGTAATGTCCCGACACATTTCCCTTTCTTTAATCAATGCAGAGCTCTCTTCCACATAGATGCCTTCAGTCTGAAAGGTCTAAAGTGTTTCAATTGTAGTGAAGTTTATTCACAGATACCAAACTTGATCATGGCCAAAAGGCCGAGAAGCAATAATGCAGATAGGAAAGAGGGCAGTATGGTAGATCGCAGTCTCCTTCCTTGTGGGGACTAAGCTTCTACCCCAATAGCAGCAAGTAGGAGAAGCCCAAATTTAATTGAGGATCCTACCAGGCTGAGCAGAGGGTTCCCCAAAAGGACCGATAGGCTTGGATAGATCGAAGAACTTCTCAACGACGCAGCTGGACAGCAGGGACACCCCTAAGGGCCTAGGTCGATACCAAACTTGATCATTGCCAAAAGGCCGAGAAGCAATAATACAGAAAGGAAAGAGGGTAGATCGCAGTCTCGTTCCTTGTGGGGACTAAGCCTCTAACCCAATAGCAGCAAGTAGGTGAAGCCAAATTTAATTGACGATCCTACCAGGCCGAGCAGAGGGTACCCCACAAGGACCAAAAGGCTTGGATAGATCGAAGAACTTCTCAACAACGCAGCTGAACAGCCGGGACACCCCTAAGGGCCTAGGTCGATACCAAACTTGATCATGGCCAAAAGGCCGAGAAGCAATAATACAGAAAGGAAAGAGGGTAGATCGCAGTCTCGTTCCTTGTGGGGACTAAGCCTCTGACCCAATAGCAGTAAGAAGGTGAAGCCAAATTTAATTGACGATCCTACCAGGCCGAGCAGAGGGTATCCCACAAGGACCAAAAGGCTTGGATAGAGCAAAGAACTTCTCAACGACGCAGCTGAACAGCAGGGACACCCCTAAGGGCCTAGGTCGATACTAAACTTGATCATGGCCAAAAGGCCGAGAAGCAATAATACAGAAAGAAAAGAGGACAGTAGGGTAGATCGCAGTCTCGTTGCTTGCGTGGACTAAGCCTCTAACCCAATAGCAGCAAGAAGGTGAAGCCAAATTTAATTGACGATCCTACCAGGCCGAGCAGAGGGTACCCCACAAAGACCAAAAGGCTTGGATAGAGCAAAGAACTTCTCAACGACGCAGCTGAACAGCAGGGACACCCCTAAGGGCCTAGGTGGATAACAAACTTGATCATAGCCAAAAGGCCGAGAAGCAATAATACAGAAAGGAAAGAGGGTAGATCGCAGTCTCGTTTCTTGTGGGGACTAAGCCTCTAACACAATAGCAGCAAGTAGGTGAAGCCAAATTTAGTTGACGATCCTACCAGGCCGAACAGAGGGTACCCCAAAAGGTCCAAAAGGCTTGGATAGATCGAAGAACTTCTCAACGACGAAGCTGGATAGCAGGGACACCCCTAAGGGCCTAGGTAGATACCAAACTTGATCATGGCCAAAAGGCCAAGAAGCAATATTGCAGAAAGAAAAGAGGACAGTAGGGAAGATCGCAGTCTCGTTCCTTGTGGGGACTAAGCCTCTAACCCAATAGCAGCTAGTAGGTGAAGCCAAATTTTATTGACGATCCTACCAGGCCGAGCAAAGGGTACCCCAAAAAGACCAAAGGGCTTGGATAGATCGAAGAACTTCTTAACGACGCAGATGGACAGCAGAGACACCCCTAAGGGCCTAGGTCGATACTAAACTTGATCATGGCCAAAAGGCCGAGTAGCAATAATACAGAAAGGAAAGAGGACAGTAGGGTAGATCGCAGTCTCGTTCCTTGTGGGTACTAAGCCTCTAACCCAATAGCAGCAAGTACTTGAAGCCACATTTAATTGACGATCCTACCAGGCCGAGCAGAGGGTACCCCACAAGGACCAAAAGGCTTGGATAGATCGAAGAACTTCTCAACGACGCTGCTGGACAGCCGGGACACCCCTAAGGGCCTAGGTCGATACCAAACTTGATCATGGCAACAAGGCCGAGAAGCAATAATACAGAAAGGAAAGAGGGTAGATCGCAGTCTCGTTCCTTGTGGGGACTAAGCCTCTAACCCAATAGCAGCAAGAAGGTGAAGCCAAATTTAATTGACGATCCTACCAGGCCGAGCAGAGGGTACCCCACAAGGACCAAAAGGCTTGGATAGATCGAAGAACTTCTCAACGACGCTGCTGGACAGCCGGGACACCCCTAAGGGCCTAGGTCGATACCAAACTTGATCATGGCCACAAGGCCGAGAAGCAATAATACAGAAAGGAAAGAGGGTAGATCGCAGTCTCGTTCCTTGTGGGAACTAAGCCTCTGACCCAATAGCAGTAAGAAGGTGAAGCCAAATTTAATTGACGATCCTACCAGGCCGAGCAGAGGGTATCCCACAAGGACCAAAAGGCTTGGATAGAGCCAAGAACTTCTCAACGACGCAGCTGAACAGCAGGGACACCCCTAAGGGCCTAGGTCGATACTAAACTTGATCATGGCCAAAAGGCCGAGTAGCAATAATACAGAAAGGAAAGAGGACAGTAGGGTAGATCGCAGTCTCGTTCCTTGTGGGGACTAAGCCTCTAACCCAATAGCAGCAAGTAGGTGAAGCCAAATCTAATTGACGATCCTACCAGGCCGAGCAGAGGGTACCCCACAAGGACCAAAAGGCTTGGATAGATCGAAGAACTTCTCAACGACGCAGCTGAACAGCCGGGACACCCCTAAGGGCCTAGGTCGATACCAAACTTGATCATGGCCAAAAGGCCGAGAAGCAATAATACAGAAAGGAAAGAGGGTAGATCGCAGTCTCGTTCCTTGTGGGGACTAAGCCTCTGACCCAATAGCAGTAAGAAGGTGAAGCCAAATTTAATTGACGATCCTACCAGGCCGAGCAGAGGGTATCCCACAAGGACCAAAAGGCTTGGATAGAGCAAAGAACTTCTCAACGATGCAGCTGAACAGCAGGGACACCCCTAAGAGCCTAGGTCGATACCAAACTTGATCATGGCCAAAAGGGCCGAGAAGCAATAATACAGAAAGGAAAGAGGGTAGATCGCAGTCTCGTTCCTTGTGGGGACTAAGCCTCTGACCCAATAGCAGTAAGAAGGTGAAGCCAAATTTAATTGACGATCCTACCAGGCCGAGCAGAGGGTATCCCACAAGGACCAAAAGGCTTGGATAGAGCAAAGAACTTCTCAACGACGCAGCTGAACAGCAGGGACACCCCTAAGGGCCTAGGTCGATACTAAACTTGATCATGGCCAAAAGGCCGAGTAGCAATAATACAAAAAGGAAAGAGGACAGTAGGGTAGATCGCAGTCTCGTTCCTTGTGGGGACTAAGCCTCTAACCCAATAGCAGCAAGTAGGTGAAGCCAAATTTAATTGACGATCCTACCAGGCCCAGCAGAGGGTACCCCACAAGGACCAAAAGGCTTGGATAGATCGAAGAACTTCTCAACGACGCAGCTGAACAGCCGGGACACCCCTAAGGGCCTAGGTCGATACCAAACTTGATCATGGCCAAAAGGCCGAGAAGCAATAATACAGAAAGGAAAGAGGGTAGATCGCAGGCTCGTTCCTTGTGGGGACTAAGCCTCTGACCCAATAGCAGTAAGATGGTGAAGCCAAATTTAATTGACGATCCTACCAGGCCGAGCAGAGGGTATCCCACAAGGACCAAAAGGCTTGGATAGAGCAAAGAACTTCTCAACGACGCAGCTGAACAGCAGGGACACCCCTAAGGGCCTAGGTCGATACTAAACTTGATCATGGCCAAAAGGCCGAGAAGCAATAATACAGAAAGAAAAGAGGACAGTAGGGTAGATCGCAGTCTCGTTGCTTGCGGGGACTAAGCCTCTAACCCAATAGCAGCAAGAAGGTGAAGCCAAATTTAATTGACGATCCTACCAGGCCGAGCAGAGGGTACCCCACAAGGACCAAAAGGCTTGGATAGAGCAAAGAACTTCTCAACGACGCAGCTGAACAGCAGGGACACCCCTAAGGGCCTAGGTGGATAACAAACTTGATCATGGCCAAAAGGCCGAGAAGCAATAAATCAGAAAGGAAAGAGTACAGTAGAGTAGATCACAGTCTCGTTCCTTGTGGGGACTAAGCCTCTAACCCAATAGCAGCAAGTAGGTGAAGCCAAATTTAATTGACGATCCTACCAAGCCGAGCAGAGGGAACCGCACAAGCACCAAAAGGCTTGGATAGATCGAAGAACTTCTCAACGAAGTAGCTGGACAGCAGGGAAACCCCTCAGGCTAACGACGCAGCAAAATTTGATCAAAAGACCAAGAAGTGCTAATGCAGGAATGTAAAGTCTGGGCACAAGAGCTGACAATCATTCAGAAATGATCTTCAGTCCTGTATTGCTTTAAAGAGTAACTCCACTTTTGTTGAGAGGACAACACTCCCCTCTGGGTGATTAATGTATATTTTTATGGTTGTGAAAGGTTTGGAGATTCTTACCTTTTGTTATTGTGCAGATAGATCCACGTGTGTTCTTGAACCAAATACACGGGAACGACTTTTGCAGTGATCGATCGGCGGCTGCTCCTGCGGGGTACCTGTGGAGAAAGTGGTAGGGTCTGCAAACCTGTAGAGATGATGGTTGTTGGAGGGGACGCCCATCATCTGACTGATGTCAGTGCCAACTTGTGGGAATATCAGCCTACCAGTTACACAGCAGGAAATGACACCTCCTGGAGGGCCCCTGTAGATTAGGAAGGGAAGTTGCTTGTTAATAACAATGAAAGATAATGTGATTTGTGTAGGAATTGTAGGTGTCATTTGTATTTCCCCGTAAAAGTGGAGTTACTCTTTAAATGAAGCGCTAGGATTTATTAACCACCTCCCGTCCGGTTGTATATAAATGACCGGACGGTGAAAGTGCAGGGTCAGGTGGCCGTTTATAAATGGCCTTCCCGCCCCCTGCTTGTGCGCGCTCCCTTAGAGCGCACAGCAGTGCAATCCAGTGCCCGTTGTGTCCTCTGTACACAGTGGAACACTGATCGTCGTACGGGACCTCTGAAAGCTGAAAATTGGCCTGGACAGGAAGGGGGTAAAAGTGTCCGGACTTGAAGTGGTTAAACATTACATTCAGAGAAATGTTGCCGACATAAAAAAGAAGGAATAAACGTGTAACATTAAAAATTCTGACAACATACAAAGCCACTTTAAAATGTTTAGGACAGATTACTGTCTGTATCTTTTTTCTATAAATATAGACATATAACTATTTTTTTCTGCTCTGCCTAAGTGAAATCTTAGAGTCTTTTAGTTGAATCCCATGGTCAAAAATGAAACTGCCCAGAGACAATGGATTCTTTCTCCAATTTTGACATTTTTAACCATAAGATGACAAGCCTGCCCACCACGACAAGGTAGACTCTTTTAGGGCAGGACCTACACTAAACTGCACTACGCTAAACTACTCCATGCTAGTCATCGTATTTTTTGTGTTAGATGCCTGTTTGTGATAAGCCTCATCCTAGAACCTTCCTTCTTCCTTTCCAGACTTGTTTACAGAGATCTACATAAGAACAACCCTTTTCATTCAAAAAACAGAGAACAGATTTAAAAGGGTTGTTGCTGTTATCTTATGGCGGGTGATGCAGTGGTCAGCAATGATCATCTGTAATGTCCCGACACATTTCCCCTTCTTTAATCAATGCAGAGCTCTCTTCCACATAGATGCCTTCAGTCTGAAAGGTCTAAAGTGTTTCAATTGTAGTGAAGTTTATTCACAGATACCAAACTTGATCATGGCCAAAAGGCCGAGAAGCAATAATGCAGATAGGAAAGAGGGCAGTATGGTAGATCGCAGTCTCCTTCCTTGTGGGGACTAAGCTTCTACCCCAATAGCAGCAAGTAGGAGAAGCCCAAATTTAATTGAGGATCCTACCAGGCTGAGCAGAGGGTTCCCCAAAAGGACCGATAGGCTTGGATAGATCGAAGAACTTCTCAACGACGCAGCTGGACAGCAGGGACACCCCTAAGGGCCTAGGTCGATACCAAACTTGATCATTGCCAAAAGGCCGAGAAGCAATAATACAGAAAGGAAAGAGGGTAGATCGCAGTCTCGTTCCTTGTGGGGACTAAGCCTCTAACCCAATAGCAGCAAGTAGGTGAAGCCAAATTTAATTGACGATCCTACCAGGCCGAGCAGAGGGTACCCCACAAGGACCAAAAGGCTTGGATAGAGCAAAGAACTTCTCAACGACGCAGCTGAACAGCAGGGACACCCCTAAGGGCCTAGGTCGATACTAAACTTGATCATGGCCAAAAGGCCGAGAAGCAATAATACAGAAAGAAAAGAGGACAGTAGGGTAGATCGCAGTCTCGTTGCTTGCGGGGACGAAGCCTCTAACCCAATAGCAGCAAGAAGGTGAAGCCAAATTTAATTGACGATCCTACCAGGCCGAGCAGAGGGTACCCCACAAAGACCAAAAGGCTTGGATAGAGCAAAGAACTTCTCAACGACGCAGCTGAACAGCAGGGACACCCCTAAGGGCCTAGGTGGATAACAAACTTGATCATAGCCAAAAGGCCGAGAAGCAATAATACAGAAAGGAAAGAGGGTAGATCGCAGTCTCGTTTCTTGTGGGGACTAAGCCTCTAACACAATAGCAGCAAGTAGGTGAAGCCAAATTTAGTTGACGATCCTACCAGGCCGAGCAGAGGGTACCCCAAAAGGTCCAAAAGGCTTGGATAGATCGAAGAACTTCTCAACGACGAAGCTGGATAGCAGGGACACCCCTAAGGGCCTAGGTAGATACCAAACTTGATCATGGCCAAAAGGCCGAGAAGCAATATTGCAGAAAGAAAAGAGGACATTTGGGAAGATCGCAGTCTCGTTCCTTGTGGGGACTAAGCCTCTAACCCAATAGCAGCTAGTAGGTGAAGCCAAATTTTATTGACAATCCTACCAGGCCGAGCAGAGGGTACCCCACAAGGACCAAAAGGCTTGGATAGATCGAAGAACTTCTCAACGACGCTGCTGGACAGCCGGGACACCCCTAAGGGCCTAGGTAGATACCAAACTTGATCATGGCCACAAGGCCGAGAAGCAATAATACAGAAAGGAAAGAGGGTAGATCGCAGTCTCGTTCCTTGTGGGGACTAAGCCTCTAACCCAATAGCAGCAAGAAGGTGAAGCCAAATTTAATTGACGATACTACCAGGCCGAGCAGAGGGTACCCCACAAGGACCAAAAGGCTTGGATAGATCGAAGAACTTCTCAACGACGCTGCTGGACAGCCGGGACACCCCTAAGGGCCTAGGTAGATACCAAACTTGATCATGGCCACAAGGCCGAGAAGCAATAATACAGAAAGGAAAGAGGGTAGATCGCAGTCTCGTTCCTTGTGGGGACTAAGCCTCTAACCCAATAGCAGCAAGAAGGTGAAGCCAAATTTAATTGACGATCCTACCAGGCCGAGCAGAGGGTACCCCACAAGGACCAAAAGGCTTGGATAGATCGAAGAACTTCTCAACGACGCTGCTGGACAGCCGGGACACCCCTAAGGGCCTAGGTCGATACCAAACTTGATCATGGCCACAAGGCCGAGAAGCAATAATACAGAAAGGAAAGAGGGTAGATCGCAGTCTCGTTCCTTGTGGGAACTAAGCCTCTGACCCAATAGCAGTAAGAAGGTGAAGCCAAATTTAATTGACGATCCTACCAGGCCGAGCAGAGGGTATCCCACAAGGACCAAAAGGCTTGGATAGAGCAAAGAACTTCTCAACGACGCAGCTGAACAGCAGGGACACCCCTAAGGGCCTAGGTCGATACTAAACTTGATCATGGCCAAAAGGCCGAGTAGCAACAATACAGAAAGGAAAGAGGACAGTAGGGTAGATCGCAGTCTCGTTCCTTGTGGGGACTAAGCCTCTAACCCAATAGCAGCAAGTAGGTGAAGCCAAATTTAATTGACGATCCTACCAGGCCGAGCAGAGGGTACCCCACAAGGACCAAAAGGCTTGGATAGATCGAAGAACTTCTCAACGACGCAGCTGAACAGCCGGGAAACCCCTAAGGGCCTAGGTCGATACCAAACTTGATCATGGCCAAAAGGCCGAGAAGCAATAATACAGAAAGGAAAGAGGGTAGATCGCAGTCTCGTTCCTTGTGGGGACTAAGCCTCTGACCCAATAGCAGTAAGAAGATGAAGCCAAATTTAATTGACGATCCTACCAGGCCGAGCAGAGGGTATCCCACAAGGACCAAAAGGCTTGGATAGAGCAAAGAACTTCTCAACGACGCAGCTGAACAGCAGGGACACCCCTAAGAGCCTAGGTCGATACCAAACTTGATCATGGCCAAAAGGGCCGAGAAGCAATAATACAGAAAGGAAAGAGGGTAGATCGCAGTCTCGTTCCTTGTGGGGACTAAGCCTCTAACCCAATAGCAGCAAGAAGGTGAAGCCAAATTTAATTGACGATCCTACCAGGCCGAGCAGAGGGTACCACACAAGGACCAAAAGGCTTGGATAGATCGAAGAACTTCTCAACGACCCAGCTGGACAGCCGGGACACCCCTAAGGGCCTAGGTCGATACCAAACTTGATCATGGCCACAAGGCCGAGAAGCAATAATACAGAAAGGAAAGAGGGTAGATCGCAGTCTCGTTCCTTGTGGGGACTAAGCCTCTCACCCAATAGCAGTAAGAAGGTGAAGCCAAATTTAATTGACGATCCTACCAGGCCGAGCAGAGGGTATCCCACAAGGACCAAAAGGCTTGGATAGAGCAAAGAACTTCTCAACGACGCAGCTGAACAGCAGGGACACCCCTAAGGGCCTAGGTCGATACTAAACTTGATCATGGCCAAAAGGCCGAGTAGCAATAATACAAAAAGGAAAGAGGACAGTAGGGTAGATCGCAGTCTCGTTCCTTGTGGGGACTAAGCCTCTAACCCAATAGCAGCAAGTAGGTGAAGCCAAATTTAATTGACGATCCTACCAGGCCGAGCAGAGGGTACCCCACAAGGACCAAAAGGCTTGGATAGATCGAAGAACTTCTCAACGACGCAGCTGAACAGCCGGGACACCCCTAAGGGCCTAGGTCGATACCAAACTTGATCATGGCCAAAAGGCCGAGAAGCAATAATACAGAAAGGAAAGAGGGTAGATCGCAGGCTCGTTCCTTGTGGGGACTAAGCCTCTGACCCAATAGCAGTAAGAAGGTGAAGCCAAATTTAATTGACGATCCTACCAGGCCGAGCAGAGGGTATCCCACAAGGACCAAAAGGCTTGGATAGAGCAAAGAACTTCTCAACGACGCAGCTGAACAGCAGGGACACCCCTAAGGGCCTAGGTCGATACTAAACTTGATCATGGCCAAAAGGCCGAGAAGCAATAATACAGAAAGAAAAGAGGACAGTAGGGTAGATCGCAGTCTCGTTGCTTGCGGGGACTAAGCCTCTAACCCAATAGCAGCAATGAAGGTGAAGCCAAATTTAATTGACGATCCTACCAGGCCGAGCAGAGGGTACCCCACAAGGACCAAAAGGCTTGGATAGAGCAAAGAATTTCTCAACGACGCAGCTGAACAGCAGGGACACCCCTAAGAGCCTAGGTCGATACCAAACTTGATCATGGCCAAAAGGGCCGAGAAGCAATAATACAGAAAGGAAAGAGGGTAGATCGCAGTCTCGTTCCTTGTGGGGACTAAGCCTCTAACCCAATAGCAGCAAGAAGGTGAAGCCAAATTTAATTGACGATCCTACCAGGCCGAGCAGAGGGTACCCCACAAGGACCAAAAGGCTTGGATAGATCGAAGAACTTCTCAACAACGCAGCTGGACAGCCGGGACACCCCTAAGGGCCTAGGTCGATACCAAACTTGATCATGGCCACAAGGCCGAGAAGCAATAATACAGAAAGGAAAGAGGGTAGATCGCAGTCTCGTTCCTTGTGGGGACTAAGCCTCTGACCCAATAGCAGTAAGAAGGTGAAGCCAAATTTAATTGACGATCCTACCAGGCCGAGCAGAGGGTATCCCACAAGGACCAAAAGGCTTGGATAGAGCAAAGAACTTCTCAACGACGCAGCTGAACAGCCGGGACACCCCTAAGGGCCTAGGTCGATACCAAACTTGATCATGGCCAAAAGGCCGAGAAGCAATAATACAGAAAGGAAAGAGGGTAGATCGCAGGCTCGTTCCTTGTGGGGACTAAGCCTCTGACCCAATAGCAGTAAGAAGGTGAAGCCAAATTTAATTGACGATCCTACCAGGCCGAGCAGAGGGTATCCCACAAGGACCAAAAGGCTTGGATAGAGCAAAGAACTTCTCAACGACGCAGCTGAACAGCAGGGACACCCCTAAGGGCCTAGGTCGATACTAAACTTGATCATGGCCAAAAGGCCGAGAAGCAATAATACAGAAAGAAAAGAGGACAGTAGGGTAGATCGCAGTCTCGTTGCTTGCGGGGACTAAGCCTCTAACCCAATAGCAGCAAGAAGGTGAAGCCAAATTTAATTGACGATCCTACCAGGCCGAGCAGAGGGTACCCCACAAGGACCAAAAGGCTTGGATAGAGCAAAGAACTTCTCAACGACGCAGCTGAACAGCAGGGACACCCCTATGGGCCTAGGTGGATAACAAACTTGATCATGGCCAAAAGGCCGAGAAGCAATAAATCAGAAAGGAAAGAGTACAGTAGAGTAGATCACAGTCTCGTTCCTTGTGGGGACTAAGCCTCTAACCCAATAGCAGCAAGTAGGTGAAGCCAAATTTAATTGACGATCCTACCAAGCCGAGCAGAGGGTACCGCACAAGCACCAAAAGGCTTGGATAGATCGAAGAACTTCTCAACGAAGTAGCTGGACAGCAGGGAAACCCCTCAGGCTAACGACGCAGCAAAATTTGATCAAAAGACCAAGAAGTGCTAATGCAGGAATGTAAAGTCTGGGCACAAGAGCTGACAATCATTCAGAAATGATCTTCAGTCCTGTATTGCTTTAAAGAGTAACTCCACTTTTGTTGAGAGGACAACACTCCCCTCTTGGTGATTAATGTATATTTTTATGGTTGTGAAAGGTTTGGAGATTCTTACCTTTTGTTATTGTGCAGATAGATCCACGTGTGTTCTTGAACCAAATACACGGGAACGACTTTTGCAGTGATCGATCGGCGGCTGCTCCTGCGGGGTACCTGTGGAGAAAGTGGTAGGGTCTGCAAACCTGTAGAGATGATGGTTGTTGGAGGGGACGCCCATCATCTGACTGATGTCAGTGCCAACTTGTGGGAATATCAGCCTACCAGTTACACAGCAGGAAATGACACCTCCTGGAGGGCCCCTGTAGATTAGGAAGGGAAGTTGCTTGTTAATAACAATGAAAGATAATGTGATTTGTGTAGGAATTGTAGGTGTCATTTGTATTTCCCCGTAAAAGTGGAGTTACTCTTTAAATGAAGCGCTAGGATTTATTAACCACCTCCCGTCCGGTTGTATATAAATGACCGGACGGTGAAAGTGCAGGGTCAGGTGGCCGCTTATAAATGTCCTTCCCGCCCCCTGCTTGTGCGCGCTCCCTTGGAGCGCACAGCAGTGCAATCCAGTGCCCGTTGTGTCCTCTGTACACAGTGGAACACTGATCGTCGTACGGGACCTCTGAAAGCTGAAAATTGGCCTGGACAGGAAGGGGGTAAAAGTGTCTGGACTTGAAGTGGTTAAACATTACATTCAGAGAAATGTTGCCGACATAAAAAAGAAGGAATAAACGTGTAACATTAAAAATTCTGACAACATACAAAGCCACTTTAAAATGTTTTGTACAGATTACTGTCTGTATCTTTTTTCTATAAATATAGACATATAACTATTTTTTTCTGCTCTGCCTAAGTGAAATCTTAGAGTCTTTTAGTTGAATCCCATGGTCAAAAATGAAACTGCCCAGAGACAATGGATTCTTTCTCCAATTTTGACATTTTTAACCATAAGATGACAAGCCTGCCCACCACGACAAGGTAGACTCTTTTAGGGCAGGACCTACACTAAACTACACTACGCTAAACTACTCCATGCTAGTCATCGTATTTTTTGTGTTAGATGCCTGTTTGTGATAAGCCTCATCCTAGAACCTTCCTTCTTCCTTTCCAGACTTGTTTACAGAGATCTACATAAGAACAACCCTTTTCATTCAAAAAACAGAGAACAGATTTAAAAGGGTTGTTGCTGTTATCTTATGGCGGGTGATGCAGTGGTCAGCAATGATCATCTGTAATGTCCCGACACATTTCCCCTTCTTTAATCAATGCAGAGCTCTCTTCCACATAGATGCCTTCAGTCTCAAAGGTCTAAAGTGTTTCAATTGTAGTGAAGTTTATTCACAGATACCAAACTTGATCATGGCCAAAAGGCCGAGAAGCAATAATGCAGATAGGAAAGAGGGCAGTATGGTAGATCGCAGTCTCCTTCCTTGTGGGGACTAAGCTTCTACCCCAATAGCAGCAAGTAGGAGAAGCCCAAATTTAATTGAGGATCCTACCAGGCTGAGCAGAGGGTTCCCCAAAAGGACCGATAGGCTTGGATAGATCGAAGAACTTCTCAACGACGCAGCTGGACAGCAGGGACACCCCTAAGGGCCTAGGTCGATACCAAACTTGATCATTGCCAAAAGGCCGAGAAGCAATAATACAGAAAGGAAAGAGGGTAGATCGCAGTCTCGTTCCTTGTGGGGACTAAGCCTCTAACCCAATAGCAGCAAGTAGGTGAAGCCAAATTTAATTGACGATCCTACCAGGCCGAGCAGAGGGTACCCCACAAGGACCAAAAGGCTTGGATAGATCGAAGAACTTCTCAACGACGCAGCTGAACAGCCGGGACACCCCTAAGGGCCTAGGTCGATACCAAACTTGATCATGGCCAAAAGGCCGAGAAGCAATAATACAGAAAGGAAAGAGGGTAGATCGCAGTCTCGTTCCTTGTGGGGACTAAGCCTCTGACCCAATAGCAGTAAGAAGGTGAAGCCAAATTTAATTGACGATCCTACCAGGCCGAGCAGAGGGTATCCCACAAGGACCAAAAGGCTTGGATAGAGCAAAGAACTTCTCAACGACGCAGCTGAACAGCAGGGACACCCCTAAGAGCCTAGGTCGATACCAAACTTGATCATGGCCAAAAGGGCCGAGAAGCAATAATACAGAAAGGAAAGAGGGTAGATCGCAGTCTCGTTCCTTGTGGGGACTAAGCCTCTAACCCAATAGCAGCAAGAAGGTGAAGCCAAATTTAATTGACGATCCTACCAGGCCGAGCAGAGGGTACCCCACAAGGACCAAAAGGCTTGGATAGATCGAAGAACTTCTCAACGACGCAGCTGGACAGCCGGGACACCCCTAAGGGCCTAGGTCGATACCAAACTTGATCATGGCCACAAGGCCGAGAAGCAATAATACAGAAAGGAAAGAGGGTAGATCGCAGTCTCGTTCCTTGTGGGGACTAAGCCTCTGACCCAATAGCAGTAAGAAGGTGAAGCCAAATTTAATTGACGATCCTACCAGGCCGAGCAGAGGGTATCCCACAAGGACCAAAAGGCTTGGATAGAGCAAAGAACTTCTCAACGACGCAGCTGAACAGCAGGGACACCCCTAAGGGCCTAGGTCGATACTAAACTTGATCATGGCCAAAAGGCCGAGTAGCAATAATACAAAAAGGAAAGAGGACAGTAGGGTAGATCGCAGTCTCGTTCCTTGTGGGGACTAAGCCTCTAACCCAATAGCAGCAAGTAGGTGAAGCCAAATTTAATTGACGATCCTACCAGGCCGAGCAGAGGGTACCCCACAAGGACCAAAAGGCTTGGATAGATCGAAGAACTTCTCAACGACGCAGCTGAACAGCCGGGACACCCCTAAGGGCCTAGGTCGATACCAAACTTGATCATGGCCAAAAGGCCGAGAAGCAATAATACAGAAAGGAAAGAGGGTAGATCGCAGGCTCGTTCCTTGTGGGGACTAAGCCTCTGACCCAATAGCAGTAAGAAGGTGAAGCCAAATTTAATTGGCGATCCTACCAGGCCGAGCAGAGGGTATCCCACAAGGACCAAAAGGCTTGGATAGAGCAAAGAACTTCTCAACGACGCAGCTGAACAGCAGGGACACCCCTAAGGGCCTAGGTCGATACTAAACTTGATCATGGCCAAAAGGCCGAGAAGCAATAATACAGAAAGAAAAGAGGACAGTAGGGTAGATCGCAGTCTCGTTGCTTGCGGGGACGAAGCCTCTAACCCAATAGCAGCAAGAAGGTGAAGCCAAATTTAATTGACGATCCTACCAGGCCGAGCAGAGGGTACCCCACAAAGACCAAAAGGCTTGGATAGAGCAAAGAACTTCTCAACGACGCAGCTGAACAGCAGGGACACCCCTAAGGGCCTAGGTGGATAACAAACTTGATCATAGCCAAAAGGCCGAGAAGCAATAATACAGAAAGGAAAGAGGGTAGATCGCAGTCTCGTTTCTTGTGGGGACTAAGCCTCTAACACAATAGCAGCAAGTAGGTGAAGCCAAATTTAGTTGACGATCCTACCAGGCCGAGCAGAGGGTACCCCAAAAGGTCCAAAAGGCTTGGATAGATCGAAGAACTTCTCAACGACGAAGCTGGATAGCAGGGACACCCCTAAGGGCCTAGGTAGATACCAAACTTGATCATGGCCAAAAGGCCGAGAAGCAATATTGCAGAAAGAAAAGAGGACAGTAGGGAAGATCGCAGTCTCGTTCCTTGTGGGGACTAAGCCTCTAACCCAATAGCAGCTAGTAGGTGAAGCCAAATTTTATTGACAATCCTACCAGGCCGAGCAGAGGGTACTTCACAAGGACCAAAAGGCTTGGATAGATCGAAGAACTTCTCAACGACGCTGCTGGACAGCCGGGACACCCCTAAGGGCCTAGGTAGATACCAAACTTGATCATGGCCACAAGGCCGAGAAGCAATAATACAGAAAGGAAAGAGGGTAGATCGCAGTCTCGTTCCTTGTGGGGACTAAGCCTCTAACCCAATAGCAGCAAGAAGGTGAAGCCAAATTTAATTGACGATCCTACCAGGCCGAGCAGAGGGTACCCCACAAGGACCAAAAGGCTTGGATAGATCGAAGAACTTCTCAACGACGCTGCTGGACAGCCGGGACACCCCTAAGGGCCTAGGTAGATACCAAACTTGATCATGGCCACAAGGCCGAGAAGCAATAATACAGAAAGGAAAGAGGGTAGATCGCAGTCTCGTTCCTTGTGGGGACTAAGCCTCTAACCCAATAGCAGCAAGAAGGTGAAGCCAAATTTAATTGACGATCCTACCAGGCCGAGCAGAGGGTACCCCACAAGGACCAAAAGGCTTGGATAGATCGAAGAACTTCTCAACGACGCTGCTGGACAGCCGGGACACCCCTAAGGGCCTAGGTCGATACCAAACTTGATCATGGCCACAAGGCCGAGAAGCAATAATACAGAAAGGAAAGAGGGTAGATCGCAGTCTCGTTCCTTGTGGGAACTAAGCCTCTGACCCAATAGCAGTAAGAAGGTGAAGCCAAATTTAATTGACGATCCTACCAGGCCGAGCAGAGGGTATCCCACAAGGACCAAAAGGCTTGGATAGAGCAAAGAACTTCTCAACGACGCAGCTGAACAGCAGGGACACCCCTAAGGGCCTAGGTCGATACTAAACTTGATCATGGCCAAAAGGCCGAGTAGCAACAATACAGAAAGGAAAGAGGACAGTAGGGTAGATCGCAGTCTCGTTCCTTGTGGGGACTAAGCCTCTAACCCAATAGCAGCAAGTAGGTGAAGCCAAATTTAATTGACGATCCTACCAGGCCAAGCAGAGGGTACCCCACAAGGACCAAAAGGCTTGGATAGATCGAAGAACTTCTCAACGACGCAGCTGAACAGCCGGGAAACCCCTAAGGGCCTAGGTCGATACCAAACTTGATCATGGCCAAAAGGCCGAGAAGCAATAATACAGAAAGGAAAGAGGGTAGATCGCAGTCTCGTTCCTTGTGGGGACTAAGCCTCTGACCCAATAGCAGTAAGAAGATGAAGCCAAATTTAATTGACGATCCTACCAGGCCGAGCAGAGGGTATCCCACAAGGACCAAAAGGCTTGGATAGAGCAAAGAACTTCTCAACGACGCAGCTGAACAGCAGGGACACCCCTAAGAGCCTAGGTCGATACCAAACTTGATCATGGCCAAAAGGGCCGAGAGGCAATAATACAGAAAGGAAAGAGGGTAGATCGCAGTCTCGTTCCTTGTGGGGACTAAGCCTCTAACCCAATAGCAGCAAGAAGGTGAAGCCAAATTTAATTGACGATCCTACCAGGCCGAGCAGAGGGTACCACACAAGGACCAAAAGGCTTGGATAGATCGAAGAACTTCTCAACGACCCAGCTGGACAGCCGGGACACCCCTAAGGGCCTAGGTCGATACCAAACTTGATCATGGCCACAAGGCCGAGAAGCAATAATACAGAAAGGAAAGAGGGTAGATCGCAGTCTCGTTCCTTGTGGGGACTAAGCCTCTCACCCAATAGCAGTAAGAAGGTGAAGCCAAATTTAATTGACGATCCTACCAGGCCGAGCAGAGGGTATCCCACAAGGACCAAAAGGCTTGGATAGAGCAAAGAACTTCTCAACGACGCAGCTGAACAGCAGGGACACCCCTAAGGGCCTAGGTCGATACTAAACTTGATCATGGCCAAAAGGCCGAGTAGCAATAATACAAAAAGGAAAGAGGACAGTAGGGTAGATCGCAGTCTCGTTCCTTGTGGGGACTAAGCCTCTAACCCAATAGCAGCAAGTAGGTGAAGCCAAATTTAATTGACGATCCTACCAGGCCGAGCAGAGGGTACCCCATAAGGACCAAAAGGCTTGGATAGATCGAAGAACTTCTCAACGACGCAGCTGAACAGCCGGGACACCCCTAAGGGCCTAGGTCGATACCAAACTTGATCATGGCCAAAAGGCCGAGAAGCAATAATACAGAAAGGAAAGAGGGTAGATCGCAGGCTCGTTCCTTGTGGGGACTAAGCCTCTGACCCAATAGCAGTAAGAAGGTGAAGCCAAATTTAATTGACGATCCTACCAGGCCGAGCAGAGGGTATCCCACAAGGACCAAAAGGCTTGGATAGAGCAAAGAACTTCTCAACGACGCAGCTGAACAGCAGGGACACCCCTAAGGGCCTAGGTCGATACTAAACTTGATCATGGCCAAAAGGCCGAGAAGCAATAATACAGAAAGAAAAGAGGACAGTAGGGTAGATCGCAGTCTCGTTGCTTGCGGGGACTAAGCCTCTAACCCAATAGCAGCAATGAAGGTGAAGCCAAATTTAATTGACGATCCTACCAGGCCGAGCAGAGGGTACCCCACAAGGACCAAAAGGCTTGGATAGAGCAAAGAACTTCTCAACGACGCAGCTGAACAGCAGGGACACCCCTAAGAGCCTAGGTCGATACCAAACTTGATCATGGCCAAAAGGGCCGAGAAGCAATAATACAGAAAGGAAAGAGGGTAGATCGCAGTCTCGTTCCTTGTGGGGACTAAGCCTCTAACCCAATAGCAGCAAGAAGGTGAAGCCAAATTTAATTGACGATCCTACCAGGCCGAGCAGAGGGTACCACACAAGGACCAAAAGGCTTGGATAGATCGAAGAACTTCTCAACGACCCAGCTGGACAGCCGGGACACCCCTAAGGGCCTAGGTCGATACCAAACTTGATCATGGCCACAAGGCCGAGAAGCAATAATACAGAAAGGAAAGAGGGTAGATCGCAGTCTCGTTCCTTGTGGGGACTAAGCCTCTCACCCAATAGCAGTAAGAAGGTGAAGCCAAATTTAATTGACGATCCTACCAGGCCGAGCAGAGGGTATCCCACAAGGACCAAAAGGCTTGGATAGAGCAAAGAACTTCTCAACGACGCAGCTGAACAGCAGGGACACCCCTAAGGGCCTAGGTCGATACTAAACTTGATCATGGCCAAAAGGCCGAGTAGCAATAATACAAAAAGGAAAGAGGACAGTAGGGTAGATCGCAGTCTCGTTCCTTGTGGGGACTAAGCCTCTAACCCAATAGCAGCAAGTAGGTGAAGCCAAATTTAATTGACGATCCTACCAGGCCGAGCAGAGGGTACCCCATAAGGACCAAAAGGCTTGGATAGATCGAAGAACTTCTCAACGACGCAGCTGAACAGCCGGGACACCCCTAAGGGCCTAGGTCGATACCAAACTTGATCATGGCCAAAAGGCCGAGAAGCAATAATACAGAAAGGAAAGAGGGTAGATCGCAGGCTCGTTCCTTGTGGGGACTAAGCCTCTGACCCAATAGCAGTAAGAAGGTGAAGCCAAATTTAATTGACGATCCTACCAGGCCGAGCAGAGGGTATCCCACAAGGACCAAAAGGCTTGGATAGAGCAAAGAACTTCTCAACGACGCAGCTGAACAGCAGGGACACCCCTAAGGGCCTAGGTCGATACTAAACTTGATCATGGCCAAAAGGCCGAGAAGCAATAATACAGAAAGAAAAGAGGACAGTAGGGTAGATCGCAGTCTCGTTGCTTGCGGGGACTAAGCCTCTAACCCAATAGCAGCAATGAAGGTGAAGCCAAATTTAATTGACGATCCTACCAGGCCGAGCAGAGGGTACCCCACAAGGACCAAAAGGCTTGGATAGAGCAAAGAACTTCTCAACGACGCAGCTGAACAGCAGGGACACCCCTAAGAGCCTAGGTCGATACCAAACTTGATCATGGCCAAAAGGGCCGAGAAGCAATAATACAGAAAGGAAAGAGGGTAGATCGCAGTCTCGTTCCTTGTGGGGACTAAGCCTCTAACCCAATAGCAGCAAGAAGGTGAAGCCAAATTTAATTGACGATCCTACCAGGCCGAGCAGAGGGTACCCCACAAGGACCAAAAGGCTTGGATAGATCGAAGAACTTCTCAACAACGCAGCTGGACAGCCGGGACACCCCTAAGGGCCTAGGTCGATACCAAACTTGATCATGGCCACAAGGCCGAGAAGCAATAATACAGAAAGGAAAGAGGGTAGATCGCAGTCTCGTTCCTTGTGGGGACTAAGCCTCTGACCCAATAGCAGTAAGAAGGTGAAGCCAAATTTAATTGACGATCCTACCAGGCCGAGCAGAGGGTATCCCACAAGGACCAAAAGGCTTGGATAGAGCAAAGAACTTCTCAACGACGCAGCTGAACAGCCGGGACACCCCTAAGGGCCTAGGTCGATACCAAACTTGATCATGGCCAAAAGGCCGAGAAGCAATAATACAGAAAGGAAAGAGGGTAGATCGCAGGCTCGTTCCTTGTGGGGACTAAGCCTCTGACCCAATAGCAGTAAGAAGGTGAAGCCAAATTTAATTGACGATCCTACCAGGCCGAGCAGAGGGTATCCCACAAGGACCAAAAGGCTTGGATAGAGCAAAGAACTTCTCAACGACGCAGCTGAACAGCAGGGACACCCCTAAGGGCCTAGGTCGATACTAAACTTGATCATGGCCAAAAGGCCGAGAAGCAATAATACAGAAAGAAAAGAGGACAGTAGGGTAGATCGCAGTCTCGTTGCTTGCGGGGACTAAGCCTCTAACCCAATAGCAGCAAGAAGGTGAAGCCAAATTTAATTGACGATCCTACCAGGCCGAGCAGAGGGTACCCCACAAGGACCAAAAGGCTTGGATAGAGCAAAGAACTTCTCAACGACGCAGCTGAACAGCAGGGACACCCCTATGGGCCTAGGTGGATAACAAACTTGATCATGGCCAAAAGGCCGAGAAGCAATAAATCAGAAAGGAAAGAGTACAGTAGAGTAGATCACAGTCTCGTTCCTTGTGGGGACTAAGCCTCTAACCCAATAGCAGCAAGTAGGTGAAGCCAAATTTAATTGACGATCCTACCAAGCCGAGCAGAGGGTACCGCACAAGCACCAAAAGGCTTGGATAGATCGAAGAACTTCTCAACGAAGTAGCTGGACAGCAGGGAAACCCCTCAGGCTAACGACGCAGCAAAATTTGATCAAAAGACCAAGAAGTGCTAATGCAGGAATGTAAAGTCTGGGCACAAGAGCTGACAATCATTCAGAAATGATCTTCAGTCCTGTATTGCTTTAAAGAGTAACTCCACTTTTGTTGAGAGGACAACACTCCCCTCTTGGTGATTAATGTATATTTTTATGGTTGTGAAAGGTTTGGAGATTCTTACCTTTTGTTATTGTGCAGATAGATCCACGTGTGTTCTTGAACCAAATACACGGGAACGACTTTTGCAGTGATCGATCGGCGGCTGCTCCTGCGGGGTACCTGTGGAGAAAGTGGTAGGGTCTGCAAACCTGTAGAGATGATGGTTGTTGGAGGGGACGCCCATCATCTGACTGATGTCAGTGCCAACTTGTGGGAATATCAGCCTACCAGTTACACAGCAGGAAATGACACCTCCTGGAGGGCCCCTGTAGATTAGGAAGGGAAGTTGCTTGTTAATAACAATGAAAGATAATGTGATTTGTGTAGGAATTGTAGGTGTCATTTGTATTTCCCCGTAAAAGTGGAGTTACTCTTTAAATGAAGCGCTAGGATTTATTAACCACCTCCCGTCCGGTTGTATATAAATGACCGGACGGTGAAAGTGCAGGGTCAGGTGGCCGCTTATAAATGTCCTTCCCGCCCCCTGCTTGTGCGCGCTCCCTTGGAGCGCACAGCAGTGCAATCCAGTGCCCGTTGTGTCCTCTGTACACAGTGGAACACTGATCGTCGTACGGGACCTCTGAAAGCTGAAAATTGGCCTGGACAGGAAGGGGGTAAAAGTGTCCGGACTTGAAGTGGTTAAACATTACATTCAGAGAAATGTTGCCGACATAAAAAAGAAGGAATAAACGTGTAACATTAAAAATTCTGACAACATACAAAGCCACTTTAAAATGTTTTGTACAGATTACTGTCTGTATCTTTTTTCTATAAATATAGACATATAACTATTTTTTTCTGCTCTGCCTAAGTGAAATCTTAGAGTCTTTTAGTTGAATCCCATGGTCAAAAATGAAACTGCCCAGAGACAATGGATTCTTTCTCCAATTTTGACATTTTTAACCATAAAATGACAAGCCTGCCCACCACGACAAGGTAGACTCTTTTAGGGCAGGACCTACACTAAACTACACTACGCTAAACTACTCCATGCTAGTCATCGTATTTTTTGTGTTAGATGCCTGTTTGTGATAAGCCTCATCCTAGAACCTTCCTTCTTCCTTTCCAGACTTGTTTACAGAGATCTACATAAGAACAACCCTTTTCATTCAAAAAACAGAGAACAGATTTAAAAGGGTTGTTGCTGTTATCTTATGGCGGGTGATGCAGTGGTCAGCAATGATCATCTTTAATGTCCCGACACATTTCCCCTTCTTTAATCAATGCAGAGCTCTCTTCCACATAGATGCCTTCAGTCTGAAAGGTCTAAAGTGTTTCAATTGTAGTGAAGTTTATTCACAGATACCAAACTTGATCATGGCCAAAAGGTCGAGAAGCAATAATGCAGATAGGAAAGAGGGCAGTATGGTAGATCGCAGTCTCCTTCCTTGTGGGGACTAAGCTTCTACCCCAATAGCAGCAAGTAGGAGAAGCCCAAATTTAATTGAGGATCCTAACAGGCTGAGCAGCGGGTTCCCCAAAAGGACCAAAAGGCTTGGATAGATCGAAGAACTTCTCAACGACGCAGCTGGACAGCAGGGACACCCCTAAGGGCCTAGGTCGATACCAAACTTGATCATTGCCAAAAGGCCGAGAAGCAATAATACAGAAAGGAAAGAGGGTAGATCGCAGTCTCGTTCCTTGTGGGGACTAAGCCTCTAACCCAATAGCAGCAAGTAGGTGAAGCCAAATTTAATTGACGATCCTACCAGGCCGAGCAGAGGGTACCCCACAAGGACCAAAAGGCTTGGATAGATCGAAGAACTTCTCAACGACGCAGCTGAACAGCCGGGACACCCCTAAGGGCCTAGGTTGATACCAAACTTGATCATGGCCAAAAGGCCGAGAAGCAATAATACAGAAAGGAAAGAGGGTAGATCGCAGTCTCGTTCCTTGTGGGGACTAAGCCTCTGACCCAATAGCAGTAAGAAGGTGAAGCCAAATTTAATTGACGATCCTACCAGGCCGAGCAGAGGGTATCCCACAAGGACCAAAAGGCTTGGATAGAGCAAAGAACTTCTCAACGACGCAGCTGAACAGCAGGGACACCCCTAAGGGCCTAGGTGGATAACAAACTTGATCATAGCCAAAAGGCCGAGAAGCAATAATACAGAAAGGAAAGAGGGTAGATCGCAGTCTCGTTCCTTGTGGGGACTAAGCCTCTAACCCAATAGCAGCAAGTAGGTGAAGCCAAATTTAATTGACGATCCTACCAGGCCGAGCAGAGGGTACCCCACAAGGACCAAAAGGCTTGGATAGAGCAAAGAACTTCTCAACGACGCAGCTGAACAGCAGGGACACCCTTAAGGGCCTAGGTCGATACTAAACTTGATCATGGCCAAAAGGCCGAGAAGCAATAATACAGAAAGAAAAGAGGACAGTAGGGTAGATCGCAGTCTCGTTGCTTGCGGGGACTAAGCCTCTAACCCAATAGCAGCAAGAAGGTGAAGCCAAATTTAATTGACGATCCTACCAGGCCGAGCAGAGGGTACCCCACAAAGACCAAAAGGCTTGGATAGAGCAAAGAACTTCTCAACGACGCAGCTGAACAGCAGGGACACCCCTAAGGGCCTAGGTGGATAACAAACTTGATCATAGCCAAAAGGCCGAGAAGCAATAATACAGAAAGGAAAGAGGGTAGATCGCAGTCTCGTTTCTTGTGGGGACTAAGCCTCTAACACAATAGCAGCAAGTAGGTGAAGCCAAATTTAGTTGACGATCCTACCAGGCCGAGCAGAGGGTACCCCAAAAGGTCCAAAAGGCTTGGATAGATCAAAGAACTTCTCAACGACGAAGCTGGATAGCAGGGACACCCCTAAGGGCCTAGGTAGATACCAAACTTGATCATGGCCAAAAGGTCGAGAAGCAATATTGCAGAAAGAAAAGAGGACAGTAGGGAAGATCGCAGTCTCGTTCCTTGTGGGGACTAAGCCTCTAACCCAATAGCAGCTAGTAGGTGAAGCCAAATTTTATTGACAATCCTACCAGGCCGAGCAAAGGGTACCCCAAAAAGACCAAAAGGCTTGGATAGATCGAAGAACTTCTTAACGACGCAGATGGACAGCAGAGACCCCCTTAAGGGCCTAGGTCGATACTAAACTTGATCATGGCCAAAAGGCCGAGTAGCAATAATACAGAAAGGAAAGAGGACAGTAGGGTAGATCGCTGTCTCGTTCCTTGTGGGGACTAAGCCTCTAACCCAATAGCAGCAAGTAGGTGAAGCCAAATTTAATTGACGATCCTACCAGGCCGAGCAGAGGGTACCCCACAAGGACCAAAAGGCTTGGATAGATCGAAGAACTTCTCAACGACGCTGCTGGACAGCCGGGACACCCCTAAGGGCCTAGGTAGATACCAAACTTGATCATGGCCACAAGGCCGAGAAGCAATAATACAGAAAGGAAAGAGGGTAGATCGCAGTCTCGTTCCTTGTGGGGACTAAGCCTCTAACCCAATAGCAGCAAGAAGGTGAAGCCAAATTTAATTGACGATCCTACCAGGCCGAGCAGAGGGTACCCCACAAGGACCAAAAGGCTTGGATAGATCGAAGAACTTCTCAACGACGCTGCTGGACAGCCGGGACACCCCTAAGGGCCTAGGTCGATACCAAACTTGATCATGGCCACAAGGCCGAGTAGCAATAATACAGAAAGGAAAAAGGGTAGATCGCAGTCTCGTTCCTTGTGGGAACTAAGCCTCTGACCCAATAGCAGTAAGAAGGTGAAGCCAAATTTAATTGACGATCCTACCAGGCCGAGCAGAGGGTATCCCACAAGGAACAAAAGGCTTGGATAGAGCAAAGAACTTCTCAACGACGCAGCTGAACAGCAGGGACACCCCTAAGGGCCTAGGTCGATACTAAACTTGATCATGGCCAAAAGGCCGAGTAGCAACAATACAGAAAGGAAAGAGGACAGTAGGGTAGATCGCAGTCTCGTTCCTTGTGGGGACTAAGCCTCTAACCCAATAGCAGCAAGTAGGTGAAGCCAAATTTAATTGACGATCCTACCAGGCCGAGCAGAGGGTACCCCACAAGGACCAAAAGGCTTGGATAGATCGAAGAACTTCTCAACGACGCAGCTGAACAGCCGGGACACCCCTAAGGGCCTAGGTCGATACCAAACTTGATCATGGCCAAAAGGCCGAGAAGCAATAATACAGAAAGGAAAGAGGGTAGATCGCAGTCTCGTTCCTTGTGGGGACTAAGCCTCTGACCCAATAGCAGTAAGAAGATGAAGCCAAATTTAATTGACGATCCTACCAGGCCGAGCAGAGGGTACCACACAAGGACCAAAAGGCTTGGATAGATCGAAGAACTTCTCAACGACGCAGCTGGACAGCCGGGACACCCCTAAGGGCCTAGGTCGATACCAAACTTGATCATGGCCACAAGGCCAAGAAGCAATAATACAGAAAGGAAAGAGGGTAGATCGCAGTCTCGTTCCTTGTGGGGACTAAGCCTCTGACCCAATAGCAGTAAGAAGGTGAAGCCAAATTTAATTGACGATCCTACCAGGCCGAGCAGAGGGTATCCCACAAGGACCAAAAGGCTTGGATAGAGCAAAGAACTTCTCAACGACGCAGCTGAACAGCAGGGACACCCCTAAGGGCCTAGGTCGATACTAAACTTGATCATGGCCAAAAGGCCGAGTAGCAATATT
Organism: Staurois parvus; assembly: GCF_062004578.1. Classification (NCBI taxonomy): domain Eukaryota; kingdom Metazoa; phylum Chordata; class Amphibia; order Anura; family Ranidae; genus Staurois; species Staurois parvus. The sequence goes on along the minus strand of NW_028317914.1, from coordinate 9,156,228 downwards.
ATAAAAAGGAAAGAGGACAGTAGGGTAGATCGCAGTCTCGTTCCTTGTGGGGACTAAGCCTCTAACCCAATAGCAGCAAGTAGGTGAAGCCAAATTTAATTGACGATCCTACCAGGCCGAGCAGAGGGTACCCCACAAGGACCAAAAGGCTTGGATAGAGCAAAGAACTTCTCAACGACGCAGCTGAACAGCAGGGACACCCCTAAGGGCCTAGGTGGATAACAAACTTGATCATGGCCAAAAGGCCGAGAAGCAATAAATCAGAAAGGAAAGAGTACAGTAGAGTAGATCACAGTCTCGTTCCTTGTGGGGACTAAGCCTCTAACCCAATAGCAGCAAGTAGGTGAAGCCAAATTTAATTGACGATCCTACCAAGCCGAGCAGAGGGTACCGCACAAGCACCAAAAGGCTTGGATAGATCGAAGAACTTCTCAACGAAGTAGCTGGACAGCAGGGAAACCCCTCAGGCTAACGACGCAGCAAAATTTGATCAAAAGACCAAGAAGTGCTAATGCAGGAATGTAAAGTCTGGGCACAAGAGCTGACAATCATTCAGAAATGATCTTCAGTCCTGTATTGCTTTAAAGAGTAACTCCACTTTTGTTGAGAGGACAACACTCCCCTCTGGGTGATTAATGTATATTTTTATGGTTGTGAAAGGTTTGGAGATTCTTACCTTTTGTTATTGTGCAGATAGATCCACGTGTGTTCTTGAACCAAATACACGGGAACGACTTTTGCAGTGATCGATCGGCGGCTGCTCCTGCGGGGTACCTGTGGAGAAAGTGGTAGGGTCTGCAAACCTGTAGAGATGATGGTTGTTGGAGGGGACGCCCATCATCTGACTGATGTCAGTGCCAACTTGTGGGAATATCAGCCTACCAGTTATACAGCAGGAAATGACACCTCCTGGAGGGCCCCTGTAGATTAGGAAGGGAAGTTGCTTGTTAATAACAATGAAAGATAATGTGATTTGTGTAGGAATTGTAGGTGTCATTTGTATTTCCCCGTAAAAGTGGAGTTACTCTTTAAATGAAGCGCTAGGATTTATTAACCACCTCCCGTCCGGTTGTATATAAATGACCGGACGGTGAAAGTGCAGGGTCAGGTGGCCGTTTATAAATGGCCTTCCTGCCCCCTGCTTGTGCGCGCTCCCTTGGAGCGCACAGCAGTGCAATCCAGTGCCCGTTGTGTCCTCTGTACACAGTGGAACACTGATCGTCGTACGGGACCTCTGAAAGCTGAAAATTGGCCTGGACAGGAAGGGGGTAAAAGTGTCCGGACTTGAAGTGGTTAAACATTACATTCAGAGAAATGTTGCCGACATAAAAAAGAAGGAATAAACGTGTAACATTAAAAATTCTGACAACATACAAAGCCACTTTAAAATGTTTTGTACAGATTACTGTCTGTATCTTTTTTCTATAAATATAGACATATAACTATTTTTTTCTGTTCTGCCTAAGTGAAATCTTAGAGTCTTTTAGTTGAATCCCATGGTCAAAAATGAAACTGCCCAGAGACAATGGATTCTTTCTCCAATTTTGACATTTTTAACCATAAGATGACAAGCCTGCCCACCACGACAAGGTAGACTCTTTTAGGGCAGGACCTACACTAAACTACACTACGCTAAACTACTCCATGCTAGTCATCGTATTTTTTGTGTTAGATGCCTGTTTGTGATAAGCCTCATCCTAGAACCTTCCTTCTTCCTTTCCAGACTTGTTTACAGAGATCTACATAAGAACAACCCTTTTCATTCAAAAAACAGAGAACAGATTTAAAAGGGTTGTTGCTGTTATCTTATGGCGGGTGATGCAGTGGTCAGCAATGATCATCTGTAATGTCCCGACACATTTCCCCTTCTTTAATCAATGCAGAGCTCTCTTCCACATAGATGCCTTCAGTCTGAAAGGTCTAAAGTGTTTCAATTGTAGTGAAGTTTATTCACAGATACCAAACTTGATCATGGCCAAAAGGCCGAGAAGCAATAATGCAGATAGGAAAGAGGGCAGTATGGTAGATCGCAGTCTCCTTCCTTGTGGGGACTAAGCTTCTACCCCAATAGCAGCAAGTAGGAGAAGCCCAAATTTAATTGAGGATCCTACCAGGCTGAGCAGAGGGTTCCCCAAAAGGACCGATAGGCTTGGATAGATCGAAGAACTTCTCAACGACGCAGCTGGACAGCAGGGACACCCCTAAGGGCCTAGGTCGATACCAAACTTGATCATTGCCAAAAGGCCGAGAAGCAATAATACAGAAAGGAAAGAGGGTAGATCGCAGTCTCGTTCCTTGTGGGGACTAAGCCTCTGACCCAATAGCAGTAAGAAGGTGAAGCCAAATTTAATTGACGATCCTACCAGGCCGAGCAGAGGGTACCCCACAAGGACCAAAAGGCTTGGATAGAGCAAAGAACTTCTCAACGACGCAGCTGAACAGCAGGGACACCCCTAAGGGCCTAGGTCGATACTAAACTTGATCATGGCCAAAAGGCCGAGAAGCAATAATACAGAAAGAAAAGAGGACAGTAGGGTAGATCGCAGTCTCGTTGCTTGCGGGGACTAAGCCTCTAACCCAATAGCAGCAAGAAGGTGAAGCCAAATTTAATTGACGATCCTACCAGGCCGAGCAGAGGGTACCCCACAAAGACCAAAAGGCTTGGATAGAGCAAAGAACTTCTCAACGACGCAGCTGAACAGCAGGGACACCCCTAAGGGCCTAGGTGGATAACAAACTTGATCATAGCCAAAAGGCCGAGAAGCAATAATACAGAAAGGAAAGAGGGTAGATCGCAGTCTCGTTTCTTGTGGGGACTAAGCCTCTAACACAATAGCAGCAAGTAGGTGAAGCCAAATTTAGTTGACGATCCTACCAGGCCGAGCAGAGGGTACCCCAAAAGGTCCAAAAGGCTTGGATAGATCGAAGAACTTCTCAACGACGAAGCTGGATAGCAGGGACACCCCTAAGGGCCTAGGTAGATACCAAACTTGATCATGGCCAAAAGGCCGAGAAGCAATATTGCAGAAAGAAAAGAGGACAGTAGGGAAGATCGCAGTCTCGTTCCTTGTGGGGACTAAGCCTCTAACCCAATAGCAGCTAGTAGGTGAAGCCAAATTTTATTGACGATCCTACCAGGCCGAGCAAAGGGTACCCCAAAAAGACCAAAGGGCTTGGATAGATCGAAGAACTTCTTAACGACGCAGATGGACAGCAGAGACACCCCTAAGGGCCTAGGTCGATACTAAACTTGATCATGGCCAAAAGGCCGAGTAGCAATAATACAGAAAGGAAAGAGGACAGTAGGGTAGATCGCAGTCTCCTTCCTTGTGGGGACTAAGCCTCTAACCCAATAGCAGCAAGTAGGTGAAGCCAAATTTAATTGACGATCCTACCAGGCCGAGCAGAGGGTACCCCACAAGGACCAAAAGGCTTGGATAGATCGAAGAACTTCTCAACGACGCTGCTGGACAGCCGGGACACCCCTAAGGGCCTAGGTAGATACCAAACTTGATCATGGCCACAAGGCCGAGAAGCAATAATACAGAAAGGAAAGAGGGTAGATCGCAGTCTCGTTCCCTGTGGGAACTAAGCCTCTGACCCAATATCAGTAAGAAGGTGAAGCCAAATTTAATTGACGATCCTACCAGGCCGAGCAGAGGGTATCCCACAAGGACCAAAAGGCTTGGATAGAGCAAAGAACTTCTCAACGACGCAGCTGAAAAGCAGGGACACCCCTAAGGGCCTAGGTCGATACTAAACTTGATCATGGCCAAAAGGCCGAGTAGCAATAATACAGAAAGGAAAGAGGACAGTAGGGTAGATCGCAGTCTCGTTCCTTGTGGGGACTAAGCCTCTAACCCAATAGCAGCAAGTAGGTGAAGCCAAATTTAATTGACGATCCTACCAGGCCGAGCAGAGGGTACCCCACAAGGACCAAAAGGCTTGGATAGATCGAAGAACTTCTCAACGACGCAGCTGAACAGCCGGGACACCCCTAAGGGCCTAGGTCGATACCAAACTTGATCATGGCCAAAAGGCCGAGAAGCAATAATACAGAAAGGAAAGAGGGTAGATCGCAGTCTCGTTCCTTGTGGGGACTAAGCCTCTGACCCAATAGCAGTAAGAAGGTGAAGCCAAATTTAATTGACGATCCTTCCAGGCCGAGCAGAGGGTATCCCACAAGGACCAAAAGGCTTGGATAGAGCAAAGAACTTCTCAACGACGCAGCTGAACAGCATGGACACCCCTAAGGGCCTAGGTCGATACTAAACTTGATCATGGCCAAAAGGCCGAGTAGCAATAATACAGAAAGGAAAGAGGACAGTAGGGTAGATCGCAGTCTCGTTCCTTGTGGGGACTAAGCCTCTAACCCAATAGCAGCAAGTAGGTGAAGCCAAATTTAATTGACGATCCTACCAGGCCGAGCAGAGGGTACCCCACAAGGACCAAAAGGCTTGGATAGATCGAAGAACTTCTCAACGACGCAGCTGAACAGCCGGGACACCCCTAAGGGCCTAGGTCGATACCAAACTTGATCATGGCCAAAAGGCCGAGAAGCAATAATACAGAAAGGAAAGAGGGTAGATCGCAGTCTCGATCCTTGTGGGGACTAAGCCTCTGACCCAATAGCAGTAAGAAGATGAAGCCAAATTTAATTGACGATCCTACCAGGCCGAGCAGAGGGTATCCCACAAGGACCAAAAGGCTTGGATAGAGCAAAGAACTTCTCAACGACGCAGCTGAACAGCAGGGACACCCCTAAGAGCCTAGGTCGATACCAAACTTGATCATGGCCAAAAGGGCCGAGAAGCAATAATACAGAAAGGAAAGAGGGTAGATCGCAGTCTCGTTCCTTGTGGGGACTAAGCCTCTAACCCAATAGCAGCAAGAAGGTGAAGCCAAATTTAATTGACGATCCTACCAGGCCGAGCAGAGGGTACCACACAAGGACCAAAAGGCTTGGATAGATCGAAGAACTTCTCAACGACGCAGCTGGACAGCCCGGACACCCCTAAGGGCCTAGGTCGATACCAAACTTGATCATGGCCACAAGGCCGAGAAGCAATAATACAGAAAGGAAAGAGGGTAGATCGCAGTCTCGTTCCTTGTGGGGACTAAGCCTCTGACCCAATAGCAGTAAGAAGGTGAAGCCAAATTTAATTGACGATCCTACCAGGCCGAGCAGAGGGTATCCCACAAGGACCAAAAGGCTTGGATAGAGCAAAGAACTTCTCAACGACGCAGCTGAACAGCAGGGACACCCCTAAGGGCCTAGGTCGATACTAAACTTGATCATGGCCAAAAGGCCGAGTAGCAATAATACAAAAAGGAAAGAGGACAGTAGGGTAGATCGCAGTCTCGTTCCTTGTGGGGACTAAGCCTCTAACCCAATAGCAGCAAGTAGGTGAAGCCAAATTTAATTGACGATCCTACCAGGCCGAGCAGAGGGTACCCCACAAGGACCAAAAGGCTTGGATAGATCGAAGAACTTCTCAACGACGCAGCTGAACAGCCGGGACACCCCTAAGGGCCTAGGTCGATACCAAACTTGATCATGGCCAAAAGGCCGAGAAGCAATAATACAGAAAGGAAAGAGGGTAGATCGCAGGCTCGTTCCTTGTGGGGACTAAGCCTCTGACCCAATAGCAGTAAGAAGGTGAAGCCAAATTTAATTGACGATCCTACCAGGCCGAGCAGAGGGTATCCCACAAGGACCAAAAGGCTTTGATAGATCGAAGAACTTCTCAACGACGCTGCTGGACAGCCGGGACACCCCTAAGGGCCTAGGTCGATACCAAACTTGATCATGGCCACAAGGCCGAGAAGCAATAATACAGAAAGGAAAGAGGGTAGATCGCAGTCTCGTTCCTTGTGGGAACTAAGCCTCTGACCCAATAGCAGTAAGAAGGTGAAGCCAAATTTAATTGACGATCCTACCAGGCCGAGCAGAGGGTATCCCACAAGGACCAAAAGGCTTGGATAGAGCAAAGAACTTCTCAACGACGCAGCTGAACAGCATGGACACCCCTAAGGGCCTAGGTCGATACTAAACTTGATCATGGCCAAAAGGCCGAGTAGCAATAATACAGAAAGGAAAGAGGACAGTAGGGTAGATCGCAGTCTCGTTCCTTGTGGGGACTAAGCCTCTAACCCAATAGCAGCAAGTAGGTGAAGCCAAATTTAATTGACGATCCTACCAGGCCGAGCAGAGGGTACCCCACAAGGACCAAAAGGCTTGGATAGATCGAAGAACTTCTCAACGACGCAGCTGAACAGCCGGGACACCCCTAAGGGCCTAGGTCGATACCAAACTTGATCATGGCCAAAAGGCCGAGAAGCAATAATACAGAAAGGAAAGAGGGTAGATCGCAGTCTCGTTCCTTGTGGGGACTAAGCCTCTGACCCAATAGCAGTAAGAAGATGAAGCCAAATTTAATTGACGATCCTACCAGGCCGAGCAGAGGGTATCCCACAAGGACCAAAAGGCTTGGATAGAGCAAAGAACTTCTCAACGACGCAGCTGAACAGCAGGGACACCCCTAAGAGCCTAGGTCGATACCAAACTTGATCATGGCCAAAAGGGCCGAGAAGCAATAATACAGAAAGGAAAGAGGGTAGATCGCAGTCTCGTTCCTTGTGGGGACTAAGCCTCTAACCCAATAGCAGCAAGAAGGTGAAGCCAAATTTAATTGACGATCCTACCAGGCCGAGCAGAGGGTATCCCACAAGGACCAAAAGGCTTGGATAGAGCAAAGAACTTCTCAACGACGCAGCTGAACAGCAGGGACACCCCTAAGGGCCTAGGTCGATACTAAACTTGATCATGGCCAAAAGGCCGAGTAGCAATAATACAAAAAGGAAAGAGGACAGTAGGGTAGATCGCAGTCTCGTTCCTTGTGGGGACTAAGCCTCTAACCCAATAGCAGCAAGTAGGTGAAGCCAAATTTAATTGACGATCCTACCAGGCCGAGCAGAGGGTACCCCACAAGGACCAAAAGGCTTGGATAGATCGAAGAACTTCTCAACGACGCAGCTGAACAGCCGGGACACCCCTAAGGGCCTAGGTCGATACCAAACTTGATCATGGCCAAAAGGCCGAGAAGCAATAATACAGAAAGGAAAGAGGGTAGATCGCAGGCTCGTTCCTTGTGGGGACTAAGCCTCTGACCCAATAGCAGTAAGAAGGTGAAGCCAAATTTAATTGACGATCCTACCAGGCCGAGCAGAGGGTATCCCACAAGGACCAAAAGGCTTGGATAGAGCAAAGAACTTCTCAACGACGCAGCTGAACAGCAGGGACACCCCTAAGGGCCTAGGTCGATACTAAACTTGATCATGGCCAAAAGGCCAAGAAGCAATAATACAGAAAGAAAAGAGGACAGTAGGGTAGATCGCAGTCTCGTTGCTTGCGGGGACTAAGCCTCTAACCCAATAGCAGCAAGAAGGTGAAGCCAAATTTAATTGACGATCCTACCAGGCCGAGCAGAGGGTACCCCACAAGGACCAAAAGGCTTGGATAGAGCAAAGAACTTCTCAACGACGCAGCTGAACAGCAGGGACACCCCTAAGGGCCTAGGTGGATAACAAACTTGATCATGGCCAAAAGGCCGAGAAGCAATAAATCAGAAAGGAAAGAGTACAGTAGAGTAGATCACAGTCTCGTTCCTTGTGGGGACTAAGCCTCTAACCCAATAGCAGCAAGTAGGTGAAGCCAAATTTAATTGACGATCCTACCAAGCCGAGCAGAGGGTACCGCACAAGCACCAAAAGGCTTGGATAGATCGAAGAACTTCTCAACGAAGTAGCTGGACAGCAGGGAAACCCCTCAGGCTAACGACGCAGCAAAATTTGATCAAAAGACCAAGAAGTGCTAATGCAGGAATGTAAAGTCTGGGCACAAGAGCTGACAATCATTCAGAAATGATCTTCAGTCCTGTATTGCTTTAAAGAGTAACTCCACTTTTGTTGAGAGGACAACACTCCCCTCTTGGTGATTAATGTATATTTTTATGGTTGTGAAAGGTTTGGAGATTCTTACCTTTTGTTATTGTGCAGATAGATCCACGTGTGTTCTTGAACCAAATACACGGGAACGACTTTTGCAGTGATCGATCGGCGGCTGCTCCTGCGGGGTACCTGTGGAGAAAGTGGTAGGGTCTGCAAACCTGTAGAGATGATGGTTGTTGGAGGGGACGCCCATCATCTGACTGATGTCAGTGCCAACTTGTGGGAATATCAGCCTACCAGTTACACAGCAGGAAATGACACCTCCTGGAGGGCCCCTGTAGATTAGGAAGGGAAGTTGCTTGTTAATAACAATGAAAGATAATGTGATTTGTGTAGGAATTGTAGGTGTCATTTGTATTTCCCCGTAAAAGTGGAGTTACTCTTTAAATGAAGCGCTAGGATTTATTAACCACCTCCCGTCCGGTTGTATATAAATGACCGGACGGTGAAAGTGCAGGGTCAGGTGGCCGCTTATAAATGTCCTTCCCGCCCCCTGCTTGTGCGCGCTCCCTTGGAGCGCACAGCAGTGCAATCCAGTGCCCGTTGTGTCCTCTGTACACAGTGGATTACTGATCGTCGTACGGGACCTCTGAAAGCTGAAAATTGGCCTGGACAGGAAGGGGGTAAAAGTGTCCGGACTTGAAGTGGTTAAACATTACATTCAGAGAAATGTTGCCGACATAAAAAAGAAGGAATAAACGTGTAACATTAAAAATTCTGACAACATACAAAGCCACTTTAAAATGTTTTGTACAGATTACTGTCTGTATCTTTTTTCTATAAATATAGACATATAACTATTTTTTTCTGCTCTGCCTAAGTGAAATCTTAGAGTCTTTTAGTTGAATCCCATGGTCAAAAATGAAACTGCCCAGAGACAATGGATTCTTTCTCCAATTTTGACATTTTTAACCATAAGATGACAAGCCTGCCCACCACGACAAGGTAGACTCTTTTAGGGCAGGACCTACACTAAACTACACTACGCTAAACTACTCCATGCTAGTCATCGTATTTTTTGTGTTAGATGCCTGTTTGTGATAAGCCTCATCCTAGAACCTTCCTTCTTCCTTTCCAGACTTGTTTACAGAGATCTACATAAGAACAACCCTTTTCATTCAAAAAACAGAGAACAGATTTAAAAGGGTTGTTGCTGTTATCTTATGGCGGGTGATGCAGTGGTCAGCAATGATCATCTGTAATGTCCCGACACATTTCCCCTTCTTTAATCAATGCAGAGCTCTCTTCCACATAGATGCCTTCAGTCTCAAAGGTCTAAAGTGTTTCAATTGTAGTGAAGTTTATTCACAGATACCAAACTTGATCATGGCCAAAAGGCCGAGAAGCAATAATGCAGATAGGAAAGAGGGCAGTATGGTAGATCGCAGTCTCCTTCCTTGTGGGGACTAAGCTTCTACCCCAATAGCAGCAAGTAGGAGAAGCCCAAATTTAATTGAGGATCCTACCAGGCTGAGCAGAGGGTTCCCCAAAAGGACTGATAGGCTTGGATAGATCGAAGAACTTCTCAACGACGCAGCTGGACAGCAGGGACACCCCTAAGGGCCTAGGTCGATACCAAACTTGATCATTGCCAAAAGGCCGAGAAGCAATAATACAGAAAGGAAAGAGGGTAGATCGCAGTCTCGTTCCTTGTGGGGACTAAGCCTCTAACCCAATAGCAGCAAGTAGGTGAAGCCAAATTTAATTGACGATCCTACCAGGCCGAGCAGAGGGTACCCCACAAGGACCAAAAGGCTTGGATAGATCGAAGAACTTCTCAACGACGCAGCTGAACAGCCGGGACACCCCTAAGGGCCTAGGTCGATACCAAACTTGATCATGGCCAAAAGGCCGAGAAGCAATAATACAGAAAGGAAAGAGGGTAGATCGCAGGCTCGTTCCTTGTGGGGACTAAGCCTCTGACCCAATAGCAGTAAGAAGGTGAAGCCAAATTTAATTGACGATCCTACCAGGCCGAGCAGAGGGTATCCCACAAGGACCAAAAGGCTTGGATAGAGCAAAGAACTTCTCAACGACGCAGCTGAACAGCAGGGACACCCCTAAGGGCCTAGGTCGATACTAAACTTGATCATGGCCAAAAGGCCAAGAAGCAATAATACAGAAAGAAAAGAGGACAGTAGGGTAGATCGCAGTCTCGTTGCTTGCGGGGACTAAGCCTCTAACCCAATAGCAGCAAGAAGGTGAAGCCAAATTTAATTGACGATCCTACCAGGCCGAGCAGAGGGTACCCCACAAGGACCAAAAGGCTTGGATAGAGCAAAGAACTTCTCAACGACGCAGCTGAACAGCAGGGACACCCCTAAGGGCCTAGGTGGATAACAAACTTGATCATGGCCAAAAGGCCGAGAAGCAATAAATCAGAAAGGAAAGAGTACAGTAGAGTAGATCACAGTCTCGTTCCTTGTGGGGACTAAGCCTCTAACCCAATAGCAGCAAGTAGGTGAAGCCAAATTTAATTGACGATCCTACCAAGCCGAGCAGAGGGTACCGCACAAGCACCAAAAGGCTTGGATAGATCGAAGAACTTCTCAACGAAGTAGCTGGACAGCAGGGAAACCCCTCAGGCTAACGACGCAGCAAAATTTGATCAAAAGACCAAGAAGTGCTAATGCAGGAATGTAAAGTCTGGGCACAAGAGCTGACAATCATTCAGAAATGATCTTCAGTCCTGTATTGCTTTAAAGAGTAACTCCACTTTTGTTGAGAGGACAACACTCCCCTCTTGGTGATTAATGTATATTTTTATGGTTGTGAAAGGTTTGGAGATTCTTACCTTTTGTTATTGTGCAGATAGATCCACGTGTGTTCTTGAACCAAATACACGGGAACGACTTTTGCAGTGATCGATCGGCGGCTGATCCTGCGGGGTACCTGTGGAGAAAGTGGTAGGGTCTGCAAACCTGTAGAGATGATGGTTGTTGGAGGGGACGCCCATCATCTGACTGATGTCAGTGCCAACTTGTGGGAATATCAGCCTACCAGTTACACAGCAGGAAATGACACCTCCTGGAGGGCCCCTGTAGATTAGGAAGGGAAGTTGCTTGTTAATAACAATGAAAGATAATGTGATTTGTGTAGGAATTGTAGGTGTCATTTGTATTTCCCCGTAAAAGTGGAGTTACTCTTTAAATGAAGCGCTAGGATTTATTAACCACCTCCCGTCCGGTTGTATATAAATGACCGGACGGTGAAAGTGCAGGGTCAGGTGGCCGCTTATAAATGTCCTTCCCGCCCCCTGCTTGTGCGCGCTCCCTTGGAGCGCACAGCAGTGCAATCCAGTGCCCGTTGTGTCCTCTGTACACAGTGGAACACTGATCGTCGTACGGGACCTCTGAAAGCTGAAAATTGGCCTGGACAGGAAGGGGGTAAAAGTGTCCGGACTTGAAGTGGTTAAACATTACATTCAGAGAAATGTTGCCGACATAAAAAAGAAGGAATAAACGTGTAACATTAAAAATTCTGACAACATACAAAGCCACTTTAAAATGTTTTGTACAGATTACTGTCTGTATCTTTTTTCTATAAATATAGACATATAACTATTTTTTTCTGCTCTGCCTAAGTGAAATCTTAGAGTCTTTTAGTTGAATCCCATGGTCAAAAATGAAACTGCCCAGAGACAATGGATTCTTTCTCCAATTTTGACATTTTTAACCATAAGATGACAAGCCTGCCCACCACGACAAGGTAGACTCTTTTAGGGCAGGACCTACACTAAACTACACTACGCTAAACTACTCCATGCTAGTCATCGTATTTTTTGTGTTAGATGCCTGTTTGTGATAAGCCTCATCCTAGAACCTTCCTTCTTCCTTTCCAGACTTGTTTACAGAGATCTACATAAGAACAACCCTTTTCATTCAAAAAACAGAGAACAGATTTAAAAGGGTTGTTGCTGTTATCTTATGGCGGGTGATGCAGTGGTCAGCAATGATCATCTGTAATGTCCCGACACATTTCCCCTTCTTTAATCAATGCAGAGCTCTCTTCCACATAGATGCCTTCAGTCTCAAAGGTCTAAAGTGTTTCAATTGTAGTGAAGTTTATTCACAGATACCAAACTTGATCATGGCCAAAAGGCCGAGAAGCAATAATGCAGATAGGAAAGAGGGCAGTATGGTAGATCGCAGTCTCCTTCCTTGTGGGGACTAAGCTTCTACCCCAATAGCAGCAAGTAGGAGAAGCCCAAATTTAATTGAGGATCCTACCAGGCTGAGCAGAGGGTTCCCCAAAAGGACTGATAGGCTTGGATAGATCGAAGAACTTCTCAACGACGCAGCTGGACAGCAGGGACACCCCTAAGGGCCTAGGTCGATACCAAAATTGATCATTGCCAAAAGGCCGAGAAGCAATAACACAGAAAGGAAAGAGGGTAGATCGCAGTCTCGTTCCTTGTGGGGACTAAGCCTCTAACCCAATAGCAGCAAGTAGGTGAAGCCAAATTTAATTGACGATCCTACCAGGCCGAGCAGAGGGTACCCCACAAGGACCAAAAGGCTTGGATAGATCGAAGAACTTCTCAACGACGCAGCTGAACAGCCGGGACACCCCTAAGGGCCTAGGTCGATACCAAACTTGATCATGGCCAAAAGGCCGAGAAGCAATAATACAGAAAGGAAAGAGGGTAGATCGCAGTCTCGTTCCTTGTGGGGACTAAGCCTCTGACCCAATAGCAGTAAGAAGGTGAAGCCAAATTTAATTGACGATCCTACCAGGCCGAGCAGAGGGTACCCCACAAGGACCAAAAGGCTTGGATAGAGCAAAGAACTTCTCAACGACGCAGCTGAACAGCAGGGACACCCCTAAGGGCCTAGGTCGATACTAAACTTGATCATGGCCAAAAGGCCGAGAAGCAATAATACAGAAAGAAAAGAGGACAGTAGGGTAGATCGCAGTCTCGTTGCTTGCGGGGACTAAGCCTCTAACACAATAGCAGCAAGAAGGTGAAGCCAAATTTAATTGACGATCCTACCAGGCCGAGCAGAGGGTACCCCACAAAGACCAAAAGGCTTGGATAGAGCAAAGAACTTCTCAACGACGCAGCTGAACAGCAGGGACACCCCTAAGGGCCTAGGTGGATAACAAACTTGATCATAGCCAAAAGGCCGAGAAGCAATAATACAGAAAGGAAAGAGGGTAGATCGCAGTCTCGTTTCTTGTGGGGACTAAGCCTCTAACACAATAGCAGCAAGTAGGTGAAGCCAAATTTAGTTGACGATCTTACCAGGTCGAGCAGAGGGTACCCCAAAAGGTCCAAAAGGCTTGGATAGATCGAAGAACTTCTCAACGACGAAGCTGGATAGCAGGGACACCCCTAAGGGCCTAGGTAGATACCAAACTTGATCATGGCCAAAAGGCCGAGAAGCAATATTGCAGAAAGAAAAGAGGACAGTAGGGAAGATCGCAGTCTCGTTCCTTGTGGGGACTAAGCCTCTAACCCAATAGCAGCTAGTAGGTGAAGCCAAATTTTATTGACGATCCTACCAGGCCGAGCAAAGGGTACCCCAAAAAGACCAAAGGGCTTGGATAGATCGAAGAACTTCTTAACGACGCAGATGGACAGCAGAGACACCCCTAAGGGCCTAGGTCGATACTAAACTTGATCATGGCCAAAAGGCCGAGTAGCAATAATACAGAAAGGAAAGAGGACAGTAGGGTAGATCGCAGTCTCGTTCCTTGTGGGGACTAAGCCTCTAACCCAATAGCAGCAAGTAGGTGAAGCCAAATTTAATTGACGATCCTACCAGGCCGAGCAGAGGGTACCCCACAAGGACCAAAAGGCTTGGATAGATCGAAGAACTTCTCAACGACGCTGCTGGACAGCCGGGACACCCCTAAGGGCCTAGGTCGATACCAAACTTGATCATGGCCACAAGGCCGAGAAGCAATAATACAGAAAGGAAAGAGGGTAGATCGCAGTCTCGTTCCTTGTGGGGACTAAGCCTCTAACCCAATAGCAGCAAGAAGGTGAAGCCAAATTTAATTGACGATCCTACCAGGCCGAGCAGAGGGTACCCCACAAGGACCAAAAGGCTTGGATAGATTGAAGAACTTCTCAACGACGCTGCTGGACAGCCGGGACACCCCTAAGGGCCTAGGTCGATACCAAACTTGATCATGGCCACAAGGCCGAGAAGCAATAATACAGAAAGGAAAGAGGGTAGATCGCAGTCTCGTTCCTTGTGGGAACTAAGCCTCTGACCCAATAGCAGTAAGAAGGTGAAGCCAAATTTAATTGACGATCCTACCAGGCCGAGCAGAGGGTATCCCACAAGGACCAAAAGGCTTGGATAGAGCAAAGAACTTCTCAACGACGCAGCTGAACAGCAGGGACACCCCTAAGGGCCTAGGTCGATACTAAACTTGATCATGGCCAAAAGGCCGAGTAGCAATAATACAGAAAGGAAAGAGGACAGTAGGGTAGATCGCAGTCTCGTTCCTTGTGGGGACTAAGCCTCTAACCCAATAGCAGCAAGTAGGTGAAGCCAAATCTAATTGACGATCCTACCAGACCGAGCAGAGGGTACCCCACAAGGACCAAAAGGCTTGGATAGATCGAAGAACTTCTCAACGACGCAGCTGAACAGCCGGGACACCCCTAAGGGCCTAGGTCGATACCAAACTTGATCATGGCCAAAAGGCCGAGAAGCAATAATACAGAAAGGAAAGCGGGTAGATCGCAGTCTCGTTCCTTGTGGGGACTAAGCCTCTGACCCAATAGCAGTAAGAAGGTGAAGCCAAATTTAATTGACGATCCTACCAGGCCGAGCAGAGGGTATCCCACAAGGACCAAAAGGCTTGGATAGAGCAAAGAACTTCTCAACGATGCAGCTGAACAGCAGGGACACCCCTAAGAGCCTAGGTCGATACCAAACTTGATCATGGCCAAAAGGGCCGAGAAGCAATAATACAGAAAGGAAAGAGGGTAGATCGCAGTCTCGTTCCTTGTGGGGACTAAGCCTCTAACCCAATAGCAGCAAGAAGGTGAAGCCAAATTTAATTGACGATCCTACCAGGCCGAGCAGAGGGTACCCCACAAGGACCAAAAGGCTTGGATAGATCGAAGATCTTCTCAACGACGCAGCTGAACAGCCGGGACACCCCTAAGGGCCTAGGTCGATACCAAACTTGATCATGGCCAAAAGGCCGAGAAGCAATAATACAGAAAGGAAAGAGGGTAGATCGCAGGCTCGTTCCTTGTGGGGACTAAGCCTCTGACCCAATAGCAGTAAGAAGGTGAAGCCAAATTTAATTGACGATCCTACCAGGCCGAGCAGAGGGTACCCCACAAGGACCAAAAGGCTTGGATAGAGTAAAGAACTTCTCAACGACGCAGCTGAACAGCAGGGACACCCCTAAGGGCCTAGGTCGATACTAAGCTTGATCATGGCCAAAAGGCCGAGAAGCAATAATACAGAAAGAAAAGAGGACAGTAGGGTAGATCGCAGTCTCGTTGCTTGCGGGGACTAAGCCTCTAACCCAATAGCAGCAAGAAGGTGAAGCCAAATTTAATTGACGATCCTACCAGGCCGAGCAGAGGGTACCCCACAAAGACCAAAAGGCTTGGATAGAGCAAAGAACTTCTCAACGACGCAGCTGAACAGCAGGGACACCCCTAAGGGCCTAGGTGGATAACAAACTTGATCATAGCCAAAAGGCCGAGAAGCAATAATACAGAAAGGAAAGAGGGTAGATCGCAGTCTCGTTTCTTGTGGGGACTAAGCCTCTAACACAATAGCAGCAAGTAGGTGAAGCCAAATTTAGTTGACGATCCTACCAGGCCGAGCAGAGGGTACCCCAAAAGGTCCAAAAGGCTTGGATAGATCGAAGAACTTCTCAACGACGAAGCTGGATAGCAGGGACACCCCTAAGAGCCTAGGTAGATACCAAACTTGATCATGGCCAAAAGGCCGAGAAGCAATATTGCAGAAAGAAAAGAGGACAGTAGGGAAGATCGCAGTCTCGTTCCTTGTGGGGACTAAGCCTCTAACCCAATAGCAGCTAGTAGGTGAAGCCAAATTTTATTGACGATCCTACCAGGCCGAGCAAAGGGTACCCCAAAAAGACCAAAGGGCTTGGATAGATCGAAGAACTTCTTAACGACGCAGATGGACAGCAGAGACACCCCTAAGGGCCTAGGTCGATACTAAACTTGATCATGGCCAAAAGGCCGAGTAGCAATAATACAGAAAGGAAAGAGGACAGTAGGGTAGATCGCAGTCTCGTTCCTTGTGGGGACTAAGCCTCTAACCCAATAGCAGCAAGTAGGTGAAGCCAAATTTAATTGACGATCCTACCAGGCCGAGCAGAGGGTACCCCACAAGGACCAAAAGGCTTGGATAGATCGAAGAACTTCTCAACGACGCTGCTGGACAGCCGGGACACCCCTAAGGGCCTAGGTCGATACCAAACTTGATCATGGCCACAAGGCCGAGAAGCAGTAATACAGAAAGGAAAGAGGGTAGATCGCAGTCTCGTTCCTTGTGGGGACTAAGCCTCTAACCCAATAGCAGCAAGAAGGTGAAGCCAAATTTAATTGACGATCCTACCAGGCCGAGCAGAGGGTACCCCACAAGGACCAAAAGGCTTGGATAGATCGAAGAACTTCTCAACGACGCTGCTGGACAGCCGGGACACCCCTAAGGGCCTAGGTCGATACGAAACTTGATCATGGCCACAAGGCCGAGAAGCAATAATACAGAAAGGAAAGAGGGTAGATCGCAGTCTCGTTCCTTGTGGGAACTAAGCCTCTGACCCAATAGCAGTAAGAAGGTGAAGCCAAATTTAATTGACGATCCTACCAGGCCGAGCAGAGGGTATCCCACAAGGACCAAAAGGCTTGGATAGAGCAAAGAATTTCTCAACGACGCAGCTGAACAGCAGGGACACCCCTAAGGGCCTAGGTCGATACTAAACTTGATCATGGCCAAAAGGCCGAGTAGCAATAATACAGAAAGGAAAGAGGACAGTAGGGTAGATCGCAGTCTCGTTCCTTGTGGGGACTAAGCCTCTAACCCAATAGCAGCAAGTAGGTGAAGCCAAATTTAATTGACGATCCTTCCAGGCCGAGCAGAGGGTACCCCACAAGGACCAAAAGGCTTGGATAGATCGAAGAACTTCTCAACGACGCAGCTGAACAGCAGGGACACCCCTAAGGGCCTAGGTCGATACTAAACTTGATCATGGCCAAAAGGCCGAGAAGCAATAATACAGAAAGAAAAGAGGACAGTAGGGTAGATCGCAGTCTCGTTGCTTGCGGGGACTAAGCCTCTAACCCAATAGCAGCAAGAAGGTGAAGCCAAATTTAATTGACGATCCTACCAGGCCGAGCAGAGGGTACCCCACAAAGACCAAAAGGCTTGGATAGAGCAAAGAACTTCTCAACGACGCAGCTGAACAGCAGGGACACCCCTAAGGGCCTAGGTGGATAACAAACTTGATCATAGCCAAAAGGCCGAGAAGCAATAATACAGAAAGGAAAGAGGGTAGATCGCAGTCTCGTTTCTTGTGGGGACTAAGCCTCTAACACAATAGCAGCAAGTAGGTGAAGCCAAATTTAGTTGACGATCCTACCAGGCCGAGCAGAGGGTACCCCAAAAGGTCCAAAAGGCTTGGATAGATCGAAGAACTTCTCAACGACGAAGCTGGATAGCAGGGACACCCCTAAGAGCCTAGGTAGATACCAAACTTGATCATGGCCAAAAGGCCGAGAAGAAATATTGCAGAAAGAAAAGAGGACAGTAGGGAAGATCGCAGTCTCGTTCCTTGTGGGGACTAAGCCTATAACCCAATAGCAGCTAGTAGGTGAAGCCAAATTTTATTGACGATCCTACCAGGCCGAGCAAAGGGTACCCCAAAAAGACCAAAGGGCTTGGATAGATCAAAGAACTTCTTAACGACGCAGATGGACAGCAGAGACACCCCTAAGGGACTAGGTCGATACTAAACTTGATCATGGCCAAAAGGCCGAGTAGCAATAATACAGAAAGGAAAGAGGACAGTAGGGTAGATCGCAGTCTCGTTCCTTGTGGGGACTAAGCCTCTAACCCAATAGCAGCAAGTAGGTGAAGCCAAATTTAATTGACGATCCTACCAGGCCGAGCAGAGGGTACCCCACAAGGACCAAAAGGCTTGGATAGATCGAAGAACTTCTCAACGACGCTGCTGGACAGCCGGGACACCCCTAAGGGCCTAGGTCGATACCAAACTTGATCATGGCCACAAGGCCGAGAAGCAGTAATACAGAAAGGAAAGAGGGTAGATCGCAGTCTCGTTCCTTGTGGGGACTAAGCCTCTAACCCAATAGCAGCAAGAAGGTGAAGCCAAATTTAATTGACGATCCTACCAGGCCGAGCAGAGGGTACCCCACAAGGACCAAAAGGCTTGGATAGATCGAAGAACTTCTCAACGACGCTGCTGGACAGCCGGGACACCCCTAAGGGCCTAGGTCGATACCAAACTTGATCATGGCCACAAGGCCGAGAAGCAATAATACAGAAAGGAAAGAGGGTAGATCGCAGTCTCGTTCCTTGTGGGAACTAAGCCTCTGACCCAATAGCAGTAAGAAGGTGAAGCCAAATTTAATTGACAATCCTACCAGGCCGAGCAGAGGGTATCCCACAAGGACCAAAAGGCTTGGATAGAGCAAAGAATTTCTCAACGACGCAGCTGAACAGCAGGGACACCCCTAAGGGCCTAGGTCGATACTAAACTTGATCATGGCCAAAAGGCCGAGTAGCAATAATACAGAAAGGAAAGAGGACAGTAGGGTAGATCGCAGTCTCGTTCCTTGTGGGGACTAAGCCTCTAACCCAATAGCAGCAAGTAGGTGAAGCCAAATTTAATTGACGATCCTACCAGGCCGAGCAGAGGGTACCCCACAAGGACCAAAAGGCTTGGATAGATCGAAGAACTTCTCAACGACGCAGCTGAACAGCCGGGACACCCCTAAGGGCCTAGGTCGATACCAAACTTGATCATGGCCACAAGGCCGAGAAGCAATAATACAGAAAGGAAAGAGGGTAGATCGCAGTCTCGTTCCTTGTGGGGACTAAGCCTCTGACCCAATAGCAGTAAGAAGGTGAAGCCAAATTTAATTGACGATCCTACCAGGCCGAGCAGAGGGTATCCCACAAGGACCAAAAGGCTTGGATAGAGCAAAGAACTTCTCAACGACGCAGCTGAACAGCAGGGACACCCCTAAGGGCCTAGGTCGATACTAAACTTGATCATGGCCAAAAGGCCGAGTAGCAATAATACAAAAAGGAAAGAGGACAGTAGGGTAGATCGCAGTCTCGTTCCTTGTGGGGACTAAGCCTCTAACCCAATAGCAGCAAGTAGGTGAAGCCAAATTTAATTGACGATCCTACCAGGCCGAGCAGAGGGTACCCCACAAGGACCAAAAGGCTTGGATAGATCGAAGAACTTCTCAACGACGCAGCTGAACAGCCGGGACACCCCTAAGGGCCTAGGTCGATACCAAACTTGATCATGGCCAAAAGGCCGAGAAGCAATAATACAGAAAGGAAAGAGGGTAGATCGCAGGCTCGTTCCTTGTGGGGACTAAGCCTCTGACCCAATAGCAGTAAGAAGGTGAAGCCAAATTTAATTGACGATCCTACCAGGCCGAGCAGAGGGTATCCCACAAGGACCAAAAGGCTTGGATAGAGCAAAGAACTTCTCAACGATGCAGCTGAACAGCAGGGACACCCCTAAGGGCCTAGGTCGATACTAAACTTGATCATGGCCAAAAGGCCGAGAAGCAATAATACAGAAAGAAAAGAGGACAGTAGGGTAGATCGCAGTCTCGTTGCTTGCGGGGACTAAGCCTCTAACCCAATAGCAGCAAGAAGGTGAAGCCAAATTTAATTGACGATCCTACCAGGCCGAGCAGAGGGTACCCCACAAGGACCAAAAGGCTTGGATAGAGCAAAGAACTTCTCAACGACGCAGCTGAACAGCAGGGACACCCCTAAGGGCCTAGGTGGATAACAAACTTGATCATGGCCAAAAGGCCGAGAAGCAATAAATCAGAAAGGAAAGAGTACAGTAGAGTAGATCACAGTCTCGTTCCTTGTGGGGACTAAGCCTCTAACCCAATAGCAGCAAGTAGGTGAAGCCAAATTTAATTGACGATCCTACCAAGCCGAGCAGAGGGTACCGCACAAGCACCAAAAGGCTTGGATAGATCGAAGAACTTCTCAACGAAGTAGCTGGACAGCAGGGAAACCCCTCAGGCTAACGACGCAGCAAAATTTGATCAAAAGACCAAGAAGTGCTAATGCAGGAATGTAAAGTCTGGGCACAAGAGCTGACAATCATTCAGAAATGATCTTCAGTCCTGTATTGCTTTAAAGAGTAACTCCACTTTTGTTGAGAGGACAACACTCCCCTCTGGGTGATTAATGTATATTTTTATGGTTGTGAAAGGTTTGGAGATTCTTACCTTTTGTTATTGTGCAGATAGATCCACGTGTGTTCTTGAACCAAATACACGGGAACGACTTTTGCAGTGATCGATCGGCGGCTGATCCTGCGGGGTACCTGTGGAGAAAGTGGTAGGGTCTGCAAACCTGTAGAGATGATGGTTGTTGGAGGGGACGCCCATCATCTGACTGATGTCAGTGCCAACTTGTGGGAATATCAGCCTACCAGTTACACAGCAGGAAATGACACCTCCTGGAGGGCCCCTGTAGATTAGGAAGGGAAGTTGCTTGTTAATAACAATGAAAGATAATGTGATTTGTGTAGGAATTGTAGGTGTCATTTGTATTTCCCCGTAAAAGTGGAGTTACTCTTTAAATGAAGCGCTAGGATTTATTAACCACCTCCCGTCCGGTTGTATATAAATGACCGGACGGTGAAAGTGCAGGGTCAGGTGGCCGTTTATAAATGGCCTTCCCGCCCCCTGCTTGTGCGCGCTCCCTTGGAGCACACAGCAGTGCAATCCAGTGCCCGTTGTGTCCTCTGTACACAGTGGAACACTGATCGTCGTACGGGACCTCTGAAAGCTGAAAATTGGCCTGGACAGGAAGGGGGTAAAAGTGTCCGGACTTGAAGTGGTTAAACATTACATTCAGAGAAATGTTGCCGACATAAAAAAGAAGGAATAAACGTGTAACATTAAAAATTCTGACAACATACAAATCCACTTTAAAATGTTTTGTACAGATTACTGTCTGTATCTTTTTTCTATGAATATAGACATATAACTATTTTTTTCTGCTCTGCCTAAGTGAAATCTTAGAGTCTTTTAGTTGAATCCCATGGTCAAAAATGAAACAGACCAGAGACAATGGATTCTTTCTCCAATTTTGACATTTTTAACCATAAGATGACAAGCCTGCCCACCACGACAAGGTAGACTCTTTTAGGGCAGGACCTACACTAAACTACACTACGCTAAACTACTCCATGCTAGTCATCGTATTTTTTGTGTTAGATGCCTGTTTGTGATAAGCCTCATCCTAGAACCTTCCTTCTTCCTTTCCAGACTTGTTTACAGAGATCTACATAAGAACAACCCTTTTCATTCAAAAAACAGAGAACAGATTTAAAAGGGTTGTTGCTGTTATCTTATGGCGGGTGATGCAGTGGTCAGCAATGATCATCTGTAATGTCCCGACACATTTCCCCTTCTTTAATCAATGCAGAGCTCTCTTCCACATAGATGCCTTCAGTCTGAAAGGTCTAAAGTGTTTCAATTGTAGTGAAGTTTATTCACAGATACCAAACTTGATCATGGCCAAAAGGCCGAGAAGCAATAATGCAGATAGGAAAGAGGGCAGTATGGTAGATCGCAGTCTCCTTCCTTGTGGGGACTAAGCTTCTACCCCAATAGCAGCAAGTAGGAGAAGCCCAAATTTAATTGAGGATCCTACCAGGCTGAGCAGAGGGTTCCCCAAAAGGACCGATAGGCTTGGATAGATCGAAGAACTTCTCAACGACGCAGCTGGACAGCAGGGACACCCCTAAGGGCCTAGGTCGATACCAAACTTGATCATTGCCAAAAGGCCGAGAAGCAATAATACAGAACGGAAAGAGGGTAGATCGCAGTCTCGTTCCTTGTGGGGACTAAGCCTCTAACCCAATAGCAGCAAGTAGGTGAAGCCAAATTTAATTGACGATCCTACCAGGCCGAGCAGAGGGTACCCCACAAGGACCAAAAGGCTTGGATAGATCGAAGAACTTCTCAACGACGCAGCTGAACAGCCGGGACACCCCTAAGGGCCTAGGTCGATACCAAACTTGATCATGGCCAAAAGGCCGAGAAGCAATAATACAGAAAGGAAAGAGGGTAGATCGCAGTCTCGTTCCTTGTGGGGACTAAGCCTCTGACCCAATAGCAGTAAGAAGGTGAAGCCAAATTTAATTGACGATCCTACCAGGCCGAGCAGAGGGTATCCCACAAGGACCAAAAGGCTTGGATAGAGCAAAGAACTTCTCAACGACGCAGCTGAACAGCAGGGACACCCCTAAGGGCCTAGGTCGATACTAAACTTGATCATGGCCAAAAGGCCGAGTAGCAATAATACAGAAAGGAAAGAGGACAGTAGGGTAGATCGCAGTCTCGTTCCTTGTGGGGACTAAGCCTCTAACCCAATAGCAGCAAGTAGGTGAAGCCAAATTTAATTGACGATCCTACCAGGCCGAGCAGAGGGTACCCCACAAGGACCAAAAGGCTTGGATAGATCGAAGAACTTCTCAACGACGCAGCTGAACAGCCGGGACACCCCTAAGGGCCTAGGTCGATACCAAACTTGATCATGGCCAAAAGGCCGAGAAGCAATAATACAGAAAGGAAAGAGGGTAGATCGCAGTCTCGTTCCTTGTGGGGACTAAGCCTCTGACCCAATAGCAGTAAGAAGGTGAAGCCAAATTTAATTGACGATCCTACCAGGCCGAGCAGAGGGTATCCCACAAGGACCAAAAGGCTTGGATAGAGCAAAGAACTTCTCAACGACGCAGCTGAACAGCAGGGACACCCCTAAGAGCCTAGGTCGATACCAAACTTGATCATGGCCAAAAGGGCCGAGAAGCAATAATACAGAAAGGAAAGAGGGTAGATCGCAGTCTCGTTCCTTGTGGGGACTAAGCCTCTAACCCAATAGCAGCAAGAAGGTGAAGCCAAATTTAATTGACGATCCTACCAGGCCGAGCAGAGGGTACCCCACAAGGACCAAAAGGCTTGGATAGATCGAAGAACTTCTCAACGACGCAGCTGGACAGCCGGGACACCCCTAAGGGCCTAGGTCGATACCAAACTTGATCATGGCCACAAGGCCGAGAAGCAATAATACAGAAAGGAAAGAGGGTAGATCGCAGTCTCGTTCCTTGTGGGGACTAAGCCTCTGACCCAATAGCAGTAAGAAGGTGAAGCCAAATGTAATTGATGATCCTACCAGGCCGAGCAGAGGGTATCCCACAAGGACCAAAAGGCTTGGATAGAGCAAAGAACTTCTCAACGACGCAGCTGAACAGCAGGGACACCCCTAAGGGCCTAGGTCGATACTAAACTTGATCATGGCCAAAAGGCCGAGTAGCAATAATACAAAAAGGAAAGAGGACAGTAGGGTAGATCGCAGTCTCGTTCCTTGTGGGGACTAAGCCTCTAACCCAATAGCAGCAAGTAGGTGAAGCCAAATTTAATTGACGATCCTACCAGGCCGAGCAGAGGGTACCCCACAAGGACCAAAAGGCTTGGATAGATCGAAGAACTTCTCAACGACGCAGCTGAACAGCCGGGACACCCCTAAGGGCCTAGGTCGATACCAAACTTGATCATGGCCAAAAGGCCGAGAAGCAATAATACAGAAAGGAAAGAGGGTAGATCGCAGTCTCGTTCCTTGTGGGGACTAAGCCTCTGACCCAATAGCAGTAAGAAGGTGAAGCCAAATTTAATTGACGATCCTACCAGGCCGAGCAGAGGGTATCCCACAAGGACCAAAAGGCTTGGATAGAGCAAAGAACTTCTCAACGACGCAGCTGAACAGCAGGGACACCCCTAAGGGCCTAGGTCGATACTAAACTTGATCATGGCCAAAAGGCCGAGAAGCAATAATACAGAAAGAAAAGAGGACAGTAGGGTAGATCGCAGTCTCGTTGCTTGCGGGGACTAAGCCTCTAACCCAATAGCAGCAAGAAGGTGAAGCCAAATTTAATTGACGATCCTACCAGGCCGAGCAGAGGGTACCCCACAAAGACCAAAAGGCTTGGATAGAGCAAAGAACTTCTCAACGACGCAGCTGAACAGCAGGGACACCCCTAAGGGCCTAGGTGGATAACAAACTTGATCATAGCCAAAAGGCCGAGAAGCAATAATACAGAAAGGAAAGAGGGTAGATCGCAGTCTCGTTTCTTGTGGGGACTAAGCCTCTAACACAATAGCAGCAAGTAGGTGAAGCCAAATTTAGTTGACGATCCTACCAGGCCGAGCAGAGGGTACCCCAAAAGGTCCAAAAGGCTTGGATAGATCGAAGAACTTCTCAACGACGAAGCTGGATAGCAGGGACACCCCTAAGGGCCTAGGTAGATACCAAACTTGATCATGGCCAAAAGGCCGAGAAGCAATATTGCAGAAAGAAAAGAGGACAGTAGGGAAGATCGCAGTCTCGTTCCTTGTGGGGACTAAGCCTCTAACCCAATAGCAGCTAGTAGGTGAAGCCAAATTTTATTGACGATCCTACCAGGCCGAGCAAACGGTACCCCAAAAAGACCAAAAGGCTTGGATAGATCGAAGAACTTCTTAACGACGCAGATGGACAGCAGAGACACCCCTAAGGGCCTAGGTCGATACTAAACTTGATCATGGCCAAAAGGCCGAGTAGCAATAATACAGAAAGGAAAGAGGACAGTAGGGTAGATCGCAGTCTCGTTCCTTGTGGGGACTAAGCCTCTAACCCAATAGCAGCAAGTAGGTGAAGCCAAATTTAATTGACGATCCTACCAGGCCGAGCAGAGGGTACCCCACAAAGACCAAAAGGCTTGGATAGAGCAAAGAACTTCTCAACGACGCAGCTGAACAGCAGGGACACCCCTAAGGGCCTAGGTGGATAACAAACTTGATCATAGCCAAAAGGCCGAGAAGCAATAATACAGAAAGGAAAGAGGGTAGATCGCAGTCTCGTTTCTTGTGGGGACTAAGCCTCTAACACAATAGCAGCAAGTAGGTGAAGCCAAATTTAGTTGACGATCCTACCAGGCCGAGCAGAGGGTACCCCAAAAGGTCCAAAAGGCTTGGATAGATCGAAGAACTTCTCAACGACGAAGCTGGATAGCAGGGACACCCCTAAGGGCCTAGGTAGATACCAAACTTGATCATGGCCAAAAGGCCGAGAAGCAATATTGCAGAAAGAAAAGAGGACAGTAGGGAAGATCGCAGTCTCGTTCCTTGTGGGGACTAAGCCTCTAACCCAATAGCAGCTAGTAGGTGAAGCCAAATTTTATTGACGATCCTACCAGGCCGAGCAAACGGTACCCCAAAAAGACCAAAAGGCTTGGATAGATCGAAGAACTTCTTAACGACGCAGATGGACAGCAGAGACACCCCTAAGGGCCTAGGTCGATACTAAACTTGATCATGGCCAAAAGGCCGAGTAGCAATAATACAGAAAGGAAAGAGGACAGTAGGGTAGATCGCAGTCTCGTTCCTTGTGGGGACTAAGCCTCTAACCCAATAGCAGCAAGTAGGTGAAGCCAAATTTAATTGACGATCCTACCAGGCCGAGCAGAGGGTACCCCACAAGGACCAAAAGGCTTGGATAGATCGAAGAACTTCTCAACGACGCTGCTGGACAGCCGGGACACCCCTAAGGGCCTAGGTCGATACCAAACTTGATCATGGCCACAAGGCCGAGAAGCAATAATACAGAAAGGAAAGAGGGTAGATCGCAGTCTCGTTCCTTGTGGGGACTAAGCCTCTAACCCAATAGCAGCAAGAAGGTGAAGCCAAATTTAATTGACGATCCTACCAGGCCGAGCAGAGGGTACCCCACAAGGACCAAAAGGCTTGGATAGATCGAAGAACTTCTCAACGACGCTGCTGGACAGCCGGGACACCCCTAAGGGCCTAGGTCGATACCAAACTTGATCATGGCCACAAGGCCGAGAAGCAATAATACAGAAAGGAAAGAGGGTAGATCGCAGTCTCGTTCCTTGTGGGAACTAAGCCTCTGACCCAATAGCAGTAAGAAGGTGAAGCCAAATTTAATTGACGATCCTACCAGGCCGAGCAGAGGGTATCCCACAAGGACCAAAAGGCTTGGATAGAGCAAAGAACTTCTCAACGACGCAGCTGAACAGCATGGACACCCCTAAGGGCCTAGGTCGATACTAAACTTGATCATGGCCAAAAGGCCGAGTAGCAATAATACAGAAAGGAAAGAGGACAGTAGGGTAGATCGCAGTCTCGTTCCTTGTGGGGACTAAGCCTCTAACCCAATAGCAGCAAGTAGGTGAAGCCAAATTTAATTGACGATCCTACCAGGCCGAGCAGAGGGTACCCCACAAGGACCAAAAGGCTTGGATAGATCGAAGAACTTCTCAACGACGCAGCTGAACAGCCGGGACACCCCTAAGGGCCTAGGTCGATACCAAACTTGATCATGGCCAAAAGGCCGAGAAGCAATAATACAGAAAGGAAAGAGGGTAGATCGCAGTCTCGTTCCTTGTGGGGACTAAGCCTCTGACCCAATAGCAGTAAGAAGGTGAAGCCAAATTTAATTGACGATCCTACCAGGCCGAGCAGAGGGTATCCCACAAGGACCAAAAGGCTTGGATAGAGCAAAGAACTTCTCAACGACGCAGCTGAACAGCAGGGACACCCCTAAGAGCCTAGGTCGATACCAAACTTGATCATGGCCAAAAGGGCCGAGAAGCAATAATACAGAAAGGAAAGAGGGTAGATCGCAGTCTCGTTCCTTGTGGGGACTAAGCCTCTAACCCAATAGCAGCAAGAAGGTGAAGCCAAATTTAATTGACGATCCTACCAGGCCGAGCAGAGGGTACCCCACAAGGACCAAAAGGCTTGGATAGATCGAAGAACTTCTCAACGACGCAGCTGGACAGCCGGGACACCCCTAAGGGCCTAGGTCGATACCAAACTTGATCATGGCCACAAGGCCGAGAAGCAATAATACAGAAAGGAAAGAGGGTAGATCGCAGTCTCGTTCCTTGTGGGGACTAAGCCTCTGACCCAATAGCAGTAAGAAGGTGAAGCCAAATGTAATTGATGATCCTACCAGGCCGAGCAGAGGGTATCCCACAAGGACCAAAAGGCTTGGATAGAGCAAAGAACTTCTCAACGACGCAGCTGAACAGCAGGGACACCCCTAAGGGCCTAGGTCGATACTAAACTTGATCATGGCCAAAAGGCCGAGTAGCAATAATACAAAAAGGAAAGAGGACAGTAGGGTAGATCGCAGTCTCGTTCCTTGTGGGGACTAAGCCTCTAACCCAATAGCAGCAAGTAGGTGAAGCCAAATTTAATTGACGATCCTACCAGGCCGAGCAGAGGGTACCCCACAAGGACCAAAAGGCTTGGATAGATCGAAGAACTTCTCAACGACGCAGCTGAACAGCCGGGACACCCCTAAGGGCCTAGGTCGATACCAAACTTGATCATGGCCAAAAGGCCGAGAAGCAATAATACAGAAAGGAAAGAGGGTAGATCGCAGTCTCGTTCCTTGTGGGGACTAAGCCTCTGACCCAATAGCAGTAAGAAGGTGAAGCCAAATTTAATTGACGATCCTACCAGGCCGAGCAGAGGGTATCCCACAAGGACCAAAAGGCTTGGATAGAGCAAAGAACTTCTCAACGACGCAGCTGAACAGCAGGGACACCCCTAAGGGCCTAGGTCGATACTAAACTTGATCATGGCCAAAAGGCCGAGAAGCAATAATACAGAAAGAAAAGAGGACAGTAGGGTAGATCGCAGTCTCGTTGCTTGCGGGGACTAAGCCTCTAACCCAATAGCAGCAAGAAGGTGAAGCCAAATTTAATTGACGATCCTACCAGGCCGAGCAGAGGGTACCCCACAAAGACCAAAAGGCTTGGATAGAGCAAAGAACTTCTCAACGACGCAGCTGAACAGCAGGGACACCCCTAAGGGCCTAGGTGGATAACAAACTTGATCATAGCCAAAAGGCCGAGAAGCAATAATACAGAAAGGAAAGAGGGTAGATCGCAGTCTCGTTTCTTGTGGGGACTAAGCCTCTAACACAATAGCAGCAAGTAGGTGAAGCCAAATTTAGTTGACGATCCTACCAGGCCGAGCAGAGGGTACCCCAAAAGGTCCAAAAGGCTTGGATAGATCGAAGAACTTCTCAACGACGAAGCTGGATAGCAGGGACACCCCTAAGGGCCTAGGTAGATACCAAACTTGATCATGGCCAAAAGGCCGAGAAGCAATATTGCAGAAAGAAAAGAGGACAGTAGGGAAGATCGCAGTCTCGTTCCTTGTGGGGACTAAGCCTCTAACCCAATAGCAGCTAGTAGGTGAAGCCAAATTTTATTGACGATCCTACCAGGCCGAGCAAACGGTACCCCAAAAAGACCAAAAGGCTTGGATAGATCGAAGAACTTCTTAACGACGCAGATGGACAGCAGAGACACCCCTAAGGGCCTAGGTCGATACTAAACTTGATCATGGCCAAAAGGCCGAGTAGCAATAATACAGAAAGGAAAGAGGACAGTAGGGTAGATCGCAGTCTCGTTCCTTGTGGGGACTAAGCCTCTAACCCAATAGCAGCAAGTAGGTGAAGCCAAATTTAATTGACGATCCTACCAGGCCGAGCAGAGGGTACCCCACAAAGACCAAAAGGCTTGGATAGAGCAAAGAACTTCTCAACGACGCAGCTGAACAGCAGGGACACCCCTAAGGGCCTAGGTGGATAACAAACTTGATCATAGCCAAAAGGCCGAGAAGCAATAATACAGAAAGGAAAGAGGGTAGATCGCAGTCTCGTTTCTTGTGGGGACTAAGCCTCTAACACAATAGCAGCAAGTAGGTGAAGCCAAATTTAGTTGACGATCCTACCAGGCCGAGCAGAGGGTACCCCAAAAGGTCCAAAAGGCTTGGATAGATCGAAGAACTTCTCAACGACGAAGCTGGATAGCAGGGACACCCCTAAGGGCCTAGGTAGATACCAAACTTGATCATGGCCAAAAGGCCGAGAAGCAATATTGCAGAAAGAAAAGAGGACAGTAGGGAAGATCGCAGTCTCGTTCCTTGTGGGGACTAAGCCTCTAACCCAATAGCAGCTAGTAGGTGAAGCCAAATTTTATTGACGATCCTACCAGGCCGAGCAAACGGTACCCCAAAAAGACCAAAAGGCTTGGATAGATCGAAGAACTTCTTAACGACGCAGATGGACAGCAGAGACACCCCTAAGGGCCTAGGTCGATACTAAACTTGATCATGGCCAAAAGGCCGAGTAGCAATAATACAGAAAGGAAAGAGGACAGTAGGGTAGATCGCAGTCTCGTTCCTTGTGGGGACTAAGCCTCTAACCCAATAGCAGCAAGTAGGTGAAGCCAAATTTAATTGACGATCCTACCAGGCCGAGCAGAGGGTACCCCACAAGGACCAAAAGGCTTGGATAGATCGAAGAACTTCTCAACGACGCTGCTGGACAGCCGGGACACCCCTAAGGGCCTAGGTCGATACCAAACTTGATCATGGCCACAAGGCCGAGAAGCAATAATACAGAAAGGAAAGAGGGTAGATCGCAGTCTCGTTCCTTGTGGGGACTAAGCCTCTAACCCAATAGCAGCAAGAAGGTGAAGCCAAATTTAATTGACGATCCTACCAGGCCGAGCAGAGGGTACCCCACAAGGACCAAAAGGCTTGGATAGATCGAAGAACTTCTCAACGACGCTGCTGGACAGCCGGGACACCCCTAAGGGCCTAGGTCGATACCAAACTTGATCATGGCCACAAGGCCGAGAAGCAATAATACAGAAAGGAAAGAGGGTAGATCGCAGTCTCGTTCCTTGTGGGAACTAAGCCTCTGACCCAATAGCAGTAAGAAGGTGAAGCCAAATTTAATTGACGATCCTACCAGGCCGAGCAGAGGGTATCCCACAAGGACCAAAAGGCTTGGATAGAGCAAAGAACTTCTCAACGACGCAGCTGAACAGCATGGACACCCCTAAGGGCCTAGGTCGATACTAAACTTGATCATGGCCAAAAGGCCGAGTAGCAATAATACAGAAAGGAAAGAGGACAGTAGGGTAGATCGCAGTCTCGTTCCTTGTGGGGACTAAGCCTCTAACCCAATAGCAGCAAGTAGGTGAAGCCAAATTTAATTGACGATCCTACCAGGCCGAGCAGAGGGTACCCCACAAGGACCAAAAGGCTTGGATAGATCGAAGAACTTCTCAACGACGCAGCTGAACAGCCGGGACACCCCTAAGGGCCTAGGTCGATACCAAACTTGATCATGGCCAAAAGGCCGAGAAGCAATAATACAGAAAGGAAAGAGGGTAGATCGCAGTCTCGTTCCTTGTGGGGACTAAGCCTCTGACCCAATAGCAGTAAGAAGATGAAGCCAAATTTAATTGACGATCCTACCAGGCCGAGCAGAGGGTATCCCACAAGGACCAAAAGGCTTGGATAGAGCAAAGAACTTCTCAACGACGCAGCTGAACAGCAGGGACACCCCAAAGAGCCTAGGTCGATACCAAACTTGATCATGGCCAAAAGGGCCGAGAAGCAATAATACAGAAAGGAAAGAGGGTAGATCGCAGTCTCGTTCCTTGTGGGGACTAAGCCTCTAACCCAATAGCAGCAAGAAGGTGAAGCCAAATTTAATTGACGATCCTACCAGGCCGAGCAGAGGGTACCACACAAGGACCAAAAGGCTTGGATAGATCGAAGAACTTCTCAACGACGCAGCTGGACAGCCGGGACACCCCTAAGGGCCTAGGTCGATACCAAACTTGATCATGGCCACAAGGCCGAGAAGCAATAATACAGAAAGGAAAGAGGGTAGATCGCAGTCTCGTTCCTTGTGGGGACTAAGCCTCTGACCCAATAGCAGTAAGAAGGTGAAGCCAAATTTAATTGACGATCCTACCAGGCCGAGCAGAGGGTATCCCACAAGGACCAAAAGGCTTGGATAGAGCAAAGAACTTCTCAACGACGCAGCTGAACAGCAGGGACACCCCTAAGGGCCTAGGTCGATACTAAACTTGATCATGGCCAAAAGGCCGAGTAGCAATAATACAAAAAGGAAAGAGGACAGTAGGGTAGATCGCAGTCTCGTTCCTTGTGGGGACTAAGCCTCTAACCCAATAGCAGCAAGTAGGTGAAGCCAAATTTAATTGACGATCCTACCAGGCCGAGCAGAGGGTACCCCACAAGGACCAAAAGGCTTGGATAGATCGAAGAACTTCTCAACGACGCAGCTGAACAGCCGGGACACCCCTAAGGGCCTAGGTCGATACCAAACTTGATCATGGCCAAAAGGCCGAGAAGCAATAATACAGAAAGGAAAGAGGGTAGATCGCAGGCTCGTTCCTTGTGGGGACTAAGCCTCTGACCCAATAGCAGTAAGAAGGTGAAGCCAAATTTAATTGACGATCCTACCAGGCCGAGCAGAGGGTATCCCACAAGGACCAAAAGGCTTTGATAGATCGAAGAACTTCTCAACGACGCTGCTGGACAGCCGGGACACCCCTAAGGGCCTAGGTCGATACCAAACTTGATCATGGCCACAAGGCCGAGAAGCAATAATACAGAAAGGAAAGAGGGTAGATCGCAGTCTCGTTCCTTGTGGGAACTAAGCCTCTGACCCAATAGCAGTAAGAAGGTGAAGCCAAATTTAATTGACGATCCTACCAGGCCGAGCAGAGGGTATCCCACAAGGACCAAAAGGCTTGGATAGAGCAAAGAACTTCTCAACGACGCAGCTGAACAGCATGGACACCCCTAAGGGCCTAGGTCGATACTAAACTTGATCATGGCCAAAAGGCCGAGTAGCAATAATACAGAAAGGAAAGAGGACAGTAGGGTAGATCGCAGTCTCGTTCCTTGTGGGGACTAAGCCTCTAACCCAATAGCAGCAAGTAGGTGAAGCCAAATTTAATTGACGATCCTACCAGGCCGAGCAGAGGGTACCCCACAAGGACCAAAAGGCTTGGATAGATCGAAGAACTTCTCAACGACGCAGCTGAACAGCCGGGACACCCCTAAGGGCCTAGGTCGATACCAAACTTGATCATGGCCAAAAGGCCGAGAAGCAATAATACAGAAAGGAAAGAGGGTAGATCGCAGTCTCGTTCCTTGTGGGGACTAAGCCTCTGACCCAATAGCAGTAAGAAGATGAAGCCAAATTTAATTGACGATCCTACCAGGCCGAGCAGAGGGTATCCCACAAGGACCAAAAGGCTTGGATAGAGCAAAGAACTTCTCAACGACGCAGCTGAACAGCAGGGACACCCCTAAGAGCCTAGGTCGATACCAAACTTGATCATGGCCAAAAGGGCCGAGAAGCAATAATACAGAAAGGAAAGAGGGTAGATCGCAGTCTCGTTCCTTGTGGGGACTAAGCCTCTAACCCAATAGCAGCAAGAAGGTGAAGCCAAATTTAATTGACGATCCTACCAGGCCGAGCAGAGGGTATCCCACAAGGACCAAAAGGCTTGGATAGAGCAAAGAACTTCTCAACGACGCAGCTGAACAGCAGGGACACCCCTAAGGGCCTAGGTCGATACTAAACTTGATCATGGCCAAAAGGCCGAGTAGCAATAATACAAAAAGGAAAGAGGACAGTAGGGTAGATCGCAGTCTCGTTCCTTGTGGGGACTAAGCCTCTAACCCAATAGCAGCAAGTAGGTGAAGCCAAATTTAATTGACGATCCTACCAGGCCGAGCAGAGGGTACCCCACAAGGACCAAAAGGCTTGGATAGATCGAAGAACTTCTCAACGACGCAGCTGAACAGCCGGGACACCCCTAAGGGCCTAGGTCGATACCAAACTTGATCATGGCCAAAAGGCCGAGAAGCAATAATACAGAAAGGAAAGAGGGTAGATCGCAGTCTCGTTCCTTGTGGGGACTAAGCCTCTGACCCAATAGCAGTAAGAAGGTGAAGCCAAATTTAATTGACGATCCTACCAGGCCGAGCAGAGGGTACCCCACAAGGACCAAAAGGCTTGGATAGAGCAAAGAACTTCTCAACGACGCAGCTGAACAGCAGGGACACCCCTAAGGGCCTAGGTCGATACTAAACTTGATCATGGCCAAAAGGCCGAGAAGCAATAATACAGAAAGAAAAGAGGACAGTAGGGTAGATCGCAGTCTCGTTGCTTGCGGGGACTAAGCCTCTAACACAATAGCAGCAAGAAGGTGAAGCCAAATTTAATTGACGATCCTACCAGGCCGAGCAGAGGGTACCCCACAAAGACCAAAAGGCTTGGATAGAGCAAAGAACTTCTCAACGACGCAGCTGAACAGCAGGGACACCCCTAAGGGCCTAGGTGGATAACAAACTTGATCATAGCCAAAAGGCCGAGAAGCAATAATACAGAAAGGAAAGAGGGTAGATCGCAGTCTCGTTTCTTGTGGGGACTAAGCCTCTAACACAATAGCAGCAAGTAGGTGAAGCCAAATTTAGTTGACGATCCTACCAGGTCGAGCAGAGGGTACCCCAAAAGGTCCAAAAGGCTTGGATAGATCGAAGAACTTCTCAACGACGAAGCTGGATAGCAGGGACACCCCTAAGGGCCTAGGTAGATACCAAACTTGATCATGGCCAAAAGGCCGAGAAGCAATATTGCAGAAAGAAAAGAGGACAGTAGGGAAGATCGCAGTCTCGTTCCTTGTGGGGACTAAGCCTCTAACCCAATAGCAGCTAGTAGGTGAAGCCAAATTTTATTGACGATCCTACCAGGCCGAGCAAAGGGTACCCCAAAAAGACCAAAGGGCTTGGATAGATCGAAGAACTTCTTAACGACGCAGATGGACAGCAGAGACACCCCTAAGGGCCTAGGTCGATACTAAACTTGATCATGGCCAAAAGGCCGAGTAGCAATAATACAGAAAGGAAAGAGGACAGTAGGGTAGATCGCAGTCTCGTTCCTTGTGGGGACTAAGCCTCTAACCCAATAGCAGCAAGTAGGTGAAGCCAAATTTAATTGACGATCCTACCAGGCCGAGCAGAGGGTACCCCACAAGGACCAAAAGGCTTGGATAGATCGAAGAACTTCTCAACGACGCTGCTGGACAGCCGGGACACCCCTAAGGGCCTAGGTCGATACCAAACTTGATCATGGCCACAAGGCCGAGAAGCAATAATACAGAAAGGAAAGAGGGTAGATCGCAGTCTCGTTCCTTGTGGGGACTAAGCCTCTAACCCAATAGCAGCAAGAAGGTGAAGCCAAATTTAATTGACGATCCTACCAGGCCGAGCAGAGGGTACCCCACAAGGACCAAAAGGCTTGGATAGATTGAAGAACTTCTCAACGACGCTGCTGGACAGCCGGGACACCCCTAAGGGCCTAGGTCGATACCAAACTTGATCATGGCCACAAGGCCGAGAAGCAATAATACAGAAAGGAAAGAGGGTAGATCGCAGTCTCGTTCCTTGTGGGAACTAAGCCTCTGACCCAATAGCAGTAAGAAGGTGAAGCCAAATTTAATTGACGATCCTACCAGGCCGAGCAGAGGGTATCCCACAAGGACCAAAAGGCTTGGATAGAGGAAAGAACTTCTCAACGACGCAGCTGAACAGCAGGGACACCCCTAAGGGCCTAGGTCGATACTAAACTTGATCATGGCCAAAAGGCCGAGTAGCAATAATACAGAAAGGAAAGAGGACAGTAGGGTAGATCGCAGTCTCGTTCCTTGTGGGGACTAAGCCTCTAACCCAATAGCAGCAAGTAGGTGAAGCCAAATCTAATTGACGATCCTACCAGACCGAGCAGAGGGTACCCCACAAGGACCAAAAGGCTTGGATAGATCGAAGAACTTCTCAACGACGCAGCTGAACAGCCGGGACACCCCTAAGGGCCTAGGTCGATACCAAACTTGATCATGGCCAAAAGGCCGAGAAGCAATAATACAGAAAGGAAAGCGGGTAGATCGCAGTCTCGTTCCTTGTGGGGACTAAGCCTCTGACCCAATAGCAGTAAGAAGGTGAAGCCAAATTTAATTGACGATCCTACCAGGCCGAGCAGAGGGTATCCCACAAGGACCAAAAGGCTTGGATAGAGCAAAGAACTTCTCAACGATGCAGCTGAACAGCAGGGACACCCCTAAGAGCCTAGGTCGATACCAAACTTGATCATGGCCAAAAGGGCCGAGAAGCAATAATACAGAAAGGAAAGAGGGTAGATCGCAGTCTCGTTCCTTGTGGGGACTAAGCCTCTAACCCAATAGCAGCAAGAAGGTGAAGCCAAATTTAATTGACGATCCTACCAGGCCGAGCAGAGGGTACCCCACAAGGACCAAAAGGCTTGGATAGATCGAAGAACTTCTCAACGACGCAGCTGAACAGCCGGGACACCCCTAAGGGCCTAGGTCGATACCAAACTTGATCATGGCCAAAAGGCCGAGAAGCAATAATACAGAAAGGAAAGAGGGTAGATCGCAGGCTCGTTCCTTGTGGGGACTAAGCCTCTGACCCAATAGCAGTAAGAAGGTGAAGCCAAATTTAATTGACGATCCTACCAGGCCGAGCAGAGGGTATCCCACAAGGACCAAAAGGCTTGGATAGAGCAAAGAACTTCTCAACGACGCAGCTGAACAGCAGGGACACCCCTAAGGGCCTAGGTCGATACTAAACTTGATCATGGCCAAAAGGCCGAGAAGCAATAATACAGAAAGAAAAGAGGACAGTAGGGTAGATCGCAGTCTCGTTGCTTGCGGGGACTAAGCCTCTAACCCAATAGCAGCAAGAAGGTGAAGCCAAATTTAATTGACGATCCTACCAGGCCGAGCAGAGGGTACCCCACAAGGACCAAAAGGCTTGGATAGAGCAAAGAACTTCTCAACGACGCAGCTGAACAGCAGGGACACCCCTAAGGGCCTAGGTGGATAACAAACTTGATCATGGCCAAAAGGCCGAGAAGCAATAAATCAGAAAGGAAAGAGTACAGTAGAGTAGATCACAGTCTCGTTCCTTGTGGGGACTAAGCCTCTAACCCAATAGCAGCAAGTAGGTGAAGCCAAATTTAATTGACGATCCTACCAAGCCGAGCAGAGGGTACCGCACAAGCACCAAAAGGCTTGGATAGATCGAAGAACTTCTCAACGAAGTAGCTAGACAGCAGGGAAACCCCTCAGGCTAACGACGCTGCAAAATTTGATCAAAAGACCAAGAAGTGCTAATGCAGGAATGTAAAGTCTGGGCACAAGAGCTGACAATCATTCAGAAATGATCTTCAGTCCTGTATTGCTTTAAAGAGTAACTCCACTTTTGTTGAGAGGACAACACTCCCCTCTGGGTGATTAATGTATATTTTTATGGTTGTGAAAGGTTTGGAGATTCTTACCTTTTGTTATTGTGCAGATAGATCCACGTGTGTTCTTGAACCAAATACACGGGAACGACTTTTGCAGTGATCGATCGGCGGCTGCTACTGCGGGGTACCTGTGGAGAAAGTGGTAGGGTCTGCAAACCTGTAGAGATGATGGTTGTTGGAGGGGACGCCCATCATCTGACTGATGTCAGTGCCAACTTGTGGGAATATCAGCCTACCAGTTACACAGCAGGAAATGACACCTCCTGGAGGGCCCCTGTAGATTAGGAAGGGAAGTTGCTTGTTAATAACAATGAAAGATAATGTGATTTGTGTAGGAATTGTAGGTGTCATTTGTATTTCCCCGTAAAAGTGGAGTTACTCTTTAAATGAAGCGCTAGGATTTATTAACCACCTCCCGTCCGGTTGTATATAAATGACCGGACGGTGAAAGTGCAGGGTCAGGTGGCCGCTTATAAATGTCCTTCCCGCCCCCTGCTTGTGCGCGCTCCCTTGGAGCGCACAGCAGTGCAATCCAGTGCCCGTTGTGTCCTCTGTACACAGTGGAACACTGATCGTCGTACGGGACCTCTGAAAGCTGAAAATTGGCCTGGACAGGAAGGGGGTAAAAGTGTCCGGACTTGAAGTGGTTAAACATTACATTCAGAGAAATGTTGCCGACATAAAAAAGAAGGAATAAACGTGTAACATTAAAAATTCTGACAACATACAAAGCCACTTTAAAATGTTTTGTACAGATTACTGTCTGTATCTTTTTTCTATAAATATAGACATATAACTATTTTTTTCTGCTCTGCCTAAGTGAAATCTTAGAGTCTTTTAGTTGAATCCCATGGTCAAAAATGAAACAGCCCAGAGACAATGGATTCTTTCTCCAATTTTGACATTTTTAACCATAAGATGACAAGCCTGCCCACCACGACAAGGTAGACTCTTTTAGGGCAGGACCTACACTAAACTACACTACGCTAAACTACTCCATGCTAGTCATCGTATTTTTTGTGTTAGATGCCTGTTTGTGATAAGCCTCATCCTAGAACCTTCCTTCTTCCTTTCCAGACTTGTTTACAGAGATCTACATAAGAACAACCCTTTTCATTCAAAAAACAGAGAACAGATTTAAAAGGGTTGTTGCTGTTATCTTATGGCGGGTGATGCAGTGGTCAGCAATGATCATCTGTAATGTCCCGACACATTTCCCCTTCTTTAATCAATGCAGAGCTCTCTTCCACATAGATGCCTTCAGTCTCAAAGGTCTAAAGTGTTTCAATTGTAGTGAAGTTTATTCACAGATACCAAACTTGATCATGGCCAAAAGGCCGAGAAGCAATAATGCAGATAGGAAAGAGGGCAGTATGGTAGATCGCAGTCTCCTTCCTTGTGGGGACTAAGCTTCTACTCCAATAGCAGCAAGTAGGAGAAGCCCAAATTTAATTGAGGATCCTACCAGGCTGAGCAGCGGGTTCCCCAAAAGGACCAAAAGGCTTGGATAGATCGAAGAACTTCTCAACGACGCAGCTGGACAGCAGGGACACCCCTAAGGGCCTAGGTCGATACCAAACTTGATCATTGCCAAAAGGCCGAGAAGCAATAATACAGAAAGGAAAGAGGGTAGATCGCAGTCTCGTTCCTTGTGGGGACTAAGCCTCTAACCCAATAGCAGCAAGTAGGTGAAGCCAAATTAAATTGACGATCCTACCAGGCCGAGCAGAGGGTACCCCACAAGGACCAAAAGGCTTGGATAGATCGAAGAACTTCTCAACGACGCAGCTGAACAGCCGGGACACCCCTAAGGGCCTAGGTCGATACCAAACTTGATCATGGCCAAAAGGTCGAGAAGCAATAATACAGAAAGGAAAGAGGGTAGATCGCAGTCTCGTTCCTTGTGGGGACTAAGCCTCTGACCCAATAGCAGTAAGAAGGTGAAGCCAAATTTAATTGACGATCCTACCAGGCCGAGCAGAGGGTACCCCACAAGGACCAAAAGGCTTGGATAGAGTAAAGAACTTCTCAACGACGCAGCTGAACAGCAGGGACACCCCTAAGGGCCTAGGTCGATACTAAACTTGATCATGGCCAAAAGGCCGAGAAGCAATAATACAGAAAGAAAAGAGGACAGTAGGGTAGATCGCAGTCTCGTTGCTTGCGAGGACTAAGCCTCTAACCCAATAGCAGCAAGAAGGTGAAGCCAAATTTAATTGACGATCCTACCAGGCCGAGCAGAGGGTACCCCACAAAGACCAAAAGGCTTGGATAGAGCAAAGAACTTCTCAACGACGCAGCTGAACAGCAGGGACACCCCTAAGGGCCTAGGTGGATAACAAACTTGATCATAGCCAAAAGGCCGAGAAGCAATAATACAGAAAGGAAAGAGGGTAGATCGCAGTCTCGTTTCTTGTGGGGACTAAGCCTCTAACACAATAGCAGCAAGTAGGTGAAGCCAAATTTAGTTGACGATCCTACCAGGCCGAGCAGAGGGTACCCCAAAAGGTCCAAAAGGCTTGGATAGATCGAAGAACTTCTCAACGACGAAGCTGGATAGCAGGGACACCCCTAAGAGCCTAGGAAGATACCAAACTTGATCATGGCCAAAAGGCCGAGAAGCAATATTGCAGAAAGAAAAGAGGACAGTAGGGAAGATCGCAGTCTCGTTCCTTGTGGGGACTAAGCCTCTAACCCAATAGCAGCTAGTAGGTGAAGCCAAATTTTATTGACGATCCTACCAGGCCGAGCAAAGGGTACCCCAAAAAGACCAAAGGGCTTGGATAGATCGAAGAACTTCTTAACGACGCAGATGGACAGCAGAGACACCCCTAAGGGCCTAGGTCGATACTAAACTTGATCATGGCCAAAAGGCCGAGTAGCAATAATACAGAAAGGAAAGAGGACAGTAGGGTAGATCGCAGTCTCGTTCCTTGTGGGGACTAAGCCTCTAACCCAATAGCAGCAAGTAGGTGAAGCCAAATTTAATTGACGATCCTACCAGGCCGAGCAGAGGGTACCCCACAAGGACCAAAAGGCTTGGATAGATCGAAGAACTTCTCAACGACGCTGCTGGACAGCCGGGACACCCCTAAGGGCCTAGGTCGATACCAAACTTGATCATGGCCACAAGGCCGAGAAGCAGTAATACAGAAAGGAAAGAGGGTAGATCGCAGTCTCGTTCCTTGTGGGGACTAAGCCTCTAACCCAATAGCAGCAAGAAGGTGAAGCCAAATTTAATTGACGATCCTACCAGGCCGAGCAGAGGGTACCCCACAAGGACCAAAAGGCTTGGATAGATCGAAGAACTTCTCAACGACGCTGCTGGACAGCCGGGACACCCCTAAGGGCCTAGGTCGATACGAAACTTGATCATGGCCACAAGGCCGAGAAGCAATAATACAGAAAGGAAAGAGGGTAGATCGCAGTCTCGTTCCTTGTGGGAACTAAGCCTCTGACCCAATAGCAGTAAGAAGGTGAAGCCAAATTTAATTGACGATCCTACCAGGCCGAGCAGAGGGTATCCCACAAGGACCAAAAGGCTTGGATAGAGCAAAGAATTTCTCAACGACGCAGCTGAACAGCAGGGACACCCCTAAGGGCCTAGGTCGATACTAAACTTGATCATGGCCAAAAGGCCGAGTAGCAATAATACAGAAAGGAAAGAGGACAGTAGGGTAGATCGCAGTCTCGTTCCTTGTGGGGACTAAGCCTCTAACCCAATAGCAGCAAGTAGGTGAAGCCAAATTTAATTGACGATCCTTCCAGGCCGAGCAGAGGGTACCCCACAAGGACCAAAAGGCTTGGATAGATCGAAGAACTTCTCAACGACGCAGCTGAACAGCAGGGACACCCCTAAGGGCCTAGGTCGATACTAAACTTGATCATGGCCAAAAGGCCGAGAAGCAATAATACAGAAAGAAAAGAGGACAGTAGGGTAGATCGCAGTCTCGTTGCTTGCGGGGAC
Source organism: Staurois parvus (assembly GCF_062004578.1). Lineage (NCBI taxonomy): Eukaryota > Metazoa > Chordata > Amphibia > Anura > Ranidae > Staurois > Staurois parvus. Next base: position 9,115,767 of record NW_028317914.1, on the reverse strand, counting down.
TAAGCCTCTAACCCAATAGCAGCAAGAAGGTGAAGCCAAATTTAATTGACGATCCTACCAGGCCGAGCAGAGGGTACCCCACAAAGACCAAAAGGCTTGGATAGAGCAAAGAACTTCTCAACGACGCAGCTGAACAGCAGGGACACCCCTAAGGGCCTAGGTGGATAACAAACTTGATCATAGCCAAAAGGCCGAGAAGCAATAATACAGAAAGGAAAGAGGGTAGATCGCAGTCTCGTTTCTTGTGGGGACTAAGCCTCTAACACAATAGCAGCAAGTAGGTGAAGCCAAATTTAGTTGACGATCCTACCAGGCCGAGCAGAGGGTACCCCAAAAGGTCCAAAAGGCTTGGATAGATCGAAGAACTTCTCAACGACGAAGCTGGATAGCAGGGACACCCCTAAGAGCCTAGGTAGATACCAAACTTGATCATGGCCAAAAGGCCGAGAAGAAATATTGCAGAAAGAAAAGAGGACAGTAGGGAAGATCGCAGTCTCGTTCCTTGTGGGGACTAAGCCTATAACCCAATAGCAGCTAGTAGGTGAAGCCAAATTTTATTGACGATCCTACCAGGCCGAGCAAAGGGTACCCCAAAAAGACCAAAGGGCTTGGATAGATCAAAGAACTTCTTAACGACGCAGATGGACAGCAGAGACACCCCTAAGGGACTAGGTCGATACTAAACTTGATCATGGCCAAAAGGCCGAGTAGCAATAATACAGAAAGGAAAGAGGACAGTAGGGTAGATCGCAGTCTCGTTCCTTGTGGGGACTAAGCCTCTAACCCAATAGCAGCAAGTAGGTGAAGCCAAATTTAATTGACGATCCTACCAGGCCGAGCAGAGGGTACCCCACAAGGACCAAAAGGCTTGGATAGATCGAAGAACTTCTCAACGACGCTGCTGGACAGCCGGGACACCCCTAAGGGCCTAGGTCGATACCAAACTTGATCATGGCCACAAGGCCGAGAAGCAGTAATACAGAAAGGAAAGAGGGTAGATCGCAGTCTCGTTCCTTGTGGGGACTAAGCCTCTAACCCAATAGCAGCAAGAAGGTGAAGCCAAATTTAATTGACGATCCTACCAGGCCGAGCAGAGGGTACCCCACAAGGACCAAAAGGCTTGGATAGATCGAAGAACTTCTCAACGACGCTGCTGGACAGCCGGGACACCCCTAAGGGCCTAGGTCGATACCAAACTTGATCATGGCCACAAGGCCGAGAAGCAATAATACAGAAAGGAAAGAGGGTAGATCGCAGTCTCGTTCCTTGTGGGAACTAAGCCTCTGACCCAATAGCAGTAAGAAGGTGAAGCCAAATTTAATTGACAATCCTACCAGGCCGAGCAGAGGGTATCCCACAAGGACCAAAAGGCTTGGATAGAGCAAAGAATTTCTCAACGACGCAGCTGAACAGCAGGGACACCCCTAAGGGCCTAGGTCGATACTAAACTTGATCATGGCCAAAAGGCCGAGTAGCAATAATACAGAAAGGAAAGAGGACAGTAGGGTAGATCGCAGTCTCGTTCCTTGTGGGGACTAAGCCTCTAACCCAATAGCAGCAAGTAGGTGAAGCCAAATTTAATTGACGATCCTACCAGGCCGAGCAGAGGGTACCCCACAAGGACCAAAAGGCTTGGATAGATCGAAGAACTTCTCAACGACGCAGCTGAACAGCCGGGACACCCCTAAGGGCCTAGGTCGATACCAAACTTGATCATGGCCACAAGGCCGAGAAGCAATAATACAGAAAGGAAAGAGGGTAGATCGCAGTCTCGTTCCTTGTGGGGACTAAGCCTCTGACCCAATAGCAGTAAGAAGGTGAAGCCAAATTTAATTGACGATCCTACCAGGCCGAGCAGAGGGTATCCCACAAGGACCAAAAGGCTTGGATAGAGCAAAGAACTTCTCAACGACGCAGCTGAACAGCAGGGACACCCCTAAGGGCCTAGGTCGATACTAAACTTGATCATGGCCAAAAGGCCGAGTAGCAATAATACAAAAAGGAAAGAGGACAGTAGGGTAGATCGCAGTCTCGTTCCTTGTGGGGACTAAGCCTCTAACCCAATAGCAGCAAGTAGGTGAAGCCAAATTTAATTGACGATCCTACCAGGCCGAGCAGAGGGTACCCCACAAGGACCAAAAGGCTTGGATAGATCGAAGAACTTCTCAACGACGCAGCTGAACAGCCGGGACACCCCTAAGGGCCTAGGTCGATACCAAACTTGATCATGGCCAAAAGGCCGAGAAGCAATAATACAGAAAGGAAAGAGGGTAGATCGCAGGCTCGTTCCTTGTGGGGACTAAGCCTCTGACCCAATAGCAGTAAGAAGGTGAAGCCAAATTTAATTGACGATCCTACCAGGCCGAGCAGAGGGTATCCCACAAGGACCAAAAGGCTTGGATAGAGCAAAGAACTTCTCAACGATGCAGCTGAACAGCAGGGACACCCCTAAGGGCCTAGGTCGATACTAAACTTGATCATGGCCAAAAGGCCGAGAAGCAATAATACAGAAAGAAAAGAGGACAGTAGGGTAGATCGCAGTCTCGTTGCTTGCGGGGACTAAGCCTCTAACCCAATAGCAGCAAGAAGGTGAAGCCAAATTTAATTGACGATCCTACCAGGCCGAGCAGAGGGTACCCCACAAGGACCAAAAGGCTTGGATAGAGCAAAGAACTTCTCAACGACGCAGCTGAACAGCAGGGACACCCCTAAGGGCCTAGGTGGATAACAAACTTGATCATGGCCAAAAGGCCGAGAAGCAATAAATCAGAAAGGAAAGAGTACAGTAGAGTAGATCACAGTCTCGTTCCTTGTGGGGACTAAGCCTCTAACCCAATAGCAGCAAGTAGGTGAAGCCAAATTTAATTGACGATCCTACCAAGCCGAGCAGAGGGTACCGCACAAGCACCAAAAGGCTTGGATAGATCGAAGAACTTCTCAACGAAGTAGCTGGACAGCAGGGAAACCCCTCAGGCTAACGACGCAGCAAAATTTGATCAAAAGACCAAGAAGTGCTAATGCAGGAATGTAAAGTCTGGGCACAAGAGCTGACAATCATTCAGAAATGATCTTCAGTCCTGTATTGCTTTAAAGAGTAACTCCACTTTTGTTGAGAGGACAACACTCCCCTCTGGGTGATTAATGTATATTTTTATGGTTGTGAAAGGTTTGGAGATTCTTACCTTTTGTTATTGTGCAGATAGATCCACGTGTGTTCTTGAACCAAATACACGGGAACGACTTTTGCAGTGATCGATCGGCGGCTGATCCTGCGGGGTACCTGTGGAGAAAGTGGTAGGGTCTGCAAACCTGTAGAGATGATGGTTGTTGGAGGGGACGCCCATCATCTGACTGATGTCAGTGCCAACTTGTGGGAATATCAGCCTACCAGTTACACAGCAGGAAATGACACCTCCTGGAGGGCCCCTGTAGATTAGGAAGGGAAGTTGCTTGTTAATAACAATGAAAGATAATGTGATTTGTGTAGGAATTGTAGGTGTCATTTGTATTTCCCCGTAAAAGTGGAGTTACTCTTTAAATGAAGCGCTAGGATTTATTAACCACCTCCCATCCGGTTGTATATAAATGACCGGACGGTGAAAGTGCAGGGTCAGGTGGCCGTTTATAAATGGCCTTCCCGCCCCCTGCTTGTGCGCGCTCCCTTGGAGCGCACAGCAGTGCAATCCAGTGCCCGTTGTGTCCTCTGTACACAGTGGAACACTGATCGTCGTACGGGACCTCTGAAAGCTGAAAATTGGCCTGGACAGGAAGGGGGTAAAAGTGTCCGGACTTGAAGTGGTTAAACATTACATTCAGAGAAATGTTGCCGACATAAAAAAGAAGGAATAAACGTGTAACATTAAAAATTCTGACAACATACAAATCCACTTTAAAATGTTTTGTACAGATTACTGTCTGTATCTTTTTTCTATGAATATAGACATATAACTATTTTTTTCTGCTCTGCCTAAGTGAAATCTTAGAGTCTTTTAGTTGAATCCCATGGTCAAAAATGAAACAGACCAGAGACAATGGATTCTTTCTCCAATTTTGACATTTTTAACCATAAGATGACAAGCCTGCCCACCACGACAAGGTAGACTCTTTTAGGGCAGGACCTACACTAAACTACACTACGCTAAACTACTCCATGCTAGTCATCGTATTTTTTGTGTTAGATGCCTGTTTGTGATAAGCCTCATCCTAGAACCTTCCTTCTTCCTTTCCAGACTTGTTTACAGAGATCTACATAAGAACAACCCTTTTCATTCAAAAAACAGAGAACAGATTTAAAAGGGTTGTTGCTGTTATCTTATGGCGGGTGATGCAGTGGTCAGCAATGATCATCTGTAATGTCCCGACACATTTCCCCTTCTTTAATCAATGCAGAGCTCTCTTCCACATAGATGCCTTCAGTCTGAAAGGTCTAAAGTGTTTCAATTGTAGTGAAGTTTATTCACAGATACCAAACTTGATCATGGCCAAAAGGCCGAGAAGCAATAATGCAGATAGGAAAGAGGGCAGTATGGTAGATCGCAGTCTCCTTCCTTGTGGGGACTAAGCTTCTACCCCAATAGCAGCAAGTAGGAGAAGCCCAAATTTAATTGAGGATCCTACCAGGCTGAGCAGAGGGTTCCCCAAAAGGACCGATAGGCTTGGATAGATCGAAGAACTTCTCAACGACGCAGCTGGACAGCAGGGACACCCCTAAGGGCCTAGGTCGATACCAAACTTGATCATTGCCAAAAGGCCGAGAAGCAATAATACAGAACGGAAAGAGGGTAGATCGCAGTCTCGTTCCTTGTGGGGACTAAGCCTCTAACCCAATAGCAGCAAGTAGGTGAAGCCAAATTTAATTGACGATCCTACCAGGCCGAGCAGAGGGTACCCCACAAGGACCAAAAGGCTTGGATAGATCGAAGAACTTCTCAACGACGCAGCTGAACAGCCGGGACACCCCTAAGGGCCTAGGTCGATACCAAACTTGATCATGGCCAAAAGGCCGAGAAGCAATAATACAGAAAGGAAAGAGGGTAGATCGCAGTCTCGTTCCTTGTGGGGACTAAGCCTCTGACCCAATAGCAGTAAGAAGGTGAAGCCAAATTTAATTGACGATCCTACCAGGCCGAGCAGAGGGTATCCCACAAGGACCAAAAGGCTTGGATAGAGCAAAGAACTTCTCAACGACGCAGCTGAACAGCAGGGACACCCCTAAGGGCCTAGGTCGATACTAAACTTGATCATGGCCAAAAGGCCGAGTAGCAATAATACAGAAAGGAAAGAGGACAGTAGGGTAGATCGCAGTCTCGTTCCTTGTGGGGACTAAGCCTCTAACCCAATAGCAGCAAGTAGGTGAAGCCAAATTTAATTGACGATCCTACCAGGCCGAGCAGAGGGTACCCCACAAGGACCAAAAGGCTTGGATAGATCGAAGAACTTCTCAACGACGCAGCTGAACAGCCGGGACACCCCTAAGGGCCTAGGTCGATACCAAACTTGATCATGGCCAAAAGGCCGAGAAGCAATAATACAGAAAGGAAAGAGGGTAGATCGCAGTCTCGTTCCTTGTGGGGACTAAGCCTCTGACCCAATAGCAGTAAGAAGGTGAAGCCAAATTTAATTGACGATCCTACCAGGCCGAGCAGAGGGTATCCCACAAGGACCAAAAGGCTTGGATAGATCGAAGAACTTCTCAACGACGCAGCTGGACAGCCGGGACACCCCTAAGGGCCTAGGTCGATACCAAACTTGATCATGGCCACAAGGCCGAGAAGCAATAATACAGAAAGGAAAGAGGGTAGATCGCAGTCTCGTTCCTTGTGGGGACTAAGCCTCTGACCCAATAGCAGTAAGAAGGTGAAGCCAAATTTAATTGATGATCCTACCAGGCCGAGCAGAGGGTATCCCACAAGGACCAAAAGGCTTGGATAGAGCAAAGAACTTCTCAACGACGCAGCTGAACAGCAGGGACACCCCTAAGGGCCTAGGTCGATACTAAACTTGATCATGGCCAAAAGGCCGAGTAGCAATAATACAAAAAGGAAAGAGGACAGTAGGGTAGATCGCAGTCTCGTTCCTTGTGGGGACTAAGCCTCTAACCCAATAGCAGCAAGTAGGTGAAGCCAAATTTAATTGACGATCCTACCAGGCCGAGCAGAGGGTACCCCACAAGGACCAAAAGGCTTGGATAGATCGAAGAACTTCTCAACGACGCAGCTGAACAGCCGGGACACCCCTAAGGGCCTAGGTCGATACCAAACTTGATCATGGCCAAAAGGCCGAGAAGCAATAATACAGAAAGGAAAGAGGGTAGATCGCAGTCTCGTTCCTTGTGGGGACTAAGCCTCTGACCCAATAGCAGAAGAAGGTGAAGCCAAATTTAATTGACGATCCTACCAGGCCGAGCAGAGGGTATCCCACAAGGACCAAAAGGCTTGGATAGAGCAAAGAACTTCTCAACGACGCAGCTGAACAGCAGGGACACCCCTAAGGGCCTAGGTCGATACTAAACTTGATCATGGCCAAAAGGCCGAGAAGCAATAATACAGAAAGAAAAGAGGACAGTAGGGTAGATCGCAGTCTCGTTGCTTGCGGGGACTAAGCCTCTAACCCAATAGCAGCAAGAAGGTGAAGCCAAATTTAATTGACGATCCTACCAGGCCGAGCAGAGGGTACCCCACAAAGACCAAAAGGCTTGGATAGAGCAAAGAACTTCTCAACGACGCAGCTGAACAGCAGGGACACCCCTAAGGGCCTAGGTGGATAACAAACTTGATCATAGCCAAAAGGCCGAGAAGCAATAATACAGAAAGGAAAGAGGGTAGATCGCAGTCTCGTTTCTTGTGGGGACTAAGCCTCTAACACAATAGCAGCAAGTAGGTGAAGCCAAATTTAGTTGACGATCCTACCAGGCCGAGCAGAGGGTACCCCAAAAGGTCCAAAAGGCTTGGATAGATCGAAGAACTTCTCAACGACGAAGCTGGATAGCAGGGACACCCCTAAGGGCCTAGGTAGATACCAAACTTGATCATGGCCAAAAGGCCGAGAAGCAATATTGCAGAAAGAAAAGAGGACAGTAGGGAAGATCGCAGTCTCGTTCCTTGTGGGGACTAAGCCTCTAACCCAATAGCAGCTAGTAGGTGAAGCCAAATTTTATTGACGATCCTACCAGGCCGAGCAAACGGTACCCCAAAAAGACCAAAAGGCTTGGATAGATCGAAGAACTTCTTAACGACGCAGATGGACAGCAGAGACACCCCTAAGGGCCTAGGTCGATACTAAACTTGATCATGGCCAAAAGGCCGAGTAGCAATAATACAGAAAGGAAAGAGGACAGTAGGGTAGATCGCAGTCTCGTTCCTTGTGGGGACTAAGCCTCTAACCCAATAGCAGCAAGTAGGTGAAGCCAAATTTAATTGACGATCCTACCAGGCCGAGCAGAGGGTACCCCACAAGGACCAAAAGGCTTGGATAGATCGAAGAACTTCTCAACGACGCTGCTGGACAGCCGGGACACCCCTAAGGGCCTAGGTCGATACCAAACTTGATCATGGCCACAAGGCCGAGAAGCAATAATACAGAAAGGAAAGAGGGTAGATCGCAGTCTCGTTCCTTGTGGGGACTAAGCCTCTAACCCAATAGCAGCAAGAAGGTGAAGCCAAATTTAATTGACGATCCTACCAGGCCGAGCAGAGGGTACCCCACAAGGACCAAAAGGCTTGGATAGATCGAAGAACTTCTCAACGACGCTGCTGGACAGCCGGGACACCCCTAAGGGCCTAGGTCGATACCAAACTTGATCATGGCCACAAGGCCGAGAAGCAATAATACAGAAAGGAAAGAGGGTAGATCGCAGTCTCGTTCCTTGTGGGAACTAAGCCTCTGACCCAATAGCAGTAAGAAGGTGAAGCCAAATTTAATTGACGATCCTACCAGGCCGAGCAGAGGGTATCCCACAAGGACCAAAAGGCTTGGATAGAGCAAAGAACTTCTCAACGACGCAGCTGAACAGCAGGGACACCCCTAAGGGCCTAGGTCGATACTAAACTTGATCATGGCCAAAAGGCCGAGTAGCAATAATACAGAAAGGAAAGAGGACAGTAGGGTAGATCGCAGTCTCGTTCCTTGTGGGGACTAAGCCTCTAACCCAATAGCAGCAAGTAGGTGAAGCCAAATTTAATTGACGATCCTACCAGGCCGAGCAGAGGGTACCCCACAAGGACCAAAAGGCTTGGATAGATCGAAGAACTTCTCAACGACGCAGCTGAACAGCCGGGACACCCCTAAGGGCCTAGGTCGATACCAAACTTGATCATGGCCAAAAGGCCGAGAAGCAATAATACAGAAAGGAAAGAGGGTAGATCGCAGTCTCGTTCCTTGTGGGGACTAAGCCTCTGACCCAATAGCAGTAAGAAGATGAAGCCAAATTTAATTGACGATCCTACCAGGCCGAGCAGAGGGTATCCCACAAGGACCAAAAGGCTTGGATAGAGCAAAGAACTTCTCAACGACGCAGCTGAACAGCAGGGACACCCCTAAGAGCCTAGGTCGATACCAAACTTGATCATGGCCAAAAGGGCCGAGAAGCAATAATACAGAAAGGAAAGAGGGTAGATCGCAGTCTCGTTCCTTGTGGGGACTAAGCCTCTAACCCAATAGCAGCAAGAAGGTGAAGCCAAATTTAATTGACGATCCTACCAGCCCGATCAGAGGGTACCCCACAAGGACCAAAAGGCTTGGATAGAGCAAAGAACTTCTCAACGACGCAGCTGAACAGCAGGGACACCCCTAAGGGCCTAGGTGGATAACAAACTTGATCATGGCCAAAAGGCCGAGAAGCAATAAATCAGAAAGGAAAGAGTACAGTAGAGTAGATCACAGTCTCGTTCCTTGTGGGGACTAAGCCTCTAACCCAATAGCAGCAAGTAGGTGAAGCCAAATTTAATTGACGATCCTACCAAGCCGAGCAGAGGGTACCGCACAAGCACCAAAAGGCTTGGATAGATCGAAGAACTTCTCAACGAAGTAGCTGGACAGCAGGGAAACCCCTCAGGCTAACGACGCAGCAAAATTTGATCAAAAGACCAAGAAGTGCTAATGCAGGAATGTAAAGTCTGGGCACAAGAGCTGACAATCATTCAGAAATGATCTTCAGTCCTGTATTGCTTTAAAGAGTAACTCCACTTTTGTTGAGAGGACAACACTCCCCTCTGGGTGATTAATGTATATTTTTATGGTTGTGAAAGGTTTGGAGATTCTTACCTTTTGTTATTGTGCAGATAGATCCACGTGTGTTCTTGAACCAAATACACGGGAACGACTTTTGCAGTGATCGATCGGCGGCTGATCCTGCGGGGTACCTGTGGAGAAAGTGGTAGGGTCTGCAAACCTGTAGAGATGATGGTTGTTGGAGGGGACGCCCATCATCTGACTGATGTCAGTGCCAACTTGTGGGAATATCAGCCTACCAGTTACACAGCAGGAAATGACACCTCCTGGAGGGCCCCTGTAGATTAGGAAGGGAAGTTGCTTGTTAATAACAATGAAAGATAATGTGATTTGTGTAGGAATTGTAGGTGTCATTTGTATTTCCCCGTAAAAGTGGAGTTACTCTTTAAATGAAGCGCTAGGATTTATTAACCACCTCCCGTCCGGTTGTATATAAATGACCGGACGGTGAAAGTGCAGGGTCAGGTGGCCGTTTATAAATAGCCTTCCCGCCCCCTGCTTGTGCGCGCTCCCTTGGAGCGCACAGCAGTGCAATCCAGTGCCCGTTGTGTCCTCTGTACACAGTGGAACACTGATCGTCGTACGGGACCTCTGAAAGCTGAAAATTGGCCTGGACAGGAAGGGGGTAAAAGTGTCCGGACTTGAAGTGGTTAAACATTACATTCAGAGAAATGTTGCCGACATAAAAAAGAAGGAATAAACGTGTAACATTAAAAATTCTGACAACATACAAAGCCACTTTAAAATGTTTTGTACAGATTACTGTCTGTATCTTTTTTCTATAAATATAGACATATAACTATTTTTTTCTGCTCTGCCTAAGTGAAATCTTAGAGTCTTTTAGTTGAATCCCATGGTCAAAAATGAAACTGCCCAGAGACAATGGATTCTTTCTCCAATTTTGACATTTTTAACCATAAGATGACAAGCCTGCCCACCACGACAAGGTAGACTCTTTTAGGGCAGGACCTACACTAAACTACACTACGCTAAACTACTCCATGCTAGTCATCGTATTTTTTGTGTTAGATGCCTGTTTGTGATAAGCCTCATCCTAGAACCTTCCTTCTTCCTTTCCAGACTTGTTTACAGAGATCTACATAAGAACAACCCTTTTCATTCAAAAAACAGAGAACAGATTTAAAAGGGTTGTTGCTGTTATCTTATGGCGGGTGATGCAGTGGTCAGCAATGATCATCTGTAATGTCCCGACACATTTCCCCTTCTTTAATCAATGCAGAGCTCTCTTCCACATAGATGCCTTCAGTCTGAAAGGTCTAAAGTGTTTCAATTGTAGTGAAGTTTATTCACAGATACCAAACTTGATCATGGCCAAAAGGCCGAGAAGCAATAATGCAGATAGGAAAGAGGGCAGTATGGTAGATCGCAGTCTCCTTCCTTGTGGGGACTAAGCTTCTACCCCAATAGCAGCAAGTAGGAGAAGCCCAAATTTAATTGAGGATCCTACCAGGCTGAGCAGAGGGTTCCCCAAAAGGACCGAAAGGCTTGGATAGATCGAAGAACTTCTCAACGACGCAGCTGGACAGCAGGGACACCCCTAAGGGCCTAGGTCGATACCAAACTTGATCATTGCCAAAAGGCCGAGAAGCAATAACACAGAAAGGAAAGAGGGTAGATCGCAGTCTCGTTCCTTGTGGGGACTAAGCCTCTAACCCAATAGCAGCAAGTAGGTGAAGCCAAATTTAATTGACGATCCTACCAGGCCGAGCAGAGGGTACCCCACAAGGACCAAAAGGCTTGGATAGATCGAAGAACTTCTCAACGACGCAGCTGAACAGCCGGGACACCCCTAAGGGCCTAGGTCGATACCAAACTTGATCATGGCCAAAAGGCCGAGAAGCAATAATACAGAAAGGAAAGAGGGTAGATCGCACTCTCGTTCCTTGTGGGGACTAAGCCTCTGACCCAATAGCAGTAAGAAGGTGAAGCCAAATTTAATTGACGATCCTACCAGGCCGAGCAGAGGGTACCCCACAAGGACCAAAAGGCTTGGATAGAGCAAAGAACTTCTCAACGACGCAGCTGCACAGCAGGGACACCCCTAAGGGCCTAGGTGGATAACAAACTTGATCATAGCCAAAAGGCCGAGAAGCAATAATACAGAAAGGAAAGAGGGTAGATCGCAGTCTCGTTTCTTGTGGGGACTAAGCCTCTAACACAATAGCAGCAAGTAGGTGAAGCCAAATTTAGTTGACGATCCTACCAGGCCGAGCAGAGGGTACCCCAAAAGGTCCAAAAGGCTTGGATAGATCGAAGAACTTCTCAACGACGAAGCTGGATAGCAGGGACACCCCTAAGGGCCTAGGTAGATACCAAACTTGATCATGGCCAAAAGGCCGAGAAGCAATATTGCAGAAAGAAAAGAGGACAGTAGGGAAGATCGCAGTCTCGTTCCTTGTGGGGACTAAGCCTCTAACCCAATAGCAGCTAGTAGGTGAAGCCAAATTTTATTGACGATCCTACCAGGCCGAGCAAAGGGTACCCCAAAAAGACCAAAAGGCTTGGATAGATCGAAGAACTTCTTAACGACGCAGATGGACAGCAGAGACACCCCTAAGGGCCTAGGTCGATACTAAACTTGATCATGGCCAAAAGGCCGAGTAGCAATAATACAGAAAGGAAAGAGGGTAGATCGCAGTCTCGTTCCTTGTGGGGACTAAGCCTCTAACCCAATAGCAGCAAGAAGGTGAAGCCAAATTTAATTGACGATCCTACCAGGCCGAGCAGAGGGTACCCCACAAGGACCAAAAGGCTTGGATAGATCGAAGAACTTCTCAACGACGCTGCTGGACAGCCGGGACACCCCTAAGGGCCTAGGTCGATACCAAACTTGATCATGGCCACAAGGCCGAGAAGCAATAATACAGAAAGGAAAGAGGGTAGATCGCAGTCTCGTTCCTTGTGGGAACTAAGCCTCTGACCCAATAGCAGTAAGAAGGTGAAGCCAAATTTAATTGACGATCCTACCAGGCCGAGCAGAGGGTATCCCACAAGGACCAAAAGGCTTGGATAGAGCAAAGAACTTCTCAACGACGCAGCTGAACAGCAGGGACACCCCTAAGGGCCTAGGTCGATACTAAACTTGATCATGGCCAAAAGGCCGAGTAGCAATAATACAGAAAGGAAAGAGGACAGTAGGGTAGATCGCAGTCTCGTTCCTTGTGGGGACTAAGCCTCTAACCCAATAGCAGCAAGTAGGTGAAGCCAAATTTAATTGACGATCCTACCAGGCCGAGCAGAGGGTACCCCACAAGGACCAAAAGGCTTGGATAGATCGAAGAACTTCTCAACGACGCAGCTGAACAGCCGGGACACCCCTAAGGGCCTAGGTCGATACCAAACTTGATCATGGCCAAAAGGCCGAGAAGCAATAATACAGAAAGGAAAGAGGGTAGATCGCAGTCTCGTTCCTTGTGGGGACTAAGCCTCTGACCCAATAGCAGTAAGAAGATGAAGCCAAATTTAATTGACGATCCTACCAGGCCGAGCAGAGGGTATCCCACAAGGACCAAAAGGCTTGGATAGCGCAAAGAACTTCTCAACGACGCAGCTGAACAGCAGGGACACCCCTAAGAGCCTAGGTCGATACCAAACTTGATCATGGCCAAAAGGGCCGAGAAGCAATAATACAGAAAGGAAAGAGGGTAGATCGCAGTCTCGTTCCTTGTGGGGACTAAGCCTCTAACCCAATAGCAGCAAGAAGGTGAAGCCAAATTTAATTGACGATCCTACCAGGCCGAGCAGAGGGTACCACACAAGGACCAAAAGGCTTGGATAGAGCAAAGAACTTCTCAACGACGCAGCTGCACAGCAGGGACACCCCTAAGGGCCTAGGTGGATAACAAACTTGATCATAGCCAAAAGGCCGAGAAGCAATAATACAGAAAGGAAAGAGGGTAGATCGCAGTCTCGTTTCTTGTGGGGACTAAGCCTCTAACACAATAGCAGCAAGTAGGTGAAGCCAAATTTAGTTGACGATCCTACCAGGCCGAGCAGAGGGTACCCCAAAAGGTCCAAAAGGCTTGGATAGATCGAAGAACTTCTCAACGACGAAGCTGGATAGCAGGGACACCCCTAAGGGCCTAGGTAGATACCAAACTTGATCATGGCCAAAAGGCCGAGAAGCAATATTGCAGAAAGAAAAGAGGACAGTAGGGAAGATCGCAGTCTCGTTCCTTGTGGGGACTAAGCCTCTAACCCAATAGCAGCTAGTAGGTGAAGCCAAATTTTATTGACGATCCTACCAGGCCGAGCAAAGGGTACCCCAAAAAGACCAAAAGGCTTGGATAGATCGAAGAACTTCTTAACGACGCAGATGGACAGCAGAGACACCCCTAAGGGCCTAGGTCGATACTAAACTTGATCATGGCCAAAAGGCCGAGTAGCAATAATACAGAAAGGAAAGAGGGTAGATCGCAGTCTCGTTCCTTGTGGGGACTAAGCCTCTAACCCAATAGCAGCAAGAAGGTGAAGCCAAATTTAATTGACGATCCTACCAGGCCGAGCAGAGGGTACCCCACAAGGACCAAAAGGCTTGGATAGATCGAAGAACTTCTCAACGACGCTGCTGGACAGCCGGGACACCCCTAAGGGCCTAGGTCGATACCAAACTTGATCATGGCCACAAGGCCGAGAAGCAATAATACAGAAAGGAAAGAGGGTAGATCGCAGTCTCGTTCCTTGTGGGAACTAAGCCTCTGACCCAATAGCAGTAAGAAGGTGAAGCCAAATTTAATTGACGATCCTACCAGGCCGAGCAGAGGGTATCCCACAAGGACCAAAAGGCTTGGATAGAGCAAAGAACTTCTCAACGACACAGCTGAACAGCAGGGACACCCCTAAGGGCCTAGGTCGATACTAAACTTGATCATGGCCAAAAGGCCGAGTAGCAATAATACAGAAAGGAAAGAGGACAGTAGGGTAGATCGCAGTCTCGTTCCTTGTGGGGACTAAGCCTCTAACCCAATAGCAGCAAGTAGGTGAAGCCAAATTTAATTGACGATCCTACCAGGCCGAGCAGAGGGTACCCCACAAGGACCAAAAGGCTTGGATAGATCGAAGAACTTCTCAACGACGCAGCTGAACAGCCGGGACACCCCTAAGGGCCTAGGTCGATACCAAACTTGATCATGGCCAAAAGGCCGAGAAGCAATAATACAGAAAGGAAAGAGGGTAGATCGCAGTCTCGTTCCTTGTGGGGACTAAGCCTCTGACCCAATAGCAGTAAGAAGATGAAGCCAAATTTAATTGACGATCCTACCAGGCCGAGCAGAGGGTATCCCACAAGGACCAAAAGGCTTGGATAGCGCAAAGAACTTCTCAACGACGCAGCTGAACAGCAGGGACACCCCTAAGAGCCTAGGTCGATACCAAACTTGATCATGGCCAAAAGGGCCGAGAAGCAATAATACAGAAAGGAAAGAGGGTAGATCGCAGTCTCGTTCCTTGTGGGGACTAAGCCTCTAACCCAATAGCAGCAAGAAGGTGAAGCCAAATTTAATTGACGATCCTACCAGGCCGAGCAGAGGGTACCACACAAGGACCAAAAGGCTTGGATAGATCGAAAAACTTCTCAACGACGCAGCTGGACAGCCGGGACACCCCTAAGGGCCTAGGTCGATACCAAACTTGATCATGGCCACAAGGCCGAGAAGCAATAATACAGAAAGGAAAGAGGGTAGATCGCAGTCTCGTTCCTTGTGGGGACTAAGCCTCTGACCCAATAGCAGTAAGAAGGTGAAGCCAAATTTAATTGACGATCCTACCAGGCCGAGCAGAGGGTATCCCACAAGGACCAAAAGGCTTGGATAGAGCAAAGAACTTCTCAACGACGCAGCTGAACAGCAGGGACACCCCTAAGGGCCTAGGTCGATACTAAACTTGATCATGGCCAAAAGGCCGAGTAGCAATAATACAAAAAGGAAAGAGGACAGTAGGGTAGATCGCAGTCTCGTTCCTTGTGGGGACTAAGCCTCTAACCCAATAGCAGCAAGTAGGTGAAGCCAAATTTAATTGACGATCCTACCAGGCCGAGCAGAGGGTACCCCACAAGGACCAAAAGGCTTGGATAGATCGAAGAACTTCTCAACGACTCAGCTGAACAGCCGGGACACCCCTAAGGGCCTAGGTCGATACCAAACTTGATCATGGCCAAAAGGCCGAGAAGCAATAATACAGAAAGGAAAGAGGGTAGATCGCAGGCTCGTTCCTTGTGGGGACTAAGCCTCTGACCCAATAGCAGTAAGAAGGTGAAGCCAAATTTAATTGACGATCCTACCAGGCCGAGCAGAGGGTATCCCACAAGGACCAAAAGGCTTGGATAGAGCAAAGAACTTCTCAACGACGCAGCTGAACAGCAGGGACACCCCTAAGGGCCTAGGTCGATACTAAACTTGATCATGGCCAAAAGGCCGAGAAGCAATAATACAGAAAGAAAAGAGGACAGTAGGGTAGATCGCAGTCTCGTTGCTTGCGGGGACTAAGCCTCTAACCCAATAGCAGCAAGAAGGTGAAGCCAAATTTAATTGACGATCCTACCAGGCCGAGCAGAGGGTACCCCACAAGGACCAAAAAGCTTGGATAGAGCAAAGAACTTCTCAACGACGCAGCTGAACAGCAGGGACACCCCTAAGGGCCTAGGTGGATAACAAACTTGATCATGGCCAAAAGGCCGAGAAGCAATAAATCAGAAAGGAAAGAGTACAGTAGAGTAGATCACAGTCTCGTTCCTTGTGGGGACTAAGCCTCTAACCCAATAGCAGCAAGTAGGTGAAGCCAAATTTAATTGACGATCCTACCAAGCCGAGCAGAGGGTACCGCACAAGCACCAAAAGGCTTGGATAGATCGAAGAACTTCTCAACGAAGTAGCTGGACAGCAGGGAAACCCCTCAGGCTAACGACGCAGCAAAATTTGATCAAAAGACCAAGAAGTGCTAATGCAGGAATGTAAAGTCTGGGCACAAGAGCTGACAATCATTCAGAAATGATCTTCAGTCCTGTATTGCTTTAAAGAGTAACTCCACTTTTGTTGAGAGGACAACACTCCCCTCTGGGTGATTAATGTATATTTTTATGGTTGTGAAAGGTTTGGAGATTCTTACCTTTTGTTATTGTGCAGATAGATCCACGTGTGTTCTTGAACCAAATACACGGGAACGACTTTTGCAGTGATCGATCGGCGGCTGCTCCTGCGGGGTACCTGTGGAGAAAGTGGTAGGGTCTGCAAACCTGTAGAGATGATGGTTGTTGGAGGGGACGCCCATCATCTGACTGATGTCAGTGCCAACTTGTGGGAATATCAGCCTACCAGTTACACAGCAGGAAATGACACCTCCTGGAGGGCCCCTGTAGATTAGGAAGGGAAGTTGCTTGTTAATAACAATGAAAGATAATGTGATTTGTGTAGGAATTGTAGGTGTCATTTGTATTTCCCCGTAAAAGTGGAGTTACTCTTTAAATGAAGCGCTAGGATTTATTAACCACCTCCCGTCCAGTTGTATATAAATGACCGGACGGTGAAAGTGCAGGGTCAGGTGGCCGCTTATAAATGGCCTTCCCGCCCCCTGCTTGTGCGCGCTCCCTTGGAGCGCACAGCAGTGCAATCCAGTGCCCGTTGTGTCCTCTGTACACAGTGGAACACTGATCGTCGTACGGGACCTCTGAAAGCTGAAAATTGGCCTGGACAGGAAGGGGGTAAAAGTGTCCGGACTTGAAGTGGTTAAACATTACATTCAGAGAAATGTTGCCGACATAAAAAAGAAGGAATAAACGTGTAACATTAAAAATTCTGACAACATACAAAGCCACTTTAAAATGTTTTGTACAGATTACTGTCTGTATCTTTTTTCTATAAATATAGACATATAACTATTTTTTTCTGCTCTGCCTAAGTGAAATCTTAGAGTCTTTTAGTTGAATCCCATGGTCAAAAATGAAACTGCCCAGAGACAATGGATTCTTTCTCCAATTTTGACATTTTTAACCATAAGATGACAAGCCTGCCCACCACGACAAGGTAGACTCTTTTAGGGCAGGACCTACACTAAACTACACTACGCTAAACTACTCCATGCTAGTCATCGTATTTTTTGTGTTAGATGCCTGTTTGTGATAAGCCTCATCCTAGAACCTTCCTTCTTCCTTTCCAGACTTGTTTACAGAGATCTACATAAGAACAACCCTTTTCATTCAAAAAACAGAGAACAGATTTAAAAGGGTTGTTGCTGTTATCTTATGGCGGGTGATGCAGTGGTCAGCAATGATCATCTGTAATGTCCCGACACATTTCCCCTTCTTTAATCAATGCAGAGCTCTCTTCCACATAGATGCCTTCAGTCTGAAAGGTCTAAAGTGTTTCAATTGTTGTGAAGTTTATTCACAGATACCAAACTTGATCATGGCCAAAAGGCCGAGAAGCAATAATGCAGATAGGAAAGAGGGCAGTATGGTAGATCGCAGTCTCCTTCCTTGTGGGGACTAAGCTTCTACCCCAATAGCAGCAAGTAGGAGAAGCCCAAATTTAATTGAGGATCCTACCAGGCTGAGCAGAGGGTTCCCCA
Organism: Staurois parvus; assembly: GCF_062004578.1. Classification (NCBI taxonomy): domain Eukaryota; kingdom Metazoa; phylum Chordata; class Amphibia; order Anura; family Ranidae; genus Staurois; species Staurois parvus. The sequence goes on along the minus strand of NW_028317914.1, from coordinate 9,097,959 downwards.
AAAGGACCGATAGGCTTGGATAGATCGAAGAACTTCTCAACGACGCAGCTGGACAGCAGGGACACCCCTAAGGGCCTAGGTCGATACCAAACTTGATCATTGCCAAAAGGCCGAGAAGCAATAATACAGAAAGGAAAGAGGGTAGATCGCAGTCTCGTTCCTTGTGGGGACTAAGCCTCTAACCCAATAGCAGCAAGTAGGTGAAGCCAAATTTAATTGACGATCCTACCAGGCCGAGCAGAGGGTACCCCATAAGGACCAAAAGGCTTGGATAGATCGAAGAACTTCTCAACGACGCAGCTGAACAGCCGGGACACCCCTAAGGGCCTAGGTCGATACCAAACTTGATCATGGCCAAAAGGCCGAGAAGCAATAATACAGAAAGGAAAGAGGGTAGATCGCAGTCTCGTTCCTTGTGGGGACTAAGCCTCTGACCCAATAGCAGTAAGAAGGTGAAGCCAAATTTAATTGACGATCCTACCAGGCCGAGCAGAGGGTATCCCACAAGGACCAAAAGGCTTGGATAGAGCAAAGAACTTCTCAACGACGCAGCTGAACAGCAGGGACACCCCTAAGAGCCTAGGTCGATACCAAACTTGATCATGGCCAAAAGGGCCGAGAAGCAATAATACAGAAAGGAAAGAGGGTAGATCGCAGTCTCGTTCCTTGTGGGGACTAAGCCTCTGACCCAATAGCAGTAAGAAGGTGAAGCCAAATTTAATTGACGATCCTACCAGGCCGAGCAGAGGGTATCCCACAAGGACCAAAAGGCTTGGATAGAGCAAAGAACTTCTCAACGACGCAGCTGAACAGCAGGGACACCCCTAAGGGCCTAGGTCGATACTAAACTTGATCATGGCCAAAAGGCCGAGTAGCAATAATACAAAAAGGAAAGAGGACAGTAGGGTAGATCGCAGTCTCGTTCCTTGTGGGGACTAAGCCTCTAACCCAATAGCAGCAAGTAGGTGAAGCCAAATTTAATTGACGATCCTAACAGGCCGAGCAGAGGGTACCCCACAAGGACCAAAAGGCTTGGATAGATCGAAGAACTTCTCAACGACGCAGCTGAACAGCCGGGACACCCCTAAGGGCCTAGGTCGATACCAAACTTGATCATGGCCAAAAGGCCGAGAAGCAATAATACATAAAGGAAAGAGGGTAGATCGCAGTCTCGTTCCTTGTGGGGACTAAGCCTCTGACCCAATAGCAGTAAGAAGGTGAAGCCAAATTTAATTGACGATCCTACCAGGCCGAGCAGAGGGTATCCCACAAGGACCAAAAGGCTTGGATAGAGCAAAGAACTTCTCAACGACGCAGCTGAACAGCAGGGACACCCCTAAGGGCCTAGGTCGATACTAAACTTGATCATGGCCAAAAGGCCGAGAAGCAATAATACAGAAAGAAAAGAGGACAGTAGGGTAGATCGCAGTCTCGTTGCTTGCGGGGACTAAGCCTCTAACCCAATAGCAGCAAGAAGGTGAAGCCAAATTTAATTGACGATCCTACCAGGCCGAGCAGAGGGTACCCCAAAAGGTCCAAAAGGCTTGGATAGATCGAAGAACTTCTCAACGACGAAGCTGGATAGCAGGGACACCCCTAAGGGCCTAGGTAGATACCAAACTTGATCATGGCCAAAAGGCCGAGAAGCAATATTGCAGAAAGAAAAGAGGACAGTAGGGAAGATCGCAGTCTCGTTCCTTGTGGGGACTAAGCCTCTAACCCAATAGCAGCTAGTAGGTGAAGCCAAATTTTATTGACGATCCTACCAGGCCGAGCAAAGGGTACCCCAAAAAGACCAAAAGGCTTGGATAGATCGAAGAACTTCTTAACGACGCAGATGTACAGCAGAGACACCCCTAAGGGCCTAGGTCGATACTAAACTTGATCATGGCCAAAAGGCCGAGTAGCAATAATACAGAAAGGAAAGAGGACAGTAGGGTAGATCGCAGTCTCGTTCCTTGTGGGGACTAAGCCTCTAACCCAATAGCAGCAAGTAGGTGAAGCCAAATTTAATTGACGATCCTACCAGGCCGAGCAGAGGGTACCCCACAAGGACCAAAAGGCTTGGATAGATCGAAGAACTTCTCAACGACGCTGCTGGACAGCCGGGACACCCCTAAGGGCCTAGGTCGATACCAAACTTGATCATGGCCACAAGGCCGAGAAGCAATAATACAGAAAGGAAAGAGGGTAGATCGCAGTCTCGTTCCTTGTGGGGACTAAGCCTCTAACCCAATAGCAGCAAGAAGGTGAAGCCAAATTTAATTGACGATCCTACCAGGCCGAGCAGAGGGTACCCCACAAGGACCAAAAGGCTTGGATAGATCGAAGAACTTCTCAACGACGCTGCTGGACAGCCGGGACACCCCTAAGGGCCTAGGTCGATACCAAACTTGATCATGGCCACAAGGCCGAGAAGCAATAATACAGAAAGGAAAGAGGGTAGATCGCAGTCTCGTTCCTTGTGGGAACTAAGCCTCTGACCCAATAGCAGTAAGAAGGTGAAGCCAAATTTAATTGACGATCCTACCAGGCCGAGCAGAGGGTATCCCACAAGGACCAAAAGGCTTGGATAGAGCAAAGAACTTCTCAACGACGCAGCTGAACAGCAGGGACACCCCTAAGGGCCTAGGTCGATACTAAACTTGATCATGGCCAAAAGGCCGAGAAGCAATAATACAGAAAGAAAAGAGGACAGTAGGGTAGATCGCAGTCTCGTTGCTTGCGGGGACTAAGCCTCTAACCCAATAGCAGCAAGAAGGTGAAGCCAAATTTAATTGACAATCCTACCAGGCCGAGCAGAGGGTACCCCACAAGGACCAAAAGGCTTGGATAGAGCAAAGAACTTCTCAACGACGCAGCTGAACAGCAGGGACACCCCTAAGGGCCTAGGTGGATAACAAACTTGATCATGGCCAAAAGGCCGAGAAGCAATAAATCAGAAAGGAAAGAGTACAGTAGAGTAGATCACAGTCTCGTTCCTTGTGGGGACTAAGCCTCTAACCCAATAGCAGCAAGTAGGTGAAGCCAAATTTAATTGACGATCCTACCAAGCCGAGCAGAGGGTACCGCACAAGCACCAAAAGGCTTGGATAGATCGAAGAACTTCTCAACGAAGTAGCTGGACAGCAGGGAAACCCCTCAGGCTAACGACGCTGCAAAATTTGATCAAAAGACCAAGAAGTGCTAATGCAGGAATGTAAAGTCTGGGCACAAGAGCTGACAATCATTCAGAAATGATCTTCAGTCCTGTATTGCTTTAAAGAGTAACTCCACTTTTGTTGAGAGGACAACACTCCCCTCTGGGTGATTAATGTATATTTTTATGGTTGTGAAAGGTTTGGAGATTCTTACCTTTTGTTATTGTGCAGATAGATCCACGTGTGTTCTTGAACCAAATACACGGGAACGACTTTTGCAGTGATCGATCGGCGGCTGCTACTGCGGGGTACCTGTGGAGAAAGTGGTAGGGTCTGCAAACCTGTAGAGATGATGGTTGTTGGAGGGGACGCCCATCATCTGACTGATGTCAGTGCCAACTTGTGGGAATATCAGCCTACCAGTTACACAGCAGGAAATGACACCTCCTGGAGGGCCCCTGTAGATTAGGAAGGGAAGTTGCTTGTTAATAACAATGAAAGATAATGTGATTTGTGTAGGAATTGTAGGTGTCATTTGTATTTCCCCGTAAAAGTGGAGTTACTCTTTAAATGAAGCGCTAGGATTTATTAACCACCTCCCGTCCGGTTGTATATAAATGACCGGACGGTGAAAGTGCAGGGTCAGGTGGCCGCTTATAAATGTCCTTCCCGCCCCCTGCTTGTGCGCGCTCCCTTGGAGCGCACAGCAGTGCAATCCAGTGCCCGTTGTGTCCTCTGTACACAGTGGAACACTGATCGTCGTACGGGACCTCTGAAAGCTGAAAATTGGCCTGGACAGGAAGGGGGTAAAAGTGTCCGGACTTGAAGTGGTTAAACATTACATTCAGAGAAATGTTGCCGACATAAAAAAGAAGGAATAAACGTGTAACATTAAAAATTCTGACAACATACAAAGCCACTTTAAAATGTTTTGTACAGATTACTGTCTGTATCTTTTTTCTATAAATATAGACATATAACTATTTTTTTCTGCTCTGCCTAAGTGAAATCTTAGAGTCTTTTAGTTGAATCCCATGGTCAAAAATGAAACAGCCCAGAGACAATGGATTCTTTCTCCAATTTTGACATTTTTAACCATAAGATGACAAGCCTGCCCACCACGACAAGGTAGACTCTTTTAGGGCAGGACCTACACTAAACTACACTACGCTAAACTACTCCATGCTAGTCATCGTATTTTTTGTGTTAGATGCCTGTTTGTGATAAGCCTCATCCTAGAACCTTCCTTCTTCCTTTCCAGACTTGTTTACAGAGATCTACATAAGAACAACCCTTTTCATTCAAAAAACAGAGAACAGATTTAAAAGGGTTGTTGCTGTTATCTTATGGCGGGTGATGCAGTGGTCAGCAATGATCATCTGTAATGTCCCGACACATTTCCCCTTCTTTAATCAATGCAGAGCTCTCTTCCACATAGATGCCTTCAGTCTCAAAGGTCTAAAGTGTTTCAATTGTAGTGAAGTTTATTCACAGATACCAAACTTGATCATGGCCAAAAGGCCGAGAAGCAATAATGCAGATAGGAAAGAGGGCAGTATGGTAGATCGCAGTCTCCTTCCTTGTGGGGACTAAGCTTCTACTCCAATAGCAGCAAGTAGGAGAAGCCCAAATTTAATTGAGGATCCTACCAGGCTGAGCAGCGGGTTCCCCAAAAGGACCAAAAGGCTTGGATAGATCGAAGAACTTCTCAACGACGCAGCTGGACAGCAGGGACACCCCTAAGGGCCTAGGTCGATACCAAACTTGATCATTGCCAAAAGGCCGAGAAGCAATAATACAGAAAGGAAAGAGGGTAGATCGCAGTCTCGTTCCTTGTGGGGACTAAGCCTCTAACCCAATAGCAGCAAGTAGGTGAAGCCAAATTAAATTGACGATCCTACCAGGCCGAGCAGAGGGTACCCCACAAGGACCAAAAGGCTTGGATAGATCGAAGAACTTCTCAACGACGCAGCTGAACAGCCGGGACACCCCTAAGGGCCTAGGTCGATACCAAACTTGATCATGGCCAAAAGGTCGAGAAGCAATAATACAGAAAGGAAAGAGGGTAGATCGCAGTCTCGTTCCTTGTGGGGACTAAGCCTCTGACCCAATAGCAGTAAGAAGGTGAAGCCAAATTTAATTGACGATCCTACCAGGCCGAGCAGAGGGTACCCCACAAGGACCAAAAGGCTTGGATAGAGTAAAGAACTTCTCAACGACGCAGCTGAACAGCAGGGACACCCCTAAGGGCCTAGGTCGATACTAAACTTGATCATGGCCAAAAGGCCGAGAAGCAATAATACAGAAAGAAAAGAGGACAGTAGGGTAGATCGCAGTCTCGTTGCTTGCGGGGACTAAGCCTCTAACCCAATAGCAGCAAGAAGGTGAAGCCAAATTTAATTGACGATCCTACCAGGCCGAGCAGAGGGTACCCCACAAAGACCAAAAGGCTTGGATAGAGCAAAGAACTTCTCAACGACGCAGCTGAACAGCAGGGACACCCCTAAGGGCCTAGGTGGATAACAAACTTGATCATAGCCAAAAGGCCGAGAAGCAATAATACAGAAAGGAAAGAGGGTAGATCGCAGTCTCGTTTCTTGTGGGGACTAAGCCTCTAACACAATAGCAGCAAGTAGGTGAAGCCAAATTTAGTTGACGATCCTACCAGGCCGAGCAGAGGGTACCCCAAAAGGTCCAAAAGGCTTGGATAGATCGAAGAACTTCTCAACGACGAAGCTGGATAGCAGGGACACCCCTAAGAGCCTAGGTAGATACCAAACTTGATCATGGCCAAAAGGCCGAGAAGCAATATTGCAGAAAGAAAAGAGGACAGTAGGGAAGATCGCAGTCTCGTTCCTTGTGGGGACTAAGCCTCTAACCCAATAGCAGCTAGTAGGTGAAGCCAAATTTTATTGACGATCCTACCAGGCCGAGCAAAGGGTACCCCAAAAAGACCAAAGGGCTTGGATAGATCGAAGAACTTCTTAACGACGCAGATGGACAGCAGAGACACCCCTAAGGGCCTAGGTCGATACTAAACTTGATCATGGCCAAAAGGCCGAGTAGCAATAATACAGAAAGGAAAGAGGACAGTAGGGTAGATCGCAGTCTCGTTCCTTGTGGGGACTAAGCCTCTAACCCAATAGCAGCAAGTAGGTGAAGCCAAATTTAATTGACGATCCTACCAGGCCGAGCAGAGGGTACCCCACAAGGACCAAAAGGCTTGGATAGATCGAAGAACTTCTCAACGACGCTGCTGGACAGCCGGGACACCCCTAAGGGCCTAGGTCGATACCAAACTTGATCATGGCCACAAGGCCGAGAAGCAGTAATACAGAAAGGAAAGAGGGTAGATCGCAGTCTCGTTCCTTGTGGGGACTAAGCCTCTAACCCAATAGCAGCAAGAAGGTGAAGCCAAATTTAATTGACGATCCTACCAGGCCGAGCAGAGGGTACCCCACAAGGACCAAAAGGCTTGGATAGATCGAAGAACTTCTCAACGACGCTGCTGGACAGCCGGGACACCCCTAAGGGCCTAGGTCGATACCAAACTTGATCATGGCCACAAGGCCGAGAAGCAATAATACAGAAAGGAAAGAGGGTAGATCGCAGTCTCGTTCCTTGTGGGAACTAAGCCTCTGACCCAATAGCAGTAAGAAGGTGAAGCCAAATTTAATTGACGATCCTACCAGGCCGAGCAGAGGGTATCCCACAAGGACCAAAAGGCTTGGATAGAGCAAAGAATTTCTCAACGACGCAGCTGAACAGCAGGGACACCCCTAAGGGCCTAGGTCGATACTAAACTTGATCATGGCCAAAAGGCCGAGTAGCAATAATACAGAAAGGAAAGAGGACAGTAGGGTAGATCGCAGTCTCGTTCCTTGTGGGGACTAAGCCTCTAACCCAATAGCAGCAAGTAGGTGAAGCCAAATTTAATTGACGATCCTTCCAGGCCGAGCAGAGGGTACCCCACAAGGACCAAAAGGCTTGGATAGATCGAAGAACTTCTCAACGACGCAGCTGAACAGCAGGGACACCCCTAAGGGCCTAGGTCGATACTAAACTTGATCATGGCCAAAAGGCCGAGAAGCAATAATACAGAAAGAAAAGAGGACAGTAGGGTAGATCGCAGTCTCGTTGCTTGCGGGGACTAAGCCTCTAACCCAATAGCAGCAAGAAGGTGAAGCCAAATTTAATTGACGATCCTACCAGGCCGAGCAGAGGGTACCCCACAAAGACCAAAAGGCTTGGATAGAGCAAAGAACTTCTCAACGACGCAGCTGAACAGCAGGGACACCCCTAAGGGCCTAGGTGGATAACAAACTTGATCATAGCCAAAAGGCCGAGAAGCAATAATACAGAAAGGAAAGAGGGTAGATCGCAGTCTCGTTTCTTGTGGGGACTAAGCCTCTAACACAATAGCAGCAAGTAGGTGAAGCCAAATTTAGTTGACGATCCTACCAGGCCGAGCAGAGGGTACCCCAAAAGGTCCAAAAGGCTTGGATAGATCGAAGAACTTCTCAACGACGAAGCTGGATAGCAGGGACACCCCTAAGAGCCTAGGTCGATACTAAACTTGATCATGGCCAAAAGGCCGAGAAGAAATATTGCAGAAAGAAAAGAGGACAGTAGGGAAGATCGCAGTCTCGTTCCTTGTGGGGACTAAGCCTATAACCCAATAGCAGCTAGTAGGTGAAGCCAAATTTTATTGACGATCCTACCAGGCCGAGCAAAGGGTACCCCAAAAAGACCAAAGGGCTTGGATAGATCAAAGAACTTCTTAACGACGCAGATGGACAGCAGAGACACCCCTAAGGGACTAGGTCGATACTAAACTTGATCATGGCCAAAAGGCCGAGTAGCAATAATACAGAAAGGAAAGAGGACAGTAGGGTAGATCGCAGTCTCGTTCCTTGTGGGGACTAAGCCTCTAACCCAATAGCAGCAAGTAGGTGAAGCCAAATTTAATTGACGATCCTACCAGGCCGAGCAGAGGGTACCCCACAAGGACCAAAAGGCTTGGATAGATCGAAGAACTTCTCAACGACGCTGCTGGACAGCCGGGACACCCCTAAGGGCCTAGGTCGATACCAAACTTGATCATGGCCACAAGGCCGAGAAGCAGTAATACAGAAAGGAAAGAGGGTAGATCGCAGTCTCGTTCCTTGTGGGGACTAAGCCTCTAACCCAATAGCAGCAAGAAGGTGAAGCCAAATTTAATTGACGATCCTACCAGGCCGAGCAGAGGGTACCCCACAAGGACCAAAAGGCTTGGATAGATCGAAGAACTTCTCAACGACGCTGCTGGACAGCCGGGACACCCCTAAGGGCCTAGGTCGATACCAAACTTGATCATGGCCACAAGGCCGAGAAGCAATAATACAGAAAGGAAAGAGGGTAGATCGCAGTCTCGTTCCTTGTGGGAACTAAGCCTCTGACCCAATAGCAGTAAGAAGGTGAAGCCAAATTTAATTGACAATCCTACCAGGCCGAGCAGAGGGTATCCCACAAGGACCAAAAGGCTTGGATAGAGCAAAGAATTTCTCAACGACGCAGCTGAACAGCAGGGACACCCCTAAGGGCCTAGGTCGATACTAAACTTGATCATGGCCAAAAGGCCGAGTAGCAATAATACAGAAAGGAAAGAGGACAGTAGGGTAGATCGCAGTCTCGTTCCTTGTGGGGACTAAGCCTCTAACCCAATAGCAGCAAGTAGGTGAAGCCAAATTTAATTGACGATCCTACCAGGCCGAGCAGAGGGTACCCCACAAGGACCAAAAGGCTTGGATAGATCGAAGAACTTCTCAACGACGCAGCTGAACAGCCGGGACACCCCTAAGGGCCTAGGTCGATACCAAACTTGATCATGGCCACAAGGCCGAGAAGCAATAATACAGAAAGGAAAGAGGGTAGATCGCAGTCTCGTTCCTTGTGGGGACTAAGCCTCTGACCCAATAGCAGTAAGAAGGTGAAGCCAAATTTAATTGACGATCCTACCAGGCCGAGCAGAGGGTATCCCACAAGGACCAAAAGGCTTGGATAGAGCAAAAAACTTCTCAACGACGCAGCTGAACAGCAGGGACACCCCTAAGGGCCTAGGTCGATACTAAACTTGATCATGGCCAAAAGGCCGAGTAGCAATAATACAAAAAGGAAAGAGGACAGTAGGGTAAATCGCAGTCTCGTTCCTTGTGGGGACTAAGCCTCTAACCCAATAGCAGCAAGTAGGTGAAGCCAAATTTAATTGACGATCCTACCAGGCCGAGCAGAGGGTACCCCACAAGGACCAAAAGGCTTGGATAGATCGAAGAACTTCTCAACGACGCAGCTGAACAGCCGGGACACCCCTAAGGGCCTAGGTCGATACCAAACTTGATCATGGCCAAAAGGCCGAGAAGCAATAATACAGAAAGGAAAGAGGGTAGATCGCAGTCTCGTTCCTTGTGGGGACTAAGCCTCTGACCCAATAGCAGTAAGAAGATGAAGCCAAATTTAATTGACGATCCTACCAGGCCGAGCAGAGGGTATCCCACAAGGACCAAAAGGCTTGGATAGAGCAAAGAACTTCTCAACGACGCAGCTGAACAGCAGGGACACCCCTAAGAGCCTAGGTCGATACCAAACTTGATCATGGCCAAAAGGGCCGAGAAGCAATAATACAGAAAGGAAAGAGGGTAGATCGCAGTCTCGTTCCTTGTGGGGACTAAGCCTCTAACCCAATAGCAGCAAGAAGGTGAAGCCAAATTTAATTGACGATCCTACCAGGCCGAGCAGAGGGTACCCCACAAGGACCAAAAGGCTTGGATAGAGCAAAGAACTTCTCAACGACGCAGCTGAACAGCAGGGACACCCCTAAGGGCCTAGGTGGATAACAAACTTGATCATGGCCAAAAGGCCGAGAAGCAATAAATCAGAAAGGAAAGAGTACAGTAGAGTAGATCACAGTCTCGTTCCTTGTGGGGACTAAGCCTCTAACCCAATAGCAGCAAGTAGGTGAAGCCAAATTTAATTGACGATCCTACCAAGCCGAGCAGAGGGTACCGCACAAGCACCAAAAGGCTTGGATAGATCGAAGAACTTCTCAACGAAGTAGCTGGACAGCAGGGAAACCCCTCAGGCTAACGACGCAGCAAAATTTGATCAAAAGACCAAGAAGTGCTAATGCAGGAATGTAAAGTCTGGGCACAAGAGCTGACAATCATTCAGAAATGATCTTCAGTCCTGTATTGCTTTAAAGAGTAACTCCACTTTTGTTGAGAGGACAACACTCCCCTCTGGGTGATTAATGTATATTTTTATGGTTGTGAAAGGTTTGGAGATTCTTACCTTTTGTTATTGTGCAGATAGATCCACGTGTGTTCTTGAACCAAATACACGGGAACGACTTTTGCAGTGATCGATCGGCGGCTGATCCTGCGGGGTACCTGTGGAGAAAGTGGTAGGGTCTGCAAACCTGTAGAGATGATGGTTGTTGGAGGGGACGCCCATCATCTGACTGATGTCAGTGCCAACTTGTGGGAATATCAGCCTACCAGTTACACAGCAGGAAATGACACCTCCTGGAGGGCCCCTGTAGATTAGGAAGGGAAGTTGCTTGTTAATAACAATGAAAGATAATGTGATTTGTGTAGGAATTGTAGGTGTCATTTGTATTTCCCCGTAAAAGTGGAGTTATTCTTTAAATGAAGCGCTAGGATTTATTAACCACCTCCCGTCCGGTTGTATATAAATGACCGGACGGTGAAAGTGCAGGGTCAGGTGGCCGTTTATAAATGGCCTTCCCGCCCCCTGCTTGTGCGCGCTCCCTTGGAGCGCACAGCAGTGCAATCCAGTGCCCGTTGTGTCCTCTGTACACAGTGGAACACTGATCGTCGTACGGGACCTCTGAAAGCTGAAAATTGGCCTGGACAGGAAGGGGGTAAAAGTGTCCGGACTTGAAGTGGTTAAACATTACATTCAGAGAAATGTTGCCGACATAAAAAAGAAGGAATAAACGTGTAACATTAAAAATTCTGACAACATACAAAGCCACTTTAAAATGTTTTGTACAGATTACTGTCTGTATCTTTTTTCTATAAATATAGACATATAACTATTTTTTTCTGCTCTGCCTAAGTGAAATCTTAGAGTCTTTTAGTTGAATCCCATGGTCAAAAATGAAACTGCCCAGAGACAATGGATTCTTTCTCCAATTTTGACATTTTTAACCATAAGATGACAAGCCTGCCCACCACGACAAGGTAGACTCTTTTAGGGCAGGACCTACACTAAACTACACTACGCTAAACTACTCCATGCTAGTCATCGTATTTTTTGTGTTAGATGCCTGTTTGTGATAAGCCTCATCCTAGAACCTTCCTTCTTCCTTTCCAGACTTGTTTACAGAGATCTACATAAGAACAACCCTTTTCATTCAAAAAACAGAGAACAGATTTAAAAGGGTTGTTGCTGTTATCTTATGGCGGGTGATGCAGTGGTCAGCAATGATCATCTGTAATGTCCCGACACATTTCCCCTTCTTTAATCAATGCAGAGCTCTCTTCCACATAGATGCCTTCAGTCTGAAAGGTCTAAAGTGTTTCAATTGTAGTGAAGTTTATTCACAGATACCAAACTTGATCATGGCCAAAAGGCCGAGAAGCAATAATGCAGATAGGAAAGAGGGCAGTATGGTAGATCGCAGTCTCCTTCCTTGTGGGGACTAAGCTTCTACCCCAATAGCAGCAAGTAGGAGAAGCCCAAATTTAATTGAGGATCCTACCAGGCTGAGCAGAGGGTTCCCCAAAAGGACCGAAAGGCTTGGATAGATCGAAGAACTTCTCAACGACGCAGCTGGACAGCAGGGACACCCCTAAGGGCCTAGGTCGATACCAAACTTGATCATTGCCAAAAGGCCGAGAAGCAATAACACAGAAAGGAAAGAGGGTAGATCGCAGTCTCGTTCCTTGTGGGGACTAAGCCTCTAACCCAATAGCAGCAAGTAGGTGAAGCCAAATTTAATTGACGATCCTACCAGGCCGAGCAGAGGGTACCCCACAAGGACCAAAAGGCTTGGATAGATCGAAGAACTTCTCAACGACGCAGCTGAACAGCCGGGACACCCCTAAGGGCCTAGGTCGATACCAAACTTGATCATGGCCAAAAGGCCGAGAAGCAATAATACAGAAAGGAAAGAGGGTAGATCGCACTCTCGTTCCTTGTGGGGACTAAGCCTCTGACCCAATAGCAGTAAGAAGGTGAAGCCAAATTTAATTGACGATCCTACCAGGCCGAGCAGAGGGTACCCCACAAGGACCAAAAGGCTTGGATAGAGCAAAGAACTTCTCAACGACGCAGCTGCACAGCAGGGACACCCCTAAGGGCCTAGGTGGATAACAAACTTGATCATAGCCAAAAGGCCGAGAAGCAATAATACAGAAAGGAAAGAGGGTAGATCGCAGTCTCGTTTCTTGTGGGGACTAAGCCTCTAACACAATAGCAGCAAGTAGGTGAAGCCAAATTTAGTTGACGATCCTACCAGGCCGAGCAGAGGGTACCCCAAAAGGTCCAAAAGGCTTGGATAGATCGAAGAACTTCTCAACGACGAAGCTGGATAGCAGGGACACCCCTAAGGGCCTAGGTAGATACCAAACTTGATCATGGCCAAAAGGCCGAGAAGCAATATTGCAGAAAGAAAAGAGGACAGTAGGGAAGATCGCAGTCTCGTTCCTTGTGGGGACTAAGCCTCTAACCCAATAGCAGCTAGTAGGTGAAGCCAAATTTTATTGACGATCCTACCAGGCCGAGCAAAGGGTACCCCAAAAAGACCAAAAGGCTTGGATAGATCGAAGAACTTCTTAACGACGCAGATGGACAGCAGAGACACCCCTAAGGGCCTAGGTCGATACTAAACTTGATCATGGCCAAAAGGCCGAGTAGCAATAATACAGAAAGGAAAGAGGGTAGATCGCAGTCTCGTTCCTTGTGGGGACTAAGCCTCTAACCCAATAGCAGCAAGAAGGTGAAGCCAAATTTAATTGACGATCCTACCAGGCCGAGCAGAGGGTACCCCACAAGGACCAAAAGGCTTGGATAGATCGAAGAACTTCTCAACGACGCTGCTGGACAGCCGGGACACCCCTAAGGGCCTAGGTCGATACCAAACTTGATCATGGCCACAAGGCCGAGAAGCAATAATACAGAAAGGAAAGAGGGTAGATCGCAGTCTCGTTCCTTGTGGGAACTAAGCCTCTGACCCAATAGCAGTAAGAAGGTGAAGCCAAATTTAATTGACGATCCTACCAGGCCGAGCAGAGGGTATCCCACAAGGACCAAAAGGCTTGGATAGAGCAAAGAACTTCTCAACGACGCAGCTGAACAGCAGGGACACCCCTAAGGGCCTAGGTCGATACTAAACTTGATCATGGCCAAAAGGCCGAGTAGCAATAATACAGAAAGGAAAGAGGACAGTAGGGTAGATCGCAGTCTCGTTCCTTGTGGGGACTAAGCCTCTAACCCAATAGCAGCAAGTAGGTGAAGCCAAATTTAATTGACGATCCTACCAGGCCGAGCAGAGGGTACCCCACAAGGACCAAAAGGCTTGGATAGATCGAAGAACTTCTCAACGACGCAGCTGAACAGCCGGGACACCCCTAAGGGCCTAGGTCGATACCAAACTTGATCATGGCCAAAAGGCCGAGAAGCAATAATACAGAAAGGAAAGAGGGTAGATCGCAGTCTCGTTCCTTGTGGGGACTAAGCCTCTGACCCAATAGCAGTAAGAAGATGAAGCCAAATTTAATTGACGATCCTACCAGGCCGAGCAGAGGGTATCCCACAAGGACCAAAAGGCTTGGATAGCGCAAAGAACTTCTCAACGACGCAGCTGAACAGCAGGGACACCCCTAAGAGCCTAGGTCGATACCAAACTTGATCATGGCCAAAAGGGCCGAGAAGCAATAATACAGAAAGGAAAGAGGGTAGATCGCAGTCTCGTTCCTTGTGGGGACTAAGCCTCTAACCCAATAGCAGCAAGAAGGTGAAGCCAAATTTAATTGACGATCCTACCAGGCCGAGCAGAGGGTACCACACAAGGACCAAAAGGCTTGGATAGAGCAAAGAACTTCTCAACGACGCAGCTGCACAGCAGGGACACCCCTAAGGGCCTAGGTGGATAACAAACTTGATCATAGCCAAAAGGCCGAGAAGCAATAATACAGAAAGGAAAGAGGGTAGATCGCAGTCTCGTTTCTTGTGGGGACTAAGCCTCTAACACAATAGCAGCAAGTAGGTGAAGCCAAATTTAGTTGACGATCCTACCAGGCCGAGCAGAGGGTACCCCAAAAGGTCCAAAAGGCTTGGATAGATCGAAGAACTTCTCAACGACGAAGCTGGATAGCAGGGACACCCCTAAGGGCCTAGGTAGATACCAAACTTGATCATGGCCAAAAGGCCGAGAAGCAATATTGCAGAAAGAAAAGAGGACAGTAGGGAAGATCGCAGTCTCGTTCCTTGTGGGGACTAAGCCTCTAACCCAATAGCAGCTAGTAGGTGAAGCCAAATTTTATTGACGATCCTACCAGGCCGAGCAAAGGGTACCCCAAAAAGACCAAAAGGCTTGGATAGATCGAAGAACTTCTTAACGACGCAGATGGACAGCAGAGACACCCCTAAGGGCCTAGGTCGATACTAAACTTGATCATGGCCAAAAGGCCGAGTAGCAATAATACAGAAAGGAAAGAGGGTAGATCGCAGTCTCGTTCCTTGTGGGGACTAAGCCTCTAACCCAATAGCAGCAAGAAGGTGAAGCCAAATTTAATTGACGATCCTACCAGGCCGAGCAGAGGGTACCCCACAAGGACCAAAAGGCTTGGATAGATCGAAGAACTTCTCAACGACGCTGCTGGACAGCCGGGACACCCCTAAGGGCCTAGGTCGATACCAAACTTGATCATGGCCACAAGGCCGAGAAGCAATAATACAGAAAGGAAAGAGGGTAGATCGCAGTCTCGTTCCTTGTGGGAACTAAGCCTCTGACCCAATAGCAGTAAGAAGGTGAAGCCAAATTTAATTGACGATCCTACCAGGCCGAGCAGAGGGTATCCCACAAGGACCAAAAGGCTTGGATAGAGCAAAGAACTTCTCAACGACGCAGCTGAACAGCAGGGACACCCCTAAGGGCCTAGGTCGATACTAAACTTGATCATGGCCAAAAGGCCGAGTAGCAATAATACAGAAAGGAAAGAGGACAGTAGGGTAGATCGCAGTCTCGTTCCTTGTGGGGACTAAGCCTCTAACCCAATAGCAGCAAGTAGGTGAAGCCAAATTTAATTGACGATCCTACCAGGCCGAGCAGAGGGTACCCCACAAGGACCAAAAGGCTTGGATAGATCGAAGAACTTCTCAACGACGCAGCTGAACAGCAGGGACACCCCTAAGGGCCTAGGTCGATACCAAACTTGATCATGGCCAAAAGGCCGAGAAGCAATAATACAGAAAGGAAAGAGGGTAGATCGCAGTCTCGTTCCTTGTGGGGACTAAGCCTCTGACCCAATAGCAGTAAGAAGATGAAGCCAAATTTAATTGACGATCCTACCAGGCCGAGCAGAGGGTATCCCACAAGGACCAAAAGGCTTGGATAGCGCAAAGAACTTCTCAACGACGCAGCTGAACAGCAGGGACACCCCTAAGAGCCTAGGTCGATACCAAACTTGATCATGGCCAAAAGGGCCGAGAAGCAATAATACAGAAAGGAAAGAGGGTAGATCGCAGTCTCGTTCCTTGTGGGGACTAAGCCTCTAACCCAATAGCAGCAAGAAGGTGAAGCCAAATTTAATTGACGATCCTACCAGGCCGAGCAGAGGGTACCACACAAGGACCAAAAGGCTTGGATAGATCGAAAAACTTCTCAACGACGCAGCTGGACAGCCGGGACACCCCTAAGGGCCTAGGTCGATACCAAACTTGATCATGGCCACAAGGCCGAGAAGCAATAATACAGAAAGGAAAGAGGGTAGATCGCAGTCTCGTTCCTTGTGGGGACTAAGCCTCTGACCCAATAGCAGTAAGAAGGTGAAGCCAAATTTAATTGACGATCCTACCAGGCCGAGCAGAGGGTATCCCACAAGGACCAAAAGGCTTGGATAGAGCAAAGAACTTCTCAACGACGCAGCTGAACAGCAGGGACACCCCTAAGGGCCTAGGTCGATACTAAACTTGATCATGGCCAAAAGGCCGAGTAGCAATAATACAAAAAGGAAAGAGGACAGTAGGGTAGATCGCAGTCTCGTTCCTTGTGGGGACTAAGCCTCTAACCCAATAGCAGCAAGTAGGTGAAGCCAAATTTAATTGACGATCCTACCAGGCCGAGCAGAGGGTACCCCACAAGGACCAAAAGGCTTGGATAGATCGAAGAACTTCTCAACGACTCAGCTGAACAGCCGGGACACCCCTAAGGGCCTAGGTCGATACCAAACTTGATCATGGCCAAAAGGCCGAGAAGCAATAATACAGAAAGGAAAGAGGGTAGATCGCAGGCTCGTTCCTTGTGGGGACTAAGCCTCTGACCCAATAGCAGTAAGAAGGTGAAGCCAAATTTAATTGACGATCCTACCAGGCCGAGCAGAGGGTATCCCACAAGGACCAAAAGGCTTGGATAGAGCAAAGAACTTCTCAACGACGCAGCTGAACAGCAGGGACACCCCTAAGGGCCTAGGTCGATACTAAACTTGATCATGGCCAAAAGGCCGAGAAGCAATAATACAGAAAGAAAAGAGGACAGTAGGGTAGATCGCAGTCTCGTTGCTTGCGGGGACTAAGCCTCTAACCCAATAGCAGCAAGAAGGTGAAGCCAAATTTAATTGACGATCCTACCAGGCCGAGCAGAGGGTACCCCACAAGGACCAAAAAGCTTGGATAGAGCAAAGAACTTCTCAACGACGCAGCTGAACAGCAGGGACACCCCTAAGGGCCTAGGTGGATAACAAACTTGATCATGGCCAAAAGGCCGAGAAGCAATAAATCAGAAAGGAAAGAGTACAGTAGAGTAGATCACAGTCTCGTTCCTTGTGGGGACTAAGCCTCTAACCCAATAGCAGCAAGTAGGTGAAGCCAAATTTAATTGACGATCCTACCAAGCCGAGCAGAGGGTACCGCACAAGCACCAAAAGGCTTGGATAGATCGAAGAACTTCTCAACGAAGTAGCTGGACAGCAGGGAAACCCCTCAGGCTAACGACGCAGCAAAATTTGATCAAAAGACCAAGAAGTGCTAATGCAGGAATGTAAAGTCTGGGCACAAGAGCTGACAATCATTCAGAAATGATCTTCAGTCCTGTATTGCTTTAAAGAGTAACTCCACTTTTGTTGAGAGGACAACACTCCCCTCTGGGTGATTAATGTATATTTTTATGGTTGTGAAAGGTTTGGAGATTCTTACCTTTTGTTATTGTGCAGATAGATCCACGTGTGTTCTTGAACCAAATACACGGGAACGACTTTTGCAGTGATCGATCGGCGGCTGCTCCTGCGGGGTACCTGTGGAGAAAGTGGTAGGGTCTGCAAACCTGTAGAGATGATGGTTGTTGGAGGGGACGCCCATCATCTGACTGATGTCAGTGCCAACTTGTGGGAATATCAGCCTACCAGTTACACAGCAGGAAATGACACCTCCTGGAGGGCCCCTGTAGATTAGGAAGGGAAGTTGCTTGTTAATAACAATGAAAGATAATGTGATTTGTGTAGGAATTGTAGGTGTCATTTGTATTTCCCCGTAAAAGTGGAGTTACTCTTTAAATGAAGCGCTAGGATTTATTAACCACCTCCCGTCCAGTTGTATATAAATGACCGGACGGTGAAAGTGCAGGGTCAGGTGGCCGTTTATAAATGGCCTTCCCGCCCCCTGCTTGTGCGCGCTCCCTTGGAGCGCACAGCAGTGTAATCCAGTGCCCGTTGTGTCCTCTGTACACAGTGGAACACTGATCGTCGTACGGGACCTCTGAAAGCTGAAAATTGGCCTGGACAGGAAGGGGGTAAAAGTGTCCGGACTTGAAGTGGTTAAACATTACATTCAGAGAAATGTTGCCGACATAAAAAAGAAGGAATAAACGTGTAACATTAAAAATTCTGACAACATACAAAGCCACTTTAAAATGTTTTGTACAGATTACTGTCTGTATCTTTTTTCTATAAATATAGACATATAACTATTTTTTTCTGCTCTGCCTAAGTGAAATCTTAGAGTCTTTTAGTTGAATCCCATGGTCAAAAATGAAACTGCCCAGAGACAATGGATTCTTTCTCCAATTTTGACATTTTTAACCATAAGATGACAAGCCTGCCCACCACGACAAGGTAGACTCTTTTAGGGCAGGACCTACACTAAACTACACTACGCTAAACTACTCCATGCTAGTCATCGTATTTTTTGTGTTAGATGCCTGTTTGTGATAAGCCTCATCCTAGAACCTTCCTTCTTCCTTTCCAGACTTGTTTACAGAGATCTACATAAGAACAACCCTTTTCATTCAAAAAACAGAGAACAGATTTAAAAGGGTTGTTGCTGTTATCTTATGGCGGGTGATGCAGTGGTCAGCAATGATCATCTGTAATGTCCCGACACATTTCCCCTTCTTTAATCAATGCAGAGCTCTCTTCCACATAGATGCCTTCAGTCTGAAAGGTCTAAAGTGTTTCAATTGTTGTGAAGTTTATTCACAGATACCAAACTTGATCATGGCCAAAAGGCCGAGAAGCAATAATGCAGATAGGAAAGAGGGCAGTATGGTAGATCGCAGTCTCCTTCCTTGTGGGGACTAAGCTTCTACCCCAATAGCAGCAAGTAGGAGAAGCCCAAATTTAATTGAGGATCCTACCAGGCTGAGCAGAGGGTTCCCCAAAAGGACCGATAGGCTTGGATAGATCGAAGAACTTCTCAACGACGCAGCTGGACAGCAGGGACACCCCTAAGGGCCTAGGTCGATACTAAACTTGATCATTGCCAAAAGGCCGAGAAGCAATAATACAGAAAGGAAAGAGGGTAGATCGCAGTCTCGTTCCTTGTGGGGACTAAGCCTCTAACCCAATAGCAGCAAGTAGGTGAAGCCAAATTTAATTGACGATCCTACCAGGCCGAGCAGAGGGTACCCCACAAGGACCAAAAGGCTTGGATAGATCGAAGAACTTCTCAACGACGCAGCTGAACAGACGGGACACCCCTAAGGGCCTAGGTCGATACCAAACTTGATCATGGCCAAAAGGCCGAGAAGCAATAATACAGAAAGGAAAGAGGGTAGATCGCAGTCTCGTTCCTTGTGGGGACTAAGCCTCTGACCCAATAGCAGTAAGAAGGTGAAGCCAAATTTAATTGACGATCCTACCAGGCCGAGCAGAGGGTATCCCACAAGGACCAAAAGGCTTGGATAGAGCAAAGAACTTCTCAACGACGCAGCTGAACAGCAGGGACGCCCCTAAGGGCCTAGGTCGATACTAAACTTGATCATGGCCAAAAGGCCGAGTAGCAATAATACAGAAAGGAAAGAGGACAGTAGGGTAGATCGCAGTCTCGTTCCTTGTGGGGACTAAGCCTCTAACCCAATAGCAGCAAGTAGGTGAAGCCAAATTTAATTGACGATCCTACCAGGCCGAGCAGAGGGTACCCCACAAGGACCAAAAGGCTTGGATAGATCGAAGAACTTCTCAACGACGCAGCTGAACAGCCGGGACACCCCTAAGGGCCTAGGTCGATACCAAACTTGATCATGGCCAAAAGGCCGAGAAGCAATAATACAGAAAGGAAAGAGGGTAGATCGCAGTCTCGTTCCTTGTGGGGACTAAGCCTCTGACCCAATAGCAGTAAGAAGGTGAAGCCAAATTTAATTGACGATCCTACCAGGCCGAGCAGAGGGTATCCCACAAGGACCAAAAGGCTTGGATAGAGCAAAGAACTTCTCAACGACGCAGCAGAACAGCAGGGACACCCCTAAGAGCCTAGGTCGATACCAAACTTGATCATGGCCAAAAGGGCCGAGAAGCAATAATACAGAAAGGAAAGAGGGTAGATCGCAGTCTCGTTCCTTGTGGGGACTAAGCCTCTAACCCAATAGCAGCAAGAAGGTGAAGCCAAATTTAATTGACGATCCTACCAGGCCGAGCAGAGGGTACCCCACAAGGACCAAAAGGCTTGGATAGATCGAAGAACTTCTCAACGACGCAGCTGGACAGCCGGGACACCCCTAAGGGCCTAGGTCGATACCAAACTTGATCATGGCCACAAGGCCGAGAAGCAATAATACAGAAAGGAAAGAGGGTAGATCGCAGTCTCGTTCCTTGTGGGGACTAAGCCTCTGACCCAATAGCAGTAAGAAGGTGAAGCCAAATTTAATTGACGATCCTACCAGGCTGAGCAGAGGGTATCCCACAAGGACCAAAAGGCTTGGATAGAGCAAAGAACTTCTCAACGACGCAGCTGAACAGCAGGGACACCCCTAAGGGCCTAGGTCGATACTAAACTTGATCATGGCCAAAAGGCCGAGTAGCAATAATACAAAAAGGAAAGAGGACAGTAGGGTAGATCGCAGTCTCGTTCCTTGTGGGGACTAAGCCTCTAACCCAATAGCAGCAAGTAGGTGAAGCCAAATTTAATTGACGATCCTACAAGGCCGAGCAGAGGGTACCCCACAAGGACCAAAAGGCTTGGATAGATCGAAGAACTTCTCAACGACGCAGCTGAACAGCCGGGACACCCCTAAGGGCCTAGGTCGATACCAAACTTGATCATGGCCAAAAGGCCGAGAAGCAATAATACAGAAAGGAAAGAGGGTAGATCGCAGTCTCGTTCCTTGTGGGGACTAAGCCTCTGACCCAATAGCAGTAAGAAGGTGAAGCCAAATTTAATTGACGATCCTACCAGGCCGAGCAGAGGGTATCCCACAAGGACCAAAAGGCTTGGATAGAGCAAAGAACTTCTCAACGACGCAGCTGAACAGCAGGGACACCCCTAAGGGCCTAGGTCGATACTAAACTTGATCATGGCCAAAAGGCCGAGAAGCAATAATACAGAAAGAAAAGAGGACAGTAGGGTAGATCGCAGTCTCGTTGCTTGCGGGGACTAAGCCTCTAACCCAATAGCAGCAAGAAGGTGAAGCCAAATTTAATTGACGATCCTACCAGGCCGAGCAGAGGGTACCCCACAAGGACCAAAAGGCTTGGATAGAGCAAAGAACTTCTCAACGACGCAGCTGAACAGCAGGGACACCCCTATGGGCCTAGGTGGATAACAAACTTGATCATAGCCAAAAGGCCGAGAAGCAATAATACAGAAAGGAAAGAGGGTAGATCGCAGTCTCGTTTCTTGTGGGGACTAAGCCTCTAACACAATAGCAGCAAGTAGGTGAAGCCAAATTTAGTTGACGATCCTACCAGGCCGAGCAGAGGGTACCCCAAAAGGTCCAAAAGGCTTGGATAGATCGAAGAACTTCTCAACGACGAAGCTGGATAGCAGGGACACCCCTAAGGGCCTAGGTAGATACCAAACTTGATCATGGCCAAAAGGCCGAGAAGCAATATTGCAGAAAGAAAAGAGGACAGTAGGGAAGATCGCAGTCTCGTTCCTTGTGGGGACTAAGCCTCTAACCCAATAGCAGCTAGTAGGTGAAGCCAAATTTTATTGACGATCCTACCAGGCCGAGCAAAGGGTACCCCAAAAAGACCAAAAGGCTTGGATAGATCGAAGAACTTCTTAACGACGCAGATGGACAGCAGAGACACCCCTAAGGGCCTAGGTCGATACTAAACTTGATCATGGCCAAAAGGCCGAGTAGCAATAATACAGAAAGGAAAGAGGACAGTAGGGTAGATCGCAGTCTCGTTCCTTGTGGGGACTAAGCCTCTAACCCAATAGCAGCAAGTAGGTGAAGCCAAATTTAATTGACGATCCTACCAGGCCGAGCAGAGGGTACCCCACAAGGACCAAAAGGCTTGGATAGATCGAAGAACTTCTCAACGACGCTGCTGGACAGCCGGGACACCCCTAAGGGCCTAGGTCGATACCAAACTTGATCATGGCCACAAGGCCGAGAAGCAATATTGCAGAAAGAAAAGAGGACAGTAGGGTAGATCGCAGTCTCGTTCCTTGTGGGGACTAAGCCTCTAACCCAATAGCAGCAAGTAGGTGAAGCCAAATTTAATTGACGATCCTACCAGGCCGAGCAGAGGGTACCCCACAAGGACCAAAAGGCTTGGATAGATCGAAGAACTTCTCAACGACGCAGCTGAACAGCCGGGACACCCCTAAGGGCCTAGGTCGATACCAAACTTGATCATGGCCAAAAGGCCGAGAAGCAATAATACAGAAAGGAAAGAGGGTAGATCGCAGTCTCGTTCCTTGTGGGGACTAAGCCTCTGACCCAATAGCAGTAAGAAGGTGAAGCCAAATTTAATTGACGATCCTACCAGGCCGAGCAGAGGGTATCCCACAAGGACCAAAAGGCTTGGATAGAGCAAAGAACTTCTCAACGACGCAGCTGAACAGCAGGGACACCCCTAAGAGCCTAGGTCGATACCAAACTTGATCATGGCCAAAAGGGCCGAGAAGCAATAATACAGAAAGGAAAGAGGGTAGATCGCAGTCTCGTTCCTTGTGGGGACTAAGCCTCTAACCCAATAGCAGCAAGAAGGTGAAGCCAAATTTAATTGACGATCCTACCAGGCCAAGCAGAGGGTACCCCACAAGGACCAAAAGGCTTGGATAGATCGAAGAACTTCTCAACGACGCAGCTGGACAGCCGGGACACCCCTAAGGGCCTAGGTCGATACCAAACTTGATCATGGCCACAAGGCCGAGAAGCAATAATACAGAAAGGAAAGAGGGTAGATCGCAGTCTCGTTCCTTGTGGGGACTAAGCCTCTAACCCAATAGCAGTAAGAAGGTGAAGCCAAATTTAATTGACGATCCTACCAGGCCGAGCAGAGGGTATCCCACAAGGACCAAAAGGCTTGGATAGAGCAAAGAACTTCTCAACGACGCAGCTGAACAGCAGGGACACCCCTAAGGGCCTAGGTCGATACTAAACTTGATCATGGCCAAAAGGCCGAGTAGCAATAATACAAAAAGGAAAGAGGACAGTAGGGTAGATCGCAGTCTCGTTCCTTGTGGGGACTAAGCCTCTAACCCAATAGCAGCAAGTAGGTGAAGCCAAATTTAATTGACGATCCTACCAGGCCGAGCAGAGGGTACCCCACAAGGACCAAAAGGCTTGGATAGATCGAAGAACTTCTCAACGACGCAGCTGAACAGCAGGGACACCCCTAAGGGCCTAGGTCGATACCAAACTTGATCATGGCCAAAAGGCCGAGAAGCAATAATACAGAAAGGAAAGAGGGTAGATCGCAGGCTCGTTCCTTGTGGGGACTAAGCCTCTGACCCAATAGCAGTAAGAAGGTGAAGCCAAATTTAATTGACGATCCTACCAGGCCGAGCAGAGGGTATCCCACAAGGACCAAAAGGCTTGGATAGAGCAAAGAACTTCTCAACGACGCAGCTGAACAGCAGGGACACCCCTAAGGGCCTAGGTCGATACTAAACTTGATCATGGCCACAAGGCCGAGAAGCAATAATACAGAAAGAAAAGAGGACAGTAGGGTAGATCGCAGTCTCGTTGCTTGCGGGGACTAAGCCTCTAACCCAATAGCAGCAAGAAGGTGAAGCCAAATTTAATTGACGATCCTACCAGGCCGAGCAGAGGGTACCCCACAAGGACCAAAAGGCTTGGATAGAGCAAAGAACTTCTCAACGACGCAGCTGAACAGCAGGGACACCCCTAAGGGCCTAGGTGGATAACAAACTTGATCATGGCCAAAAGGCCGAGAAGCAATAAATCAGAAAGGAAAGAGTACAGTAGAGTAGATCACAGTCTCGTTCCTTGTGGGGACTAAGCCTCTAACCCAATAGCAGCAAGTAGGTGAAGCCAAATTTAATTGACGATTCTACCAAGCCGAGCAGAGGGTACCGCACAAGCACCAAAAGGCTTGGATAGATCGAAGAACTTCTCAACGAAGTAGCTGGACAGCAGGGAAACCCCTCAGGCTAACGACGCAGCAAAATTTGATCAAAAGACCAAGAAGTGCTAATGCAGGAATGTAAAGTCTGGGCACAAGAGCTGACAATCATTCAGAAATGATCTTCAGTCCTGTATTGCTTTAAAGAGTAACTCCACTTTTGTTGAGAGGACAACACTCCCCTCTGGGTGATTAATGTATATTTTTATGGTTGTGAAAGGTTTGGAGATTCTTACCTTTTGTTATTGTGCAGATAGATCCACGTGTGTTCTTGAACCAAATACACGGGAACGACTTTTGCAGTGATCGATCGGCGGCTGCTCCTGCGGGGTACCTGTGGAGAAAGTGGTAGGGTCTGCAAACCTGTAGAGATGATGGTTGTTGGAGGGGACGCCCATCATCTGACTGATGTCAGTGCCAACTTGTGGGAATATCAGCCTACCAGTTACACAGCAGGAAATGACACCTCCTGGAGGGCCCCTGTAGATTAGGAAGGGAAGTTGCTTGTTAATAACAATGAAAGATAATGTGATTTGTGTAGGAATTGTAGGTGTCATTTGTATTTCCCCGTAAAAGTGGAGTTACTCTTTAAATGAAGCGCTAGGATTTATTAACCACCTCCCGTCCGGTTGTATATAAATGACCGGACGGTGAAAGTGCAGGGTCAGGTGGCCGTTTATAAATGGCCTTCCCGCCCCCTGCTTGTGCGCGCTCCCTTGGAGCGCACAGCAGTGCAATCCAGTGCCCGTTGTGTCCTCTGTACACAGTGGAACACTGATCGTCGTACGGGACCTCTGAAAGCTGAAAATTGGCCTGGACAGGAAGGGGGTAAAAGTGTCCAGACTTGAAGTGGTTAAACATTACATTCAGAGAAATGTTGCCGACATAAAAAAGAAGGAATAAACGTGTAACATTAAAAATTCTGACAACATACAAAGCCACTTTAAAATGTTTTGTACAGATTACTGTCTGTATCTTTTTTCTATAAATATAGACATATAACTATTTTTTTCTGCTCTGCCTAAGTGAAATCTTAGAGTCTTTTAGTTGAATCCCATGGTCAAAAATGAAACTGCCCAGAGACAATGGATTCTTTCTCCAATTTTGACATTTTTAACCATAAGATGACAAGCCTGCCCACCACGACAAGGTAGACTCTTTTAGGGCAGGACCTACACTAAACTACACTACGCTAAACTACTCCATGCTAGTCATCGTATTTTTTGTGTTAGATGCCTGTTTGTGATAAGCCTCATCCTAGAACCTTCCTTCTTCCTTTCCAGACTTGTTTACAGAGATCTACATAAGAACAACCCTTTTCATTCAAAAAACAGAGAACAGATTTAAAAGGGTTGTTGCTGTTATCTTATGGCGGGTGATGCAGTGGTCAGCAATGATCATCTGTAATGTCCCGACACATTTCCCCTTCTTTAATCAATGCAGAGCTCTCTTCCACATAGATGCCTTCAGTCTGAAAGGTCTAAAGTGTTTCAATTGTAGTGAAGTTTATTCACAGATACCAAACTTGATCATGGCCAAAAGGCCGAGAAGCAATAATGCAGATAGGAAAGAGGGCAGTATGGTAGATCGCAGTCTCCTTCCTTGTGGGGACTAAGCTTCTACCCCAATAGCAGCAAGTAGGAGAAGCCCAAATTTAATTGAGGATCCTACCAGGCTGAGCAGAGGGTTCCCCAAAAGGACCGATAGGCTTGGATAGATCGAAGAACTTCTCAACGACGCAGCTGGACAGCAGGGACACCCCTAAGGGCCTAGGTCGATACCAAACTTGATCATTGCCAAAAGGCCGAGAAGCAATAATACAGAAAGGAAAGAGGGTAGATCGCAGTCTCGTTCCTTGTGGGGACTAAGCCTCTAACCCAATAGCAGCAAGTAGGTGAAGCCAAATTTAATTGACGATCCTACCAGGCCGAGCAGAGGGTACCCCACAAGGACCAAAAGGCTTGGATAGATCGAAGAACTTCTCAACGACGCAGCTGAACAGCCGGGACACCCCTAAGGGCCTAGGTCGATACCAAACTTGATCATGGCCAAAAGGCCGAGAAGCAATAATACAGAAAGGAAAGAGGGTAGATCGCAGTCTCGTTCCTTGTGGGGACTAAGCCTCTGACCCAATAGCAGTAAGAAGGTGAAGCCAAATTTAATTGACGATCCTACCAGGCCGAGCAGAGGGTATCCCACAAGGACCAAAAGGCTTGGATAGAGCAAAGAACTTCTCAACGACGCAGCTGAACAGCAGGGACACCCCTAAGAGCCTAGGTCGATACCAAACTTGATCATGGCCAAAAGGGCCGAGAAGCAATAATACAGAAAGGAAAGAGGGTAGATCGCAGTCTCGTTCCTTGTGGGGACTAAGCCTCTAACCAAATAGCAGCAAGAAGGTGAAGCCAAATTTAATTGACGATCCTACCAGGCCGAGCAGAGGGTACCCCACAAGGACCAAAAGGCTTGGATAGATCGAAGAACTTCTCAACGACGCAGCTGGACAGCCGGGACACCCCTAAGGGCCTAGGTCGATACCAAACTTGATCATGGCCACAAGGCCGAGAAGCAATAATACAGAAAGGAAAGAGGGTAGATCGCAGTCTCGTTCCTTGTGGGGACTAAGCCTCTGACCCAATATCAGTAAGAAGGTGAAGCCAAATTTAATTGACGATCCTACCAGGCCGAGCAGAGGGTATCCCACAAGGACCAAAAGGCTTGGATAGAGCAAAGAACTTCTCAACGACGCAGCTGAACAGCAGGGACACCCCTAAGGGCCTAGGTCGATACTAAACTTGATCATGGCCAAAAGGCCGAGTAGCAATAATACAAAAAGGAAAGAGGACAGTAGGGTAGATCGCAGTCTCGTTCCTTGTGGGGACTAAGCCTCTAACCCAATAGCAGCAAGTAGGTGAAGCCAAATTTAATTGACGATCCTAACAGGCCGAGCAGAGGGTACCCCACAAGGACCAAAAGGCTTGGATAGATCGAAGAACTTCTCAACGACGCAGCTGAACAGCCGGGACACCCCTAAGGGCCTAGGTCGATACCAAACTTGATCATGGCCAAAAGGCCGAGAAGCAATAATACAGAAAGGAAAGAGGGTAGATCGCACTCTCGTTCCTTGTGGGGACTAAGCCTCTGACCCAATAGCAGTAAGAAGGTGAAGCCAAATTTAATTGACGATCCTACCAGGCCGAGCAGAGGGTATCCCACAAGGACCAAAAGGCTTGGATAGAGCAAAGAACTTCTCAACGACGCAGCTGAACAGCAGGGACACCCCTAAGGGCCTAGGTCGATACTAAACTTGATCATGGCCAAAAGGCCGAGAAGCAATAATACAGAAAGAAAAGAGGACAGTAGGGTAGATCGCAGTCTCGTTGCTTGCGGGGACTAAGCCTCTAACCCAATAGCAGCAAGAAGGTGAAGCCAAATTTTATTGACGATCCTACCAGGCCGAGCAGAGGGTACCCCAAAAGGTCCAAAAGGCTTGGATAGATCGAAGAACTTCTCAACGACGAAGCTGGATAGCAGGGACACCCCTAAGGGCCTAGGTAGATACCAAACTTGATCATGGCCAAAAGGCCGAGAAGCAATATTGCAGAAAGAAAAGAGGACAGTAGGGAAGATCGCAGTCTCGTTCCTTGTGGGGACTAAGCCTCTAACCCAATAGCAGCTAGTAGGTGAAGCCAAATTTTATTGACGATCCTACCAGGCCGAGCAAAGGGTACCCCAAAAAGACCAAAAGGCTTGGATAGATCGAAGAACTTCTTAACGACGCAGATGGACAGCAGAGACACCCCTAAGGGCCTAGGTCGATACTAAACTTGATCATGGCCAAAAGGCCGAGTAGCAATAATACAGAAAGGAAAGAGGACAGTAGGGTAGATCGCAGACTCGTTCCTTGTGGGGACTAAGCCTCTAACCCAATAGCAGCAAGTAGGTGAAGCCAAATTTAATTGACGATCCTACCAGGCCGAGCAGAGGGTACCCCACAAGGACCAAAAGGCTTGGATAGATCGAAGAACTTCTCAACGACGCTGCTGGACAGCCGGGACACCCCTAAGGGCCTAGGTCGATACCAAACTTGATCATGGCCACAAGGCCGAGAAGCAATAATACAGAAAGGAAAGAGGGTAGATCGCAGTCTCGTTCCTTGTGGGAACTAAGCCTCTGACCCAATAGCAGTAAGAAGGTGAAGCCAAATTTAATTGACGATCCTACCAGGCCGAGCAGAGGGTATCCCACAAGGACCAAAAGGCTTGGATAGAGCAAAGAACTTCTCAACGACGCAGCTGAACAGCAGGGACACCCCTAAGGGCCTAGGTCGATACTAAACTTGATCATGGCCAAAAGGCCGAGTAGCAATAATACAGAAAGGAAAGAGGACAGTAGGGTAGATCGCAGTCTCGTTCCTTGTGGGGACTAAGCCTCTAACCCAATAGCAGCAAGTAGGTGAAGCCAAATTTAATTGACGATCCTACCAGGCCGAGCAGAGGGTACCCCACAAGGACCAAAAGGCTTGGATAGATCGAAGAACTTCTCAACGACGCAGCTGAACAGCCGGGACACCCCTAAGGGCCTAGGTCGATACCAAACTTGATCATGGCCAAAAGGCCGAGAAGCAATAATACAGAAAGGAAAGAGGGTAGATCGCAGTCTCGTTCCTTGTGGGGACTAAGCCTCTGACCCAATAGCAGTAAGAAGGTGAAGCCAAATTTAATTGACGATCCTACCAGGCCGAGCAGAGGGTATCCCACAAGGACCAAAAGGCTTGGATAGAGCAAAGAACTTCTCAACGACGCAGCTGAACAGCAGGGACACCCCTAAGAGCCTAGGTCGATACCAAACTTGATCATGGCCAAAAGGGCCGAGAAGCAATAATACAGAAAGGAAAGAGGGTAGATCGCAGTCTCGTTCCTTGTGGGGACTAAGCCTCTAACCCAATAGCAGCAAGAAGGTGAAGCCAAATTTAATTGACGATCCTACCAGGCCGAGCAGAGGGTACCCCACAAGGACCAAAAGGCTTGGATAGATCGAAGAACTTCTCAACGACGCAGCTGGACAGCCGGGACACCCCTAAGGGCCTAGGTCGATACCAAACTTGATCATGGCCACAAGGCCGAGAAGCAATAATACAGAAAGGAAAGAGGGTAGATCGCAGTCTCGTTCCTTGTGGGGACTAAGCCTCTGACCCAATAGCAGTAAGAAGGTGAAGCCAAATTTAATTGACGATCCTACCGGGCCGAGCAGAGGGTATCCAACAAGGACCAAAAGGCTTGGATACAGCAAAGAACTTCTCAACGACGCAGCTGAACAGCAGGGACACCCCTAAGGGCCTAGGTCGATACTAAACTTGATCATGGCCAAAAGGCCGAGAAGCAATAATACAGAAAGAAAAGAGGACAGTAGGGTAGATCGCAGTCTCGTTGCTTGCGGGGACTAAGCCTCTAACCCAATAGCAGCAAGAAGGTGAAGCCAAATTTAATTGACGATCCTACCAGGCCGAGCAGAGGGTACCCCACAAGGACCAAAAGGCTTGGATAGAGCAAAGAACTTCTCAACAACGCAGCTGAACAGCAGGGACACCCCTATGGGCCTAGGTGGATAACAAACTTGATCATGGCCAAAAGGCCGAGAAGCAATAAATCAGAAAGGAAAGAGTACAGTAGAGTAGATCACAGTCTCGTTCCTTGTGGGGACTAAGCCTCTAACCCAATAGCAGCAAGTAGGTGAAGCCAAATTTAATTGACGATCCTACCAGGCCGAGCAGAGGGTACCCCACAAGGACCAAAAGGCTTGGATAGATCGAAGAACTTCTCAACGACGCAGCTGAACAGCCGGGACACCCCTAAGGGCCTAGGTCGATACCAAACTTGATCATGGCCAAAAGGCCGAGAAGCAATAATACAGAAAGGAAAGAGGGTAGATCGCAGTCTCGTTCCTTGTGGGGACTAAGCCTCTGACCCAATAGCAGTAAGAAGGTGAAGCCAAATTTAATTGACGATCCTACCAGGCCGAGCAGAGGGTATCCCACAAGGACCAAAAGGCTTGGATAGAGCAAAGAACTTCTCAACGACGCAGCTGAACAGCAGGGACACCCCTAAGAGCCTAGGTCGATACCAAACTTGATCATGGCCAAAAGGGCCGAGAAGCAATTATACAGAAAGGAAAGAGGGTAGATCGCAGTCTCGTTCCTTGTGGGGACTAAGCCTCTAACCCAATAGCAGCAAGAAGGTGAAGCCAAATTTAATTGACGATCCTACCAGGCCGAGCAGAGGGTACCCCACAAGGACCAAAAGGCTTGGATAGATCGAAGAACTTCTCAACGACGCAGCTGGACAGCCGGGACACCCCTAAGGGCCTAGGTCGATACCAAACTTGATCATGGCCACAAGGCCGA
Source organism: Staurois parvus (assembly GCF_062004578.1). NCBI lineage: Eukaryota > Metazoa > Chordata > Amphibia > Anura > Ranidae > Staurois > Staurois parvus. Next base: position 9,067,384 of record NW_028317914.1, on the reverse strand, counting down.
GAAGCAATAATACAGAAAGGAAAGAGGGTAGATCGCAGTCTCGTTCCTTGTGGGGACTAAGCCTCTAACCCAATAGCAGTAAGAAGGTGAAGCCAAATTTAATTGACGATCCTACCAGGCCGAGCAGAGGGTATCCCACAAGGACCAAAAGGCTTGGATAGAGCAAAGAACTTCTCAACGACGCAGCTGAACAGCAGGGACACCCCTAAGGGCCTAGGTCGATACTAAACTTGATCATGGCCAAAAGGCCGAGTAGCAATAATACAAAAAGGAAAGAGGACAGTAGGGTAGATCGCAGTCTCGTTCCTTGTGGGGACTAAGCCTCTAACCCAATAGCAGCAAGTAGGTGAAGCCAAATTTAATTGACGATCCTACCAGGCCGAGCAGAGGGTACCCCACAAGGACCAAAAGGCTTGGATAGATCGAAGAACTTCTCAACGACGCAGCTGAACAGCAGGGACACCCCTAAGGGCCTAGGTCGATACCAAACTTGATCATGGCCAAAAGGCCGAGAAGCAATAATACAGAAAGGAAAGAGGGTAGATCGCAGGCTCGTTCCTTGTGGGGACTAAGCCTCTGACCCAATAGCAGTAAGAAGGTGAAGCCAAATTTAATTGACGATCCTACCAGGCCGAGCAGAGGGTATCCCACAAGGACCAAAAGGCTTGGATAGAGCAAAGAACTTCTCAACGACGCAGCTGAACAGCAGGGACACCCCTAAGGGCCTAGGTCGATACTAAACTTGATCATGGCCAAAAGGCCGAGAAGCAATAATACAGAAAGAAAAGAGGACAGTAGGGTAGATCGCAGTCTCGTTGCTTGCGGGGACTAAGCCTCTAACCCAATAGCAGCAAGAAGGTGAAGCCAAATTTAATTGACGATCCTACCAGGCCGAGCAGAGGGTACCCCACAAGGACCAAAAGGCTTGGATAGAGCAAAGAACTTCTCAACGACGCAGCTGAACAGCAGGGACACCCCTAAGGGCCTAGGTGGATAACAAACTTGATCATGGCCAAAAGGCCGAGAAGCAATAAATCAGAAAGGAAAGAGTACAGTAGAGTAGATCACAGTCTCGTTCCTTGTGGGGACTAAGCCTCTAACCCAATAGCAGCAAGTAGGTGAAGCCAAATTTAATTGACGATCCTACCAAGCCGAGCAGAGGGTACCGCACAAGCACCAAAAGGCTTGGATAGATCGAAGAACTTCTCAACGAAGTAGCTGGACAGCAGGGAAACCCCTCAGGCTAACGACGCAGCAAAATTTGATCAAAAGACCAAGAAGTGCTAATGCAGGAATGTAAAGTCTGGGCACAAGAGCTGACAATCATTCAGAAATGATCTTCAGTCCTGTATTGCTTTAAAGAGTAACTCCACTTTTGTTGAGAGGACAACACTCCCCTCTGGGTGATTAATGTATATTTTTATGGTTGTGAAAGGTTTGGAGATTCTTACCTTTTGTTATTGTGCAGATAGATCCACGTGTGTTCTTGAACCAAATACACGGGAACGACTTTTGCAGTGATCGATCGGCGGCTGCTCCTGCGGGGTACCTGTGGAGAAAGTGGTAGGGTCTGCAAACCTGTAGAGATGATGGTTGTTGGAGGGGACGCCCATCATCTGACTGATGTCAGTGCCAACTTGTGGGAATATCAGCCTACCAGTTACACAGCAGGAAATGACACCTCCTGGAGGGCCCCTGTAGATTAGGAAGGGAAGTTGCTTGTTAATAACAATGAAAGATAATGTGATTTGTGTAGGAATTGTAGGTGTCATTTGTATTTCCCCGTAAAAGTGGAGTTACTCTTTAAATGAAGCGCTAGGATTTATTAACCACCTCCCGTCCGGTTGTATATAAATGACCGGACGGTGAAAGTGCAGGGTCAGGTGGCCGCTTATAAATGTCCTTCCCGCCCCCTGCTTGTGCGCGCTCCCTTGGAGCGCACAGCAGTGCAATCCAGTGCCCGTTGTGTCCTCTGTACACAGTGGAACACTGATCGTCGTACGGGACCTCTGAAAGCTGAAAATTGGCCTGGACAGGAAGGGGGTAAAAGTGTCCGGACTTGAAGTGGTTAAACATTACATTCAGAGAAATGTTGCCGACATAAAAAAGAAGGAATAAACGTGTAACATTAAAAATTCTGACAACATACAAAGCCACTTTAAAATGTTTTGTACAGATTACTGTCTGTATCTTTTTTCTATAAATATAGACATATAACTATTTTTTTCTGCTCTGCCTAAGTGAAATCTTAGAGTCTTTTAGTTGAATCCCATGGTCAAAAATGAAACTGCCCAGAGACAATGGATTCTTTCTCCAATTTTGACATTTTTAACCATAAGATGACAAGCCTGCCCACCACGACAAGGTAGACTCTTTTAGGGCAGGACCTACACTAAACTACACTACGCTAAACTACTCCATGCTAGTCATCGTATTTTTTGTGTTAGATGCCTGTTTGTGATAAGCCTCATCCTAGAACCTTCCTTCTTCCTTTCCAGACTTGTTTACAGAGATCTACATAAGAACAACCCTTTTCATTCAAAAAACAGAGAACAGATTTAAAAGGGTTGTTGCTGTTATCTTATGGCGGGTGATGCAGTGGTCAGCAATGATCATCTGTAATGTCCCGACACATTTCCCCTTCTTTAATCAATGCAGAGCTCTCTTCCACATAGATGCCTTCAGTCTGAAAGGTCTAAAGTGTTTCAATTGTAGTGAAGTTTATTCACAGATACCAAACTTGATCATGGCCAAAAGGCCGAGAAGCAATAATGCAGATAGGAAAGAGGGCAGTATGGTAGATCGCAGTCTCCTTCCTTGTGGGGACTAAGCTTCTACCCCAATAGCAGCAAGTAGGAGAAGCCCAAATTTAATTGAGGATCCTACCAGGCTGAGCAGCGGGTTCCCCAAAAGGACCAAAAGGCTTGGATAGATCGAAGAACTTCTCAACGACGCAGCTGGACAGCAGGGACACCCCTAAGGGCCTAGGTCGATACCAAACTTGATCATTGCCAAAAGGCCGAGAAGCAATAATACAGAAAGGAAAGAGGGTAGATCGCAGTCTCGTTCCTTGTGGGGACTAAGCCTCTAACCCAATAGCAGCAAGTAGGTGAAGCCAAATTAAATTGACGATCCTACCAGGCCGAGCAGAGGGTACCCCACAAGGACCAAAAGGCTTGGATAGATCGAAGAACTTCTCAACGACGCAGCTGAACAGCCGGGACACCCCTAAGGGCCTAGGTCGATACCAAACTTGATCATGGCCAAAAGGCCGAGAAGCAATAATACAGAAAGGAAAGAGGGTAGATCGCAGTCTCGTTCCTTGTGGGGACTAAGCCTCTGACCCAATAGCAGTAAGAAGGTGAAGCCAAATTTAATTGACGATCCTACCAGGCCGAGCAGAGGGTACCCCACAAGGACCAAAAGGCTTGGATAGAGTAAAGAACTTCTCAACGACGCAGCTGAACAGCAGGGACACCCCTAAGAGCCTAGGTCGATACTAAACTTGATCATGGCCAAAAGGCCGAGAAGCAATAATACAGAAAGAAAAGAGGACAGTAGGGTAGATCGCAGTCTCGTTGCTTGCGGGGACTAAGCCTCTAACCCAATAGCAGCAAGAAGGTGAAGCCAAATTTAATTGACGATCCTACCAGGCCGAGCAGAGGGTACCCCACAAAGACCAAAAGGCTTGGATAGAGCAAAGAACTTCTCAACGACGCAGCTGAACAGCAGGGACACCCCTAAGGGCCTAGGTGGATAACAAACTTGATCATAGCCAAAAGGCCGAGAAGCAATAATACAGAAAGGAAAGAGGGTAGATCGCAGTCTCGTTTCTTGTGGGGACTAAGCCTCTAACACAATAGCAGCAAGTAGGTGAAGCCAAATTTAGTTGACGATCCTACCAGGCCGAGCAGAGGGTACCCCAAAAGGTCCAAAAGGCTTGGATAGATCGAAGAACTTCTCAACGACGAAGCTGGATAGCAAGGACACCCCTAAGAGCCTAGGTAGATACCAAACTTGATCATGGCCAAAAGGCCGAGAAGCAATATTGCAGAAAGAAAAGAGGACAGTAGGGAAGATCGCAGTCTCGTTCCTTGTGGGGACTAAGCCTCTAACCCAATAGCAGCTAGTAGGTGAAGCCAAATTTTATTGACGATCCTACCAGGCCGAGCAAAGGGTACCCCAAAAAGACCAAAGGGCTTGGATAGATCGAAGAACTTCTTAACGACGCAGATGGACAGCAGAGACACCCCTAAGGGCCTAGGTCGATACTAAACTTGATCATGGCCAAAAGGCCGAGTAGCAATAATACAGAAAGGAAAGAGGACAGTAGGGTAGATCGCAGTCTCGTTCCTTGTGGGGACTAAGCCTCTAACCCAATAGCAGCAAGTAGGTGAAGCCAAATTTAATTGACGATCCTACCAGGCCGAGCAGAGGGTACCCCACAAGGACCAAAAGGCTTGGATAGATCGAAGAACTTCTCAACGACGCTGCTGGACAGCCGGGACACCCCTAAGGGCCTAGGTCGATACCAAACTTGATCATGGCCACAAGGCCGAGAAGCAGTAATACAGAAAGGAAAGAGGGTAGATCGCAGTCTCGTTCCTTGTGGGGACTAAGCCTCTAACCCAATAGCAGCAAGAAGGTGAAGCCAAATTTAATTGACGATCCTACCAGGCCGAGCAGAGGGTACCCCACAAGGACCAAAAGGCTTGGATAGATCGAAGAACTTCTCAACGACGCTGCTGGACAGCCGGGACACCCCTAAGGGCCTAGGTCGATACCAAACTTGATCATGGCCACAAGGCCGAGAAGCAATAATACAGAAAGGAAAGAGGGTAGATCGCAGTCTCGTTCCTTGTGGGAACTAAGCCTCTGACCCAATAGCAGTAAGAAGGTGAAGCCAAATTTAATTGACGATCCTACCAGGCCGAGCAGAGGGTATCCCACAAGGACCAAAAGGCTTGGATAGAGCAAAGAATTTCTCAACGACGCAGCTGAACAGCAGGGACACCCCTAAGGGCCTAGGTCGATACTAAACTTGATCATGGCCAAAAGGCCGAGTAGCAATAATACAGAAAGGAAAGAGGACAGTAGGGTAGATCGCAGTCTCGTTCCTTGTGGGGACTAAGCCTCTAACCCAATAGCAGCAAGTAGGTGAAGCCAAATTTAATTGACGATCCTACCAGGCCGAGCAGAGGGTACCCCACAAGGACCAAAAGGCTTGGATAGATCGAAGAACTTCTCAACGACGCAGCTGAACAGCCGGGACACCCCTAAGGGCCTAGGTCGATACCAAACTTGATCATGGCCACAAGGCCGAGAAGCAATAATACAGAAAGGAAAGAGGGTAGATCGCAGTCTCGTTCCTTGTGGGGACTAAGCCTCTGACCCAATAGCAGTAAGAAGGTGAAGCCAAATTTAATTGACGATCCTACCAGGCCGAGCAGAGGGTATCCCACAAGGACCAAAAGGCTTGGATAGAGCAAAGAACTTCTCAACGACGCAGCTGAACAGCAGGGACACCCCTAAGGGCCTAGGTCGATACTAAACTTGATCATGGCCAAAAGGCCGAGTAGCAATAATACAAAAAGGAAAGAGGACAGTAGGGTAGATCGCAGTCTCGTTCCTTGTGGGGACTAAGCCTCTAACCCAATAGCAGCAAGTAGGTGAAGCCAAATTTAATTGACGATCCTACCAGGCCGAGCAGAGGGTACCCCACAAGGACCAAAAGGCTTGGATAGATCGAAGAACTTCTCAACGACGCAGCTGAACAGCCGGGACACCCCTAAGGGCCTAGGTCGATACCAAACTTGATCATGGCCAAAAGGCCGAGAAGCAATAATACAGAAAGGAAAGAGGGTAGATCGCAGGCTCGTTCCTTGTGGGGACTAAGCCTCTGACCCAATAGCAGTAAGAAGGTGAAGCCAAATTTAATTGACGATCCTACCAGGCCGAGCAGAGGGTATCCCACAAGGACCAAAAGGCTTGGATAGAGCAAAGAACTTCTCAACGATGCAGCTGAACAGCAGGGACACCCCTAAGGGCCTAGGTCGATACTAAACTTGATCATGGCCAAAAGGCCGAGAAGCAATAATACAGAAAGAAAAGAGGACAGTAGGGTAGATCGCAGTCTCGTTGCTTGCGGGGACTAAGCCTCTAACCCAATAGCAGCAAGAAGGTGAAGCCAAATTTAATTGACGATCCTACCAGGCCGAGCAGAGGGTACCCCACAAGGACCAAAAGGCTTGGATAGAGCAAAGAACTTCTCAACGACGCAGCTGAACAGCAGGGACACCCCTAAGGGCCTAGGTGGATAACAAACTTGATCATGGCCAAAAGGCCGAGAAGCAATAAATCAGAAAGGAAAGAGTACAGTAGAGTAGATCACAGTCTCGTTCCTTGTGGGGACTAAGCCTCTAACCCAATAGCAGCAAGTAGGTGAAGCCAAATTTAATTGACGATCCTACCAAGCCGAGCAGAGGGTACCGCACAAGCACCAAAAGGCTTGGATAGATCGAAGAACTTCTCAACGAAGTAGCTGGACAGCAGGGAAACCCCTCAGGCTAACGACGCAGCAAAATTTGATCAAAAGACCAAGAAGTGCTAATGCAGGAATGTAAAGTCTGGGCACAAGAGCTGACAATCATTCAGAAATGATCTTCAGTCCTGTATTGCTTTAAAGAGTAACTCCACTTTTGTTGAGAGGACAACACTCCCCTCTGGGTGATTAATGTATATTTTTATGGTTGTGAAAGGTTTGGAGATTCTTACCTTTTGTTATTGTGCAGATAGATCCACGTGTGTTCTTGAACCAAATACACGGGAACGACTTTTGCAGTGATCGATCGGCGGCTGATCCTGCGGGGTACCTGTGGAGAAAGTGGTAGGGTCTGCAAACCTGTAGAGATGATGGTTGTTGGAGGGGACGCCCATCATCTGACTGATGTCAGTGCCAACTTGTGGGAATATCAGCCTACCAGTTACACAGCAGGAAATGACACCTCCTGGAGGGCCCCTGTAGATTAGGAAGGGAAGTTGCTTGTTAATAACAATGAAAGATAATGTGATTTGTGTAGGAATTGTAGGTGTCATTTGTATTTCCCCGTAAAAGTGGAGTTACTCTTTAAATGAAGCGCTAGGATTTATTAACCACCTCCCGTCCGGTTGTATATAAATGACCGGACGGTGAAAGTGCAGGGTCAGGTGGCCGTTTATAAATGGCCTTCCCGCCCCCTGCTTGTGCGCGCTCCCTTGGAGCACACAGCAGTGCAATCCAGTGCCCGTTGTGTCCTCTGTACACAGTGGAACACTGATCGTCGTACGGGACCTCTGAAAGCTGAAAATTGGCCTGGACAGGAAGGGGGTAAAAGTGTCCGGACTTGAAGTGGTTAAACATTACATTCAGAGAAATGTTGCCGACATAAAAAAGAAGGAATAAACGTGTAACATTAAAAATTCTGACAACATACAAATCCACTTTAAAATGTTTTGTACAGATTACTGTCTGTATCTTTTTTCTATAAATATAGACATATAACTATTTTTTTCTGCTCTGCCTAAGTGAAATCTTAGAGTCTTTTAGTTGAATCCCATGGTCAAAAATGAAACAGCCCAGAGACAATGGATTCTTTCTCCAATTTTGACATTTTTAACCATAAGATGACAAGCCTGCCCACCACGACAAGGTAGACTCTTTTAGGGCAGGACCTACACTAAACTACACTACGCTAAACTACTCCATGCTAGTCATCGTATTTTTTGTGTTAGATGCCTGTTTGTGATAAGCCTCATCCTAGAACCTTCCTTCTTCCTTTCCAGACTTGTTTACAGAGATCTACATAAGAACAACCCTTTTCATTCAAAAAACAGAGAACAGATTTAAAAGGGTTGTTGCTGTTATCTTATGGCGGGTGATGCAGTGGTCAGCAATGATCATCTGTAATGTCCCGACACATTTCCCCTTCTTTAATCAATGCAGAGCTCTCTTCCACATAGATGCCTTCAGTCTGAAAGGTCTAAAGTGTTTCAATTGTAGTGAAGTTTATTCACAGATACCAAACTTGATCATGGCCAAAAGGCCGAGAAGCAATAATGCAGATAGGAAAGAGGGCAGTATGGTAGATCGCAGTCTCCTTCCTTGTGGGGACTAAGCTTCTACCCCAATAGCAGCAAGTAGGAGAAGCCCAAATTTAATTGAGGATCCTACCAGGCTGAGCAGAGGGTTCCCCAAAAGGACCGATAGGCTTGGATAGATCGAAGAACTTCTCAACGACGCAGCTGGACAGCAGGGACACCCCTAAGGGCCTAGGTCGATACCAAACTTGATCATTGCCAAAAGGCCGAGAAGCAATAATACAGAACGGAAAGAGGGTAGATCGCAGTCTCGTTCCTTGTGGGGACTAAGCCTCTAACCCAATAGCAGCAAGTAGGTGAAGCCAAATTTAATTGACGATCCTACCAGGCCGAGCAGAGGGTACCCCACAAGGACCAAAAGGCTTGGATAGATCGAAGAACTTCTCAACGACGCAGCTGAACAGCTGGGACACCCCTAAGGGCCTAGGTCGATACCAAACTTGATCATGGCCAAAAGGCCGAGAAGCAATAATACAGAAAGGAAAGAGGGTAGATCGCAGTCTCGTTCCTTGTGGGGACTAAGCCTCTGACCCAATAGCAGTAAGAAGGTGAAGCCAAATTTAATTGACGATCCTACCAGGCCGAGCAGAGGGTATCCCACAAGGACCAAAAGGCTTGGATAGAGCAAAGAACTTCTCAACGACGCAGCTGAACAGCAGGGACACCCCTAAGGGCCTAGGTCGATACTAAACTTGATCATGGCCAAAAGGCCGAGTAGCAATAATACAGAAAGGAAAGAGGACAGTAGGGTAGATCGCAGTCTCGTTCCTTGTGGGGACTAAGCCTCTAACCCAATAGCAGCAAGTAGGTGAAGCCAAATTTAATTGACGATCCTACCAGGCCGAGCAGAGGGTACCCCACAAGGACCAAAAGGCTTGGATAGATCGAAGAACTTCTCAACGACGCAGCTGGACAGCCGGGACACCCCTAAGGGCCTAGGTCGATACCAAACTTGATCATGGCCACAAGGCCGAGAAGCAATAATACAGAAAGGAAAGAGGGTAGATCGCAGTCTCGTTCCTTGTGGGGACTAAGCCTCTGACCCAATAGCAGTAAGAAGGTGAAGCCAAATTTAATTGATGATCCTACCAGGCCGAGCAGAGGGTATCCCACAAGGACCAAAAGGCTTGGATAGAGCAAAGAACTTCTCAACGACGCAGCTGAACAGCAGGGACACCCCTAAGGGCCTAGGTCGATACTAAACTTGATCATGGCCAAAAGGCCGAGTAGCAATAATACAAAAAGGAAAGAGGACAGTAGGGTAGATCGCAGTCTCGTTCCTTGTGGGGACTAAGCTTCTAACCCAATAGCAGCAAGTAGGTGAAGCCAAATTTAATTGACGATCCTACCAGGCCGAGCAGAGGGTACCCCACAAGGACCAAAAGGCTTGGATAGATCGAAGAACTTCTCAACGACGCAGCTGAACAGCCGGGACACCCCGAAGGGCCTAGGTCGATACCAAACTTGATCATGGCCAAAAGGCCGAGAAGCAATAATACAGAAAGGAAAGAGGGTAGATCGCAGTCTCGTTCCTTGTGGGGACTAAGCCTCTGACCCAATAGCAGTAAGAAGGTGAAGCCAAATTTAATTGACGATCCTACCAGGCCGAGCAGAGGGTATCCCACAAGGACCAAAAGGCTTGGATAGAGCAAAGAACTTCTCAACGACGCAGCTGAACAGCAGGGACACCCCTAAGGGCCTAGGTCGATACTAAACTTGATCATGGCCAAAAGGCCGAGAAGCAATAATACAGAAAGAAAAGAGGACAGTAGGGTAGATCGCAGTCTCGTTGCTTGCGGGGACTAAGCCTCTAACCCAATAGCAGCAAGAAGGTGAAGCCAAATTTAATTGACGATCCTACCAGGCCGAGCAGAGGGTACCCCACAAAGACCAAAAGGCTTGGATAGAGCAAAGAACTTCTCAACGACGCAGCTGAACAGCAGGGACACCCCTAAGGGCCTAGGTGGATAACAAACTTGATCATAGCCAAAAGGCCGAGAAGCAATAATACAGAAAGGAAAGAGGGTAGATCGCAGTCTCGTTTCTTGTGGGGACTAAGCCTCTAACACAATAGCAGCAAGTAGGTGAAGCCAAATTTAGTTGACGATCCTACCAGGCCGAGCAGAGGGTACCCCAAAAGGTCCAAAAGGCTTGGATAGATCGAAGAACTTCTTAACGACGCAGATGGACAGCAGAGACACCCCTAAGGGCCTAGGTCGATACTAAACTTGATCATGGCCAAAAGGCCGAGTAGCAATAATACAGAAAGGAAAGAGGACAGTAGGGTAGATCGCAGTCTCGTTCCTTGTGGGGACTAAGCCTCTAACACAATAGCAGCAAGTAGGTGAAGCCAAATTTAATTGACGATCCTACCAGGCCGAGCAGAGGGTACCCCACAAGGACCAAAAGGCTTGGATAGATCGAAGAACTTCTCAACGACGCTGCTGGACAGCCGGGACACCCCTAAGGGCCTAGGTCGATACCAAACTTGATCATGGCCACAAGGCCGAGAAGCAATAATACAGAAAGGAAAGAGGGTAGATCGCAGTCTCGTTCCTTGTGGGGACTAAGCCTCTAACCCAATAGCAGCAAGAAGGTGAAGCCAAATTTAATTGACGATCCTACCAGGCCGAGCAGAGGGTACCCCACAAGGACCAAAAGGCTTGGATAGATCGAAGAACTTCTCAACGACGCTGCTGGACAGCCGGGACACCCCAAAGGGCCTAGGTCGATACCAAACTTGATCATGGCCACAAGGCCGAGAAGCAATAATACAGAAAGGAAAGAGGGTAGATCGCAGTCTCGTTCCTTGTGGGAACTAAGCCTCTGACCCAATAGCAGTAAGAAGGTGAAGCCAAATTTAATTGACGATCCTACCAGGCCGAGCAGAGGGTATCCCATAAGGACCAAAAGGCTTGGATAGAGCAAAGAACTTCTCAACGACGCAGCTGAACAGCAGGGACACCCCTAAGGGCCTAGGTCGATACTAAACTTGATCATGGCCAAAAGGCCGAGTAGCAATAATACAGAAAGGAAAGAGGACAGTAGGGTAGATCGCAGTCTCGTTCCTTGTGGGGACTAAGCCTCTAACCCAATAGCAGCAAGTAGGTGAAGCCAAATTTAATTGACGATCCTACCAGGCCGAGCAGAGGGTACCCCACAAGGACCAAAAGGCTTGGATAGATCGAAGAACTTCTCAACGACGCAGCTGAACAGCCGGGACACCCCTAAGGGCCTAGGTCGATACCAAACTTGATCATGGCCAAAAGGCCGAGAAGCAATAATACAGAAAGGAAAGAGGGTAGATCGCAGTCTCGTTCCTTGTGGGGACTAAGCCTCTGACCCAATAGCAGTAAGAAGATGAAGCCAAATTTAATTGACGATCCTACCAGGCCGAGCAGAGGGTATCCCACAAGGACCAAAAGGCTTGGATAGAGCAAAGAACTTCTCAACGACGCAGCTGAACAGCAGGGACACCCCTAAGAGCCTAGGTCGATACCAAACTTGATCATGGCCAAAAGGGCCGAGAAGCAATAATACAGAAAGGAAAGAGGGTAGATCGCAGTCTCGTTCCTTGTGGGGACTAAGCCTCTAACCCAATAGCAGCAAGAAGGTGAAGCCAAATTTAATTGACGATCCTACCAGGCCGAGCAGAGGGTACCACACAAGGACCAAAAGGCTTGGATAGATCGAAGAACTTCTCAACGACGCAGCTGGACAGCCGGGACACCCCTAAGGGCCTAGGTCGATACCAAACTTGATCATGGCCACAAGGCCGAGAAGCAATAATACAGAAAGGAAAGAGGATAGATCGCAGTCTCGTTCCTTGTGGGGACTAAGCCTCTGACCCAATAGCAGTAAGAAGGTGAAGCCAAATTTAATTGACGATCCTACCAGGCCGAGCAGAGGGTATCCCACAAGGACCAAAAGGCTTGGATAGAGCAAAGAACTTCTCAACGACGCAGCTGAACAGCAGGGACACCCCTAAGGGCCTAGGTCGATACTAAACTTGATCATGGCCAAAAGGCCGAGTAGCAATAATACAAAAAGGAAAGAGGACAGTAGGGTAGATCGCAGTCTCGTTCCTTGTGGGGACAAAGCCTCTAACCCAATAGCAGCAAGTAGGTGAAGCCAAATTTAATTGACGATCCTACCAGGCCGAGCAGAGGGTACCCCACAAGGACCAAAAGGCTTGGATAGATCGAAGAACTTCTCAACGACGCAGCTGAACAGCCGGGACACCCCTAAGGGCCTAGGTCGATACCAAACTTGATCATGGCCAAAAGGCCGAGAAGCAATAATACAGAAAGGAAAGAGGGTAGATCGCAGGCTCGTTCCTTGTGGGGACTAAGCCTCTGACCCAATAGCAGTAAGAAGGTGAAGCCAAATTTAATTGACGATCCTACCAGGCCGAGCAGAGGGTATCCCACAAGGACCAAAAGGCTTGGATAGAGCAAAGAACTTCTCAACGACGCAGCTGAACAGCAGGGACACCCCTAAGGGCCTAGGTCGATACTAAACTTGATCATGGCCAAAAGGCCGAGAAGCAATAATACAGAAAGAAAAGAGGACAGTAGGGTAGATCGCAGTCTCGTTGCTTGCGGGGACTAAGCCTCTAACCCAATAGCAGCAAGAAGGTGAAGCCAAATTTAATTGACGATCCTACCAGGCCGAGCAGAGGGTACCCCACAAGGACCAAAAGGCTTGGATAGAGCAAAGAACTTCTCAACGACGCAGCTGAACAGCAGGGACACCCCTAAGGGCCTAGGTGGATAACAAACTTGATCATGGCCAAAAGGCCGAGAAGCAATAAATCAGAAAGGAAAGAGTACAGTAGAGTAGATCACAGTCTCGTTCCTTGTGGGGACTAAGCCTCTAACCCAATAGCAGCAAGTAGGTGAAGCCAAATTTAATTGACGATCCTACCAAGCCGAGCAGAGGGTACCGCACAAGCACCAAAAGGCTTGGATAGATCGAAGAACTTCTCAACGAAGTAGCTGGACAGCAGGGAAACCCCTCAGGCTAACGACGCAGCAAAATTTGATCAAAAGACCAAGAAGTGCTAATGCAGGAATGTAAAGTCTGGGCACAAGAGCTGACAATCATTCAGAAATGATCTTCAGTCCTGTATTGCTTTAAAGAGTAACTCCACTTTTGTTGAGAGGACAACACTCCCCTCTGGGTGATTAATGTATATTTTTATGGTTGTGAAAGGTTTGGAGATTCTTACCTTTTGTTATTGTGCAGATAGATCCACGTGTGTTCTTGAACCAAATACACGGGAACGACTTTTGCAGTGATCGATCGGCGGCTGATCCTGCGGGGTACCTGTGGAGAAAGTGGTAGGGTCTGCAAACCTGTAGAGATGATGGTTGTTGGAGGGGACGCCCATCATCTGACTGATGTCAGTGCCAACTTGTGGGAATATCAGCCTACCAGTTACACAGCAGGAAATGACACCTCCTGGAGGGCCCCTGTAGATTAGGAAGGGAAGTTGCTTGTTAATAACAATGAAAGATAATGTGATTTGTGTAGGAATTGTAGGTGTCATTTGTATTTCCCCGTAAAAGTGGAGTTACTCTTTAAATGAAGCGCTAGGATTTATTAACCACCTCCCGTCCGGTTGTATATAAATGACCGGACGGTGAAAGTGCAGGGTCAGGTGGCCGTTTATAAATGGCCTTCCCGCCCCCTGCTTGTGCGCGCTCCCTTGGAGCGCACAGCAGTGCAATCCAGTGCCCGTTGTGTCCTCTGTACACAGTGGAACACTGATCGTCGTACGGGACCTCTGAAAGCTGAAAATTGGCCTGGACAGGAAGGGGGTAAAAGTGTCCGGACTTGAAGTGGTTAAACATTACATTCAGAGAAATGTTGCCGACATAAAAAAGAAGGAATAAACGTGTAACATTAAAAATTCTGACAACATACAAAGCCACTTTAAAATGTTTTGTACAGATTACTGTCTGTATCTTTTTTCTATAAATATAGACATATAACTATTTTTTTCTGCTCTGCCTAAGTGAAATCTTAGAGTCTTTTTGTTGAATCCCATGGTCAAAAATGAAACTGCCCAGAGACAATGGATTCTTTCTCCAATTTTGACATTTTTAACCATAAGATGACAAGCCTGCCCACCACGACAAGGTAGACTCTTTTAGGGCAGGACCTACACTAAACTACACTACGCTAAACTACTCCATGCTAGTCATCGTATTTTTTGTGTTAGATGCCTGTTTGTGATAAGCCTCATCCTAGAACCTTCCTTCTTCCTTTCCAGACTTGTTTACAGAGATCTACATAAGAACAACCCTTTTCATTCAAAAAACAGAGAACAGATTTAAAAGGGTTGTTGCTGTTATCTTATGGCGGGTGATGCAGTGGTCAGCAATGATCATCTGTAATGTCCCGACACATTTCCCCTTCTTTAATCAATGCAGAGCTCTCTTCCACATAGATGCCTTCAGTCTGAAAGGTCTAAAGTGTTTCAATTGTAGTGAAGTTTATTCACAGATACCAAACTTGATCATGGCCAAAAGGCCGAGAAGCAATAATGCAGATAGGAAAGAGGGCAGTATGGTAGATCGCAGTCTCCTTCCTTGTGGGGACTAAGCTTCTACCCCAATAGCAGCAAGTAGGAGAAGCCCAAATTTAATTGAGGATCCTACCAGGCTGAGCAGAGGGTTCCCCAAAAGGACCGATAGGCTTGGATAGATCGAAGAACTTCTCAACGACGCAGCTGGACAGCAGGGACACCCCTAAGGGCCTAGGTCGATACCAAACTTGATCATTGCCAAAAGGCCGAGAAGCAATAATACAGAAAGGAAAGAGGGTAGATCGCAGTCTCGTTCCTTGTGGGGACTAAGCCTCTAACCCAATAGCAGCAAGTAGGTGAAGCCAAATTTAATTGACGATCCTACCAGGCCGAGCAGAGGGTACCCCACAAGGACCAAAAGGCTTGGATAGATCGAAGAACTTCTCAACGACGCAGCTGAACAGACGGGACACCCCTAAGGGCCTAGGTCGATACCAAACTTGATCATGGCCAAAAGGCCGAGAAGCAATAATACAGAAAGGAAAGAGGGTAGATCGCAGTCTCGTTCCTTGTGGGGACTAAGCCTCTGACCCAATAGCAGTAAGAAGGTGAAGCCAAATTTAATTGACGATCCTACCAGGCCGAGCAGAGGGTATCCCACAAGGACCAAAAGGCTTGGATAGAGCAAAGAACTTCTCAACGACGCAGCTGAACAGCAGGGACGCCCCTAAGGGCCTAGGTCGATACTAAACTTGATCATGGCCAAAAGGCCGAGTAGCAATAATACAGAAAGGAAAGAGGACAGTAGGGTAGATCGCAGTCTCGTTCCTTGTGGGGACTAAGCCTCTAACCCAATAGCAGCAAGTAGGTGAAGCCAAATTTAATTGACGATCCTACCAGGCCGAGCAGAGGGTACCCCACAAGGACCAAAAGGCTTGGATAGATCGAAGAACTTGTCAACGACGCAGCTGAACAGCCGGGACACCCCTAAGGGCCTAGGTCGATACCAAACTTGATCATGGCCAAAAGGCCGAGAAGCAATAATACAGAAAGGAAAGAGGGTAGATCGCAGTCTCGTTCCTTGTGGGGACTAAGCCTCTGACCCAATAGCAGTAAGAAGGTGAAGCCAAATTTAATTGACGATCCTACCAGGCCGAGCAGAGGGTATCCCACAAGGACCAAAAGGCTTGGATAGAGCAAAGAACTTCTCAACGACGCAGCAGAACAGCAGGGACACCCCTAAGAGCCTAGGTCGATACCAAACTTGATCATGGCCAAAAGGGCCGAGAAGCAATAATACAGAAAGGAAAGAGGGTAGATCGCAGTCTCGTTCCTTGTGGGGACTAAGCCTCTAACCCAATAGCAGCAAGAAGGTGAAGCCAAATTTAATTGACGATCCTACCAGGCCGAGCAGAGGGTACCCCACAAGGACCAAAAGGCTTGGATAGATCGAAGAACTTCTCAACGACGCAGCTGGACAGCCGGGACACCCCTAAGGGCCTAGGTCGATACCAAACTTGATCATGGCCACAAGGCCGAGAAGCAATAATACAGAAAGGAAAGAGGGTAGATCGCAGTCTCGTTCCTTGTGGGGACTAAGCCTCTGACCCAATAGCAGTAAGAAGGTGAAGCCAAATTTAATTGACGATCCTACCAGGCTGAGCAGAGGGTATCCCACAAGGACCAAAAGGCTTGGATAGAGCAAAGAACTTCTCAACGACGCAGCTGAACAGCAGGGACACCCCTAAGGGCCTAGGTCGATACTAAACTTGATCATGGCCAAAAGGCCGAGTAGCAATAATACAAAAAGGAAAGAGGACAGTAGGGTAGATCGCAGTCTCGTTCCTTGTGGGGACTAAGCCTCTAACCCAATAGCAGCAAGTAGGTGAAGCCAAATTTAATTGACGATCCTACAAGGCCGAGCAGAGGGTACCCCACAAGGACCAAAAGGCTTGGATAGATCGAAGAACTTCTCAACGACGCAGCTGAACAGCCGGGACACCCCTAAGGGCCTAGGTCGATACCAAACTTGATCATGGCCAAAAGGCCGAGAAGCAATAATACAGAAAGGAAAGAGGGTAGATCGCAGTCTCGTTCCTTGTGGGGACTAAGCCTCTGACCCAATAGCAGTAAGAAGGTGAAGCCAAATTTAATTGACGATCCTACCAGGCCGAGCAGAGGGTATCCCACAAGGACCAAAAGGCTTGGATAGAGCAA
This sequence comes from Staurois parvus, assembly GCF_062004578.1. Classification (NCBI taxonomy): domain Eukaryota; kingdom Metazoa; phylum Chordata; class Amphibia; order Anura; family Ranidae; genus Staurois; species Staurois parvus. The sequence continues at coordinate 9,050,499 of NW_028317914.1, read as the reverse complement.
AGAACTTCTCAACGACGCAGCTGAACAGCAGGGACACCCCTAAGGGCCTAGGTCGATACTAAACTTGATCATGGCCAAAAGGCCGAGAAGCAATAATACAGAAAGAAAAGAGGACAGTAGGGTAGATCGCAGTCTCGTTGCTTGCGGGGACTAAGCCTCTAACCCAATAGCAGCAAGAAGGTGAAGCCAAATTTAATTGACGATCCTACCAGGCCGAGCAGAGGGTACCCCACAAGGACCAAAAGGCTTGGATAGAGCAAAGAACTTCTCAACGACGCAGCTGAACAGCAGGGACACCCCTAAGGGCCTAGGTGGATAACAAACTTGATCATGGCCAAAAGGCCGAGAAGCAATAAATCAGAAAGGAAAGAGTACAGTAGAGTAGATCACAGTCTCGTTCCTTGTGGGGACTAAGCCTCTAACCCAATAGCAGCAAGTAGGTGAAGCCAAATTTAATTGACGATCCTACCAAGCCGAGCAGAGGGTACCGCACAAGCACCAAAAGGCTTGGATAGATCGAAGAACTTCTCAACGAAGTAGCTGGACAGCAGGGAAACCCCTCAGGCTAACGACGCAGCAAAATTTGATCAAAAGACCAAGAAGTGCTAATGCAGGAATGTAAAGTCTGGGCACAAGAGCTGACAATCATTCAGAAATGATCTTCAGTCCTGTATTGCTTTAAAGAGTAACTCCACTTTTGTTGAGAGGACAACACTCCCCTCTGGGTGATTAATGTATATTTTTATGGTTGTGAAAGGTTTGGAGATTCTTACCTTTTGTTATTGTGCAGATAGATCCACGTGTGTTCTTGAACCAAATACACGGGAACGACTTTTGCAGTGATCGATCGGCGGCTGATCCTGCGGGGTACCTGTGGAGAAAGTGGTAGGGTCTGCAAACCTGTAGAGATGATGGTTGTTGGAGGGGACGCCCATCATCTGACTGATGTCAGTGCCAACTTGTGGGAATATCAGCCTACCAGTTACACAGCAGGAAATGACACCTCCTGGAGGGCCCCTGTAGATTAGGAAGGGAAGTTGCTTGTTAATAACAATGAAAGATAATGTGATTTGTGTAGGAATTGTAGGTGTCATTTGTATTTCCCCGTAAAAGTGGAGTTACTCTTTAAATGAAGCGCTAGGATTTATTAACCACCTCCCGTCCGGTTGTATATAAATGACCGGACGGTGAAAGTGCAGGGTCAGGTGGCCGTTTATAAATGGCCTTCCCGCCCCCTGCTTGTGCGCGCTCCCTTGGAGCGCACAGCAGTGCAATCCAGTGCCCGTTGTGTCCTCTGTACACAGTGGAACACTGATCGTCGTACGGGACCTCTGAAAGCTGAAAATTGGCCTGGACAGGAAGGGGGTAAAAGTGTCCGGACTTGAAGTGGTTAAACATTACATTCAGAGAAATGTTGCCGACATAAAAAAGAAGGAATAAACGTGTAACATTAAAAATTCTGACAACATACAAAGCCACTTTAAAATGTTTTGTACAGATTACTGTCTGTATCTTTTTTCTATAAATATAGACATATAACTATTTTTTTCTGCTCTGCCTAAGTGAAATCTTAGAGTCTTTTAGTTGAATCCCATGGTCAAAAATGAAACTGCCCAGAGACAATGGATTCTTTCTCCAATTTTGACATTTTTAACCATAAGATGACAAGCCTGCCCACCACGACAAGGTAGACTCTTTTAGGGCAGGACCTACACTAAACTACACTACGCTAAACTACTCCATGCTAGTCATCGTATTTTTTGTGTTAGATGCCTGTTTGTGATAAGCCTCATCCTAGAACCTTCCTTCTTCCTTTCCAGACTTGTTTACAGAGATCTACATAAGAACAACCCTTTTCATTCAAAAAACAGAGAACAGATTTAAAAGGGTTGTTGCTGTTATCTTATGGCGGGTGATGCAGTGGTCAGCAATGATCATCTGTAATGTCCCGACACATTTCCCCTTCTTTAATCAATGCAGAGCTCTCTTCCACATAGATGCCTTCAGTCTGAAAGGTCTAAAGTGTTTCAATTGTAGTGAAGTTTATTCACAGATACCAAACTTGATCATGGCCAAAAGGCCGAGAAGCAATAATGCAGATAGGAAAGAGGGCAGTATGGTAGATCGCAGTCTCCTTCCTTGTGGGGACTAAGCTTCTACCCCAATAGCAGCAAGTAGGAGAAGCCCAAATTTAATTGAGGATCCTACCAGGCTGAGCAGAGGGTTCCCCAAAAGGACCGAAAGGCTTGGATAGATCGAAGAACTTCTCAACGACGCAGCTGGACAGCAGGGACACCCCTAAGGGCCTAGGTCGATACCAAACTTGATCATTGCCAAAAGGCCGAGAAGCAATAATACAGAAAGGAAAGAGGGTAGATCGCAGTCTCGTTCCTTGTGGGGACTAAGCCTCTAACCCAATAGCAGCAAGTAGGTGAAGCCAAATTTAATTGACGATCCTACCAGGCCGAGCAGAGGGTACCCCACAAGGACCAAAAGGCTTGGATAGATCGAAGAACTTCTCAACGACGCAGCTGAACAGACGGGACACCCCTAAGGGCATAGGTCGATACCAAACTTGATCATGGCCAAAAGGCCGAGAAGCAATAATACAGAAAGGAAAGAGGGTAGATCGCAGTCTCGTTCCTTGTGGGGACTAAGCCACTGACCCAATAGCAGTAAGAAGGTGAAGCCAAATTTAATTGACGATCCTACCAGGCCGAGCAGAGGGTATCCCACAAGGACCAAAAGGCTTGGATAGAGCAAAGAACTTCTCAACGACGCAGCTGAACAGCAGGGACGCCCCTAAGGGCCTAGGTCGATACTAAACTTGATCATGGCCAAAAGGCCGAGTAGCAATAATACAGAAAGGAAAGAGGACAGTAGGGTAGATCGCAGTCTCGTTCCTTGTAGGGACTAAGCCTCTAACCCAATAGCAGCAAGTAGGTGAAGCCAAATTTAATTGACGATCCTACCAGGCCGAGCAGAGGGTACCCCATAAGGACCAAAAGGCTTGGATAGATCGAAGAACTTCTCAACGACGCAGCTGAACAGCCGGGACACCCCTAAGGGCCTAGGTCGATACCAAACTTGATCATGGCCAAAAGGCCGAGAAGCAATAATACAGAAAGGAAAGAGGGTAGATCGCAGTCTCGTTCCTTGTGGGGACTAAGCCTCTGACCCAATAGCAGTAAGAAGGTGAAGCCAAATTTAATTGACGATCCTACCAGGCCGAGCAGAGGGTATCCCACAAGGACCAAAAGGCTTGGATAGAGCAAAGAACTTCTCAACGACGCAGCAGAACAGCAGGGACACCCCTAAGAGCCTAGGTCGATACCAAACTTGATCATGGCCAAAAGGGCCGAGAAGCAATAATACAGAAAGGAAAGAGGGTAGATCGCAGTCTCGTTCCTTCTGGGGACTAAGCCTCTAACCCAATAGCAGCAAGAAGGTGAAGCCAAATTTAATTGACGATCCTACCAGGCCGAGCAGAGGGTACCCCACAAGGACCAAAAGGCTTGGATAGATCGAAGAACTTCTCAACGACGCTGCTGGACAGCCGGGACACCCCTAAGGGCCTAGGTCGATACCAAACTTGATCATGGCCACAAGGCCGAGAAGCAATAATACAGAAAGGAAAGAGGGTAGATCGCAGTCTCGTTCCTTGTGGGAACTAAGCCTCTGACCCAATAGCAGTAAGAAGGTGAAGCCAAATTTAATTGACGATCCTACCAGGCCGAGCAGAGGGTATCCCACAAGGACCAAAAGGCTTGGATAGAGCAAAGAACTTCTCAACGACGCAGCTGAACAGCAGGGACACCCCTAAGGGCCTAGGTCGATACTAAACTTGATCATGGCCAAAAGGCCGAGTAGCAATAATACAGAAAGGAAAGAGGACAGTAGGGTAGATCGCAGTCTCGTTCCTTGTGGGGACTAAGCCTCTAACCCAATAGCAGCAAGTAGGTGAAGCCAAATCTAATTGACGATCCTACCAGACCGAGCAGAGGGTACCCCACAAGGACCAAAAGGCTTGGATAGATCGAAGAACTTCTCAACGACGCAGCTGAACAGCCGGGACACCCCTAAGGGCCTAGGTCGATACCAAACTTGATCATGGCCAAAAGGCCGAGAAGCAATAATACAGAAAGGAAAGAGGGTAGATCGCAGTCTCGTTCCTTGTGGGGACTAAGCCTCTGACCCAATAGCAGTAAGAAGGTGAAGCCAAATTTAATTGACGATCCTACCAGGCCGAGCAGAGGGTATCCCACAAGGACCAAAAGGCTTGGATAGAGCAAAGAACTTCTCAACGATGCAGCTGAACAGCAGGGACACCCCTAAGAGCCTAGGTCGATACCAAACTTGATCATGGCCAAAAGGGCCGAGAAGCAATAATACAGAAAGGAAAGAGGGTAGATCGCAGTCTCGTTCCTTGTGGGGACTAAGCCTCTAACCCAATAGCAGCAAGAAGGTGAAGCCAAATTTAATTGACGATCCTACCAGGCCGAGCAGAGGGTACCCCACAAGGACCAAAAGGCTTGGATAGATCGAAGAACTTCTCAACGACGCAGCTGAACAGCCGGGACACCCCTAAGGGCCTAGATCGATACCAAACTTGATCATGGCCAAAAGGCCGAGAAGCAATAATACAGAAAGGAAAGAGGGTAGATCGCAGGCTCGTTCCTTGTGGGGACTAAGCCTCTGACCCAATAGCAGTAAGAAGGTGAAGCCAAATTTAATTGACGATCCTACCAGGCCGAGCAGAGGGTATCCCACAAGGACCAAAGGCTTGGATAGAGCAAAGAACTTCTCAACGACGCAGCTGAACAGCAGGGACACCCCTAAGGGCCTAGGTCGATACTAAACTTGATCATGGCCAAAAGGCCGAGAAGCAATAATACAGAAAGAAAAGAGGACAGTAGGGTAGATCGCAGTCTCGTTGCTTGCGGGGACTAAGCCTCTAACCCAATAGCAGCAAGAAGGTGAAGCCAAATTTAATTGACGATCCTACCAGGCCGAGCAGAGGGTACCCCACAAGGACCAAAAGGCTTGGATAGAGCAAAGAACTTCTCAACGACGCAGCTGAACAGCAGGGACACCCCTAAGGGCCTAGGTGGATAACAAACTTGATCATGGCCAAAAGGCCGAGAAGCAATAAATCAGAAAGGAAAGAGTACAGTAGAGTAGATCACAGTCTCGTTCCTTGTGGGGACTAAGCCTCTAACCCAATAGCAGCAAGTAGGTGAAGCCAAATTTAATTGACGATCCTACCAAGCCGAGCAGAGGGTACCGCACAAGCACCAAAAGGCTTGGATAGATCGAAGAACTTCTCAACGAAGTAGCTGGACAGCAGGGAAACCCCTCAGGCTAACGACGCTGCAAAATTTGATCAAAAGACCAAGAAGTGCTAATGCAGGAATGTAAAGTCTGGGCACAAGAGCTGACAATCATTCAGAAATGATCTTCAGTCCTGTATTGCTTTAAAGAGTAACTCCACTTTTGTTGAGAGGACAACACTCCCCTCTGGGTGATTAATGTATATTTTTATGGTTGTGAAAGGTTTGGAGATTCTTACCTTTTGTTATTGTGCAGATAGATCCACGTGTGTTCTTGAACCAAATACACGGGAACGACTTTTGCAGTGATCGATCGGCGGCTGCTACTGCGGGGTACCTGTGGAGAAAGTGGTAGGGTCTGCAAACCTGTAGAGATGATGGTTGTTGGAGGGGACGCCCATCATCTGACTGATGTCAGTGCCAACTTGTGGGAATATCAGCCTACCAGTTACACAGCAGGAAATGACACCTCCTGGAGGGCCCCTGTAGATTAGGAAGGGAAGTTGCTTGTTAATAACAATGAAAGATAATGTGATTTGTGTAGGAATTGTAGGTGTCATTTGTATTTCCCCGTAAAAGTGGAGTTACTCTTTAAATGAAGCGCTAGGATTTATTAACCACCTCCCGTCCGGTTGTATATAAATGACCGGACGGTGAAAGTGCAGGGTCAGGTGGCCGCTTATAAATGTCCTTCCCGCCCCCTGCTTGTGCGCGCTCCCTTGGAGCGCACAGCAGTGCAATCCAGTGCCCGTTGTGTCCTCTGTACACAGTGGAACACTGATCGTCGTACGGGACCTCTGAAAGCTGAAAATTGGCCTGGACAGGAAGGGGGTAAAAGTGTCCGGACTTGAAGTGGTTAAACATTACATTCAGAGAAATGTTGCCGACATAAAAAAGAAGGAATAAACGTGTAACATTAAAAATTCTGACAACATACAAAGCCACTTTAAAATGTTTTGTACAGATTACTGTCTGTATCTTTTTTCTATAAATATAGACATATAACTATTTTTTTCTGCTCTGCCTAAGTGAAATCTTAGAGTCTTTTAGTTGAATCCCATGGTCAAAAATGAAACTGCCCAGAGACAATGGATTCTTTCTCCAATTTTGACATTTTTAACCATAAGATGACAAGCCTGCCCACCACGACAAGGTAGACTCTTTTAGGGCAGGACCTACACTAAACTACACTACGCTAAACTACTCCATGCTAGTCATCGTATTTTTTGTGTTAGATGCCTGTTTGTGATAAGCCTCATCCTAGAACCTTCCTTCTTCCTTTCCAGACTTGTTTACAGAGATCTACATAAGAACAACCCTTTTCATTCAAAAAACAGAGAACAGATTTAAAAGGGTTGTTGCTGTTATCTTATGGCGGGTGATGCAGTGGTCAGCAATGATCATCTGTAATGTCCCGACACATTTCCCCTTCTTTAATCAATGCAGAGCTCTCTTCCACATAGATGCCTTCAGTCTCAAAGGTCTAAAGTGTTTCAATTGTAGTGAAGTTTATTCACAGATACCAAACTTGATCATGGCCAAAAGGCCGAGAAGCAATAATGCAGATAGGAAAGAGGGCAGTATGGTAGATCGCAGTCTCCTTCCTTGTGGGGACTAAGCTTCTACTCCAATAGCAGCAAGTAGGAGAAGCCCAAATTTAATTGAGGATCCTACCAGGCTGAGCAGCGGGTTCCCCAAAAGGACCAAAAGGCTTGGATAGATCGAAGAACTTCTCAACGACGCAGCTGGACAGCAGGGACACCCCTAAGGGCCTAGGTCGATACCAAACTTGATCATTGCCAAAAGGCCGAGAAGCAATAATACAGAAAGGAAAGAGGGTAGATCGCAGTCTCGTTCCTTGTGGGGACTAAGCCTCTAACCCAATAGCAGCAAGTAGGTGAAGCCAAATTAAATTGACGATCCTACCAGGCCGAGCAGAGGGTACCCCACAAGGACCAAAAGGCTTGGATAGATCGAAGAACTTCTCAACGACGCAGCTGAACAGCCGGGACACCCCTAAGGGCCTAGGTCGATACCAAACTTGATCATGGCCAAAAGGCCGAGAAGCAATAATACAGAAAGGAAAGAGGGTAGATCGCAGTCTCGTTCCTTGTGGGGACTAAGCCTCTGACCCAATAGCAGTAAGAAGGTGAAGCCAAATTTAATTGACGATCCTACCAGGCCGAGCAGAGGGTACCCCACAAGGACCAAAAGGCTTGGATAGAGTAAAGAACTTCTCAACGACTCAGCTGAACAGCAGGGACACCCCTAAGGGCCTAGGTCGATACTAAACTTGATCATGGCCAAAAGGCCGAGAAGCAATAATACAGAAAGAAAAGAGGACAGTAGGGTAGATCGCAGTCTCGTTGCTTGCGGGGACTAAGCCTCTAACCCAATAGCAGCAAGAAGGTGAAGCCAAATTTAATTGACGATCCTACCAGGCCGAGCAGAGGGTACCCCACAAAGACCAAAAGGCTTGGATAGAGCAAAGAACTTCTCAACGACGCAGCTGAACAGCAGGGACACCCCTAAGGGCCTAGGTGGATAACAAACTTGATCATAGCCAAAAGGCCGAGAAGCAATAATACAGAAAGGAAAGAGGGTAGATCGCAGTCTCGTTTCTTGTGGGGACTAAGCCTCTAACACAATAGCAGCAAGTAGGTGAAGCCAAATTTAGTTGACGATCCTACCAGGCCGAGCAGAGGGTACCCCAAAAGGTCCAAAAGGCTTGGATAGATCGAAGAACTTCTCAACGACGAAGCTGGATAGCAGGGACACCCCTAAGAGCCTAGGTAGATACCAAACTTGATCATGGCCAAAAGGCCGAGAAGCAATATTGCAGAAAGAAAAGAGGACAGTAGGGAAGATCGCAGTCTCGTTCCTTGTGGGGACTAAGCCTCTAACCCAATAGCAGCTAGTAGGTGAAGCCAAATTTTATTGACGATCCTACCAGGCCGAGCAAACGGTACCCCAAAAAGACCAAAAGGCTTGGATAGATCGAAGAACTTCTTAACGACGCAGATGGACAGCAGAGACACCCCTAAGGGCCTAGGTCGATACTAAACTTGATCATGGCCAAAAGGCCGAGTAGCAATAATACAGAAAGGAAAGAGGACAGTAGGGTAGATCGCAGTCTCGTTCCTTGTGGGGACTAAGCCTCTGACCCAATAGCAGCAAGTAGGTGAAGCCAAATTTAATTGACGATCCTACCAGGCCGAGCAGAGGGTACCCCACAAGGACCAAAAGGCTTGGATAGATCGAAGAACTTCTCAACGACGCTGCTGGACAGCCGGGACACCCCTAAGGGCCTAGGTCGATACCAAACTTGATCATGGCCACAAGGCCGAGAAGCAATAATACAGAAAGGAAAGAGGGTAGATCGCAGTCTCGTTCCTTGTGGGGACTAAGCCTCTAACCCAATAGCAGCAAGAAGGTGAAGCCAAATTTAATTGACGATCCTACCAGGCCGAGCAGAGGGTACCCCACAAGGACCAAAAGGCTTGGATAGATCGAAGAACTTCTCAACGACGCTGCTGGACAGCCGGGACACCCCTAAGGGCCTAGGTCGATACCAAACTTGATCATGGCCACAAGGCCGAGAAGCAATAATACAGAAAGGAAAGAGGGTAGATCGCAGTCTCGTTCCTTGTGGGAACTAAGCCTCTGACCCAATAGCAGTAAGAAGGTGAAGCCAAATTTAATTGACGATCCTACCAGGCCGAGCAGAGGGTATCCCACAAGGACCAAAAGGCTTGGATAGAGCAAAGAACTTCTCAACGACGCAGCTGAACAGCAGGGACACCCCTAAGGGCCTAGGTCGATACTAAACTTGATCATGGCCAAAAGGCCGAGTAGCAATAATACAGAAAGGAAAGAGGACAGTAGGGTAGATCGCAGTCTCGTTCCTTGTGGGGACTAAGCCTCTAACCCAATAGCAGCAAGTAGGTGAAGCCAAATTTAATTGACGATCCTACCAGGCCGAGCAGAGGGTACCCCACAAGGACCAAAAGGCTTGGATAGATCGAAGAACTTCTCAACGACGCAGCTGAACAGCCGGGACACCCCTAAGGGCCTAGGTCGATACCAAACTTGATCATGGCCAAAAGGCCGAGAAGCAATAATACAGAAAGGAAAGAGGGTAGATCGCAGTCTCGTTCCTTGTGGGGACTAAGCCTCTGACACAATAGCAGTAAGAAGATGAAGCCAAATTTAATTGACGATCCTACCAGGCCGAGCAGAGGGTATCCCACAAGGACCAAAAGGCTTGGATAGAGCAAAGAACTTCTCAACGACGCAGCTGAACAGCAGGGACACCCCTAAGAGCCTAGGTCGATACCAAACTTGATCATGGCCAAAAGGGCCGAGAAGCAATAATACAGAAAGGAAAGAGGGTAGATCGCAGTCTCGTTCCTTGTGGGGACTAAGCCTCTAACCCAATAGCAGCAAGAAGGTGAAGCCAAATTTAATTGACGATCCTACCAGGCCGAGCAGAGGGTACCACACAAGGACCAAAAGGCTTGGATAGATCGAAGAACTTCTCAACGACGCAGCTGGACAGCCGGGACACCCCTAAGGGCCTAGGTCGATACCAAACTTGATCATGGCCACAAGGCCGAGAAGCAATAATACAGAAAGGAAAGAGGATAGATCGCAGTCTAGTTCCTTGTGGGGACTAAGCCTCTGACCCAATAGCAGTAAGAAGGTGAAGCCAAATTTAATTGACGATCCTACCAGGCCGAGCAGAGGGTATCCCACAAGGACCAAAAGGCTTGGATAGAGCAAAGAACTTCTCAACGACGCAGCTGAACAGCAGGGACACCCCTAAGGGCCTAGGTCGATACTAAACTTGATCATGGCCAAAAGGCCGAGTAGCAATAATACAAAAAGGAAAGAGGACAGTAGGGTAGATCGCAGTCTCGTTCCTTGTGGGGACAAAGCCTCTAACCCAATAGCAGCAAGTAGGTGAAGCCAAATTTAATTGACGATCCTACCAGGCCGAGCAGAGGGTACCCCACAAGGACCAAAAGGCTTGGATAGATCGAAGAACTTCTCAACGACGCAGCTGAACAGCCGGGACACCCCTAAGGGCCTAGGTCGATACCAAACTTGATCATGGCCAAAAGGCCGAGAAGCAATAATACAGAAAGGAAAGAGGGTAGATCGCAGGCTCGTTCCTTGTGGGGACTAAGCCTCTGACCCAATAGCAGTAAGAAGGTGAAGCCAAATTTAATTGACGATCCTACCAGGCCGAGCAGAGGGTATCCCACAAGGACCAAAAGGCTTGGATAGAGCAAAGAACTTCTCAACGACGCAGCTGAACAGCAGGGACACCCCTAAGGGCCTAGGTCGATACTAAACTTGATCATGGCCAAAAGGCCGAGAAGCAATAATACAGAAAGAAAAGAGGACAGTAGGGTAGATCGCAGTCTCGTTGCTTGCGGGGACTAAGCCTCTAACCCAATAGCAGAAAGAAGGTGAAGCCAAATTTAATTGACGATCCTACCAGGCCGAGCAGAGGGTACCCCACAAGGACCAAAAGGCTTGGATAGAGCAAAGAACTTCTCAACGACGCAGCTGAACAGCAGGGACACCCCTACGGGCCTAGGTGGATAACAAACTTGATCATAGCCAAAAGGCCGAGAAGCAATAATACAGAAAGGAAAGAGGGTAGATCGCAGTCTCGTTCCTTGTGGGGACTAAGCCTCTAACCCAATAGCAGCAAGAAGGTGAAGCCAAATTTAATTGACGATCCTACCAGGCCGAGCAGAGGGTACCCCACAAGGACCAAAAGGCTTGGATAGATCGAAGAACTTCTCAACGACGCAGCTGAACAGCCGGGACACCCCTAAGGGCCTAGGTCGATACCAAACTTGATCATGGCCAAAAGGCCGAGAAGCAATAATACAGAAAGGAAAGAGGGTAGATCGCAGTCTCGTTCCTTGTGGGGACTAAGCCTCTGACCCAATAGCAGTAAGAAGGTGAAGCCAAATTTAATTGACGATCCTACCAGGCCGAGCAGAGGGTATCCCACAAGGACCAAAAGGCTTGGATAGAGCAAAGAACTTCTCAACGACGCAGCTGAACAGCAGGGACACCCCTAAGGGCCTAGGTCGATACTAAACTTGATCATGGCCAAAAGGCCGAGTAGCAATAATACAAAAAGGAAAGAGGACAGTAGGGTAGATCGCAGTCTCGTTCCTTGTGGGGACAAAGCCTCTAACCCAATAGCAGCAAGTAGGTGAAGCCAAATTTAATTGACGATCCTACCAGGCCGAGCAGAGGGTACCCCACAAGGACCAAAAGGCTTGGATAGATCGAAGAACTTCTCAACGACGCAGCTGAACAGCCGGGACACCCCTAAGGGCCTAGGTCGATACCAAACTTGATCATGGCCAAAAGGCCGAGAAGCAATAATACAGAAAGGAAAGAGGGTAGATCGCAGTCTCGTTCCTTGTGGGGACTAAGCCTCTGACCCAATAGCAGTAAGAAGGTGAAGCCAAATTTAATTGACGATCCTACCAGGCCGAGCAGAGGGTATCCCACAAGGACCAAAAGGCTTGGATAGAGCAAAGAACTTCTCAACGACGCAGCTGAACAGCAGGGACACCCCTAAGGGCCTAGGTCGATACTAAACTTGATCATGGCCAAAAGGCCGAGAAGCAATAATACAGAAAGAAAAGAGGACAGTAGGGTAGATCGCAGTCTCGTTGCTTGCGGGGACTAAGCCTCTAACCCAATAGCAGCAAGAAGGTGAAGCCAAATTTAATTGACGATCCTACCAGGCCGAGCAGAGGGTACCCCACAAGGACCAAAAGGCTTGGATAGAGCAAAGAACTTCTCAACGACGCAGCTGAACAGCAGGGACACCCCTAAGGGCCTAGGTGGATAACAAACTTGATCATGGCCAAAAGGCCGAGAAGCAATAAATCAGAAAGGAAAGAGTACAGTAGAGTAGATCACAGTCTCGTTCCTTGTGGGGACTAAGCCTCTAACCCAATAGCAGCAAGTAGGTGAAGCCAAATTTAATTGACGATCCTACCAAGCCGAGCAGAGGGTACCGCACAAGCACCAAAAGGCTTGGATAGATCGAAGAACTTCTCAACGAAGTAGCTGGACAGCAGGGAAACCCCTCAGGCTAACGACGCAGCAAAATTTGATCAAAAGACCAAGAAGTGCTAATGCAGGAATGTAAAGTCTGGGCACAAGAGCTGACAATCATTCAGAAATGATCTTCAGTCCTGTATTGCTTTAAAGAGTAACTCCACTTTTGTTGAGAGGACAACACTCCCCTCTGGGTGATTAATGTATATTTTTATGGTTGTGAAAGGTTTGGAGATTCTTACCTTTTGTTATTGTGCAGATAGATCCACGTGTGTTCTTGAACCAAATACACGGGAACGACTTTTGCAGTGATCGATCGGCGGCTGATCCTGCGGGGTACCTGTGGAGAAAGTGGTAGGGTCTGCAAACCTGTAGAGATGATGGTTGTTGGAGGGGACGCCCATCATCTGACTGATGTCAGTGCCAACTTGTGGGAATATCAGCCTACCAGTTACACAGCAGGAAATGACACCTCCTGGAGGGCCCCTGTAGATTAGGAAGGGAAGTTGCTTGTTAATAACAATGAAAGATAATGTGATTTGTGTAGGAATTGTAGGTGTCATTTGTATTTCCCCGTAAAAGTGGAGTTACTCTTTAAATGAAGCGCTAGGATTTATTAACCACCTCCCGTCCGGTTGTATATAAATGACCGGACGGTGAAAGTGCAGGGTCAGGTGGCCGTTTATAAATGGCCTTCCCGCCCCCTGCTTGTGCGCGCTCCCTTGGAGCGCACAGCAGTGCAATCCAGTGCCCGTTGTGTCCTCTGTACACAGTGGAACACTGATCGTCGTACGGGACCTCTGAAAGCTGAAAATTGGCCTGGACAGGAAGGGGGTAAAAGTGTCCGGACTTGAAGTGGTTAAACATTACATTCAGAGAAATGTTGCCGACATAAAAAAGAAGGAATAAACGTGTAACATTAAAAATTCTGACAACATACAAAGCCACTTTAAAATGTTTTGTACAGATTACTGTCTGTATCTTTTTTCTATAAATATAGACATATAACTATTTTTTTCTGCTCTGCCTAAGTGAAATCTTAGAGTCTTTTAGTTGAATCCCATGGTCAAAAATGAAACTGCCCAGAGACAATGGATTCTTTCTCCAATTTTGACATTTTTAACCATAAGATGACAAGCCTGCCCACCACGACAAGGTAGACTCTTTTAGGGCAGGACCTACACTAAACTACACTACGCTAAACTACTCCATGCTAGTCATCGTATTTTTTGTGTTAGATGCCTGTTTGTGATAAGCCTCATCCTAGAACCTTCCTTCTTCCTTTCCAGACTTGTTTACAGAGATCTACATAAGAACAACCCTTTTCATTCAAAAAACAGAGAACAGATTTAAAAGGGTTGTTGCTGTTATCTTATGGCGGGTGATGCAGTGGTCAGCAATGATCATCTGTAATGTCCCGACACATTTCCCCTTCTTTAATCAATGCAGAGCTCTCTTCCACATAGATGCCTTCAGTCTGAAAGGTCTAAAGTGTTTCAATTGTAGTGAAGTTTATTCACAGATACCAAACTTGATCATGGCCAAAAGGCCGAGAAGCAATAATGCAGATAGGAAAGAGGGCAGTATGGTAGATCGCAGTCTCCTTCCTTGTGGGGACTAAGCTTCTACCCCAATAGCAGCAAGTAGGAGAAGCCCAAATTTAATTGAGGATCCTACCAGGCTGAGCAGAGGGTTCCCCAAAAGGACCGAAAGGCTTGGATAGATCGAAGAACTTCTCAACGACGCAGCTGGACAGCAGGGACACCCCTAAGGGCCTAGGTCGATACCAAACTTGATCATTGCCAAAAGGCCGAGAAGCAATAATACAGAAAGGAAAGAGGGTAGATCGCAGTCTCGTTCCTTGTGGGGACTAAGCCTCTAACCCAATAGCAGCAAGTAGGTGAAGCCAAATTTAATTGACGATCCTACCAGGCCGAGCAGAGGGTACCCCACAAGGACCAAAAGGCTTGGATAGATCGAAGAACTTCTCAACGACGCAGCTGAACAGACGGGACACCCCTAAGGGCATAGGTCGATACCAAACTTGATCATGGCCAAAAGGCCGAGAAGCAATAATACAGAAAGGAAAGAGGGTAGATCGCAGTCTCGTTCCTTGTGGGGACTAAGCCTCTGACCCAATAGCAGTAAGAAGGTGAAGCCAAATTTAATTGACGATCCTACCAGGCCGAGCAGAGGGTATCCCACAAGGACCAAAAGGCTTGGATAGAGCAAAGAACTTCTCAACGACGCAGCTGAACAGCAGGGACGCCCCTAAGGGCCTAGGTCGATACTAAACTTGATCATGGCCAAAAGGCCGAGTAGCAATAATACAGAAAGGAAAGAGGACAGTAGGGTAGATCGCAGTCTCGTTCCTTGTAGGGACTAAGCCTCTAACCCAATAGCAGCAAGTAGGTGAAGCCAAATTTAATTGACGATCCTACCAGGCCGAGCAGAGGGTACCCCATAAGGACCAAAAGGCTTGGATAGATCGAAGAACTTCTCAACGACGCAGCTGAACAGCCGGGACACCCCTAAGGGCCTAGGTCGATACCAAACTTGATCATGGCCAAAAGGCCGAGAAGCAATAATACAGAAAGGAAAGAGGGTAGATCGCAGTCTCGTTCCTTGTGGGGACTAAGCCTCTGACCCAATAGCAGTAAGAAGGTGAAGCCAAATTTAATTGACGATCCTACCAGGCCGAGCAGAGGGTATCCCACAAGGACCAAAAGGCTTGGATAGAGCAAAGAACTTCTCAACGACGCAGCAGAACAGCAGGGACACCCCTAAGAGCCTAGGTCGATACCAAACTTGATCATGGCCAAAAGGGCCGAGAAGCAATAATACAGAAAGGAAAGAGGGTAGATCGCAGTCTCGTTCCTTCTGGGGACTAAGCCTCTAACCCAATAGCAGCAAGAAGGTGAAGCCAAATTTAATTGACGATCCTACCAGGCCGAGCAGAGGGTACCCCACAAGGACCAAAAGGCTTGGATAGATCGAAGAACTTCTCAACGACGCTGCTGGACAGCCGGGACACCCCTAAGGGCCTAGGTCGATACCAAACTTGATCATGGCCACAAGGCCGAGAAGCAATAATACAGAAAGGAAAGAGGGTAGATCGCAGTCTCGTTCCTTGTGGGAACTAAGCCTCTGACCCAATAGCAGTAAGAAGGTGAAGCCAAATTTAATTGACGATCCTACCAGGCCGAGCAGAGGGTATCCCACAAGGACCAAAAGGCTTGGATAGAGCAAAGAACTTCTCAACGACGCAGCTGAACAGCAGGGACACCCCTAAGGGCCTAGGTCGATACTAAACTTGATCATGGCCAAAAGGCCGAGTAGCAATAATACAGAAAGGAAAGAGGACAGTAGGGTAGATCGCAGTCTCGTTCCTTGTGGGGACTAAGCCTCTAACCCAATAGCAGCAAGTAGGTGAAGCCAAATCTAATTGACGATCCTACCAGACCGAGCAGAGGGTACCCCACAAGGACCAAAAGGCTTGGATAGATCGAAGAACTTCTCAACGACGCAGCTGAACAGCCGGGACACCCCTAAGGGCCTAGGTCGATACCAAACTTGATCATGGCCAAAAGGCCGAGAAGCAATAATACAGAAAGGAAAGAGGGTAGATCGCAGTCTCGTTCCTTGTGGGGACTAAGCCTCTGACCCAATAGCAGTAAGAAGGTGAAGCCAAATTTAATTGACGATCCTACCAGGCCGAGCAGAGGGTATCCCACAAGGACCAAAAGGCTTGGATAGAGCAAAGAACTTCTCAACGATGCAGCTGAACAGCAGGGACACCCCTAAGAGCCTAGGTCGATACCAAACTTGATCATGGCCAAAAGGGCCGAGAAGCAATAATACAGAAAGGAAAGAGGGTAGATCGCAGTCTCGTTCCTTGTGGGGACTAAGCCTCTAACCCAATAGCAGCAAGAAGGTGAAGCCAAATTTAATTGACGATCCTACCAGGCCGAGCAGAGGGTACCCCACAAGGACCAAAAGGCTTGGATAGATCGAAGAACTTCTCAACGACGCAGCTGAACAGCCGGGACACCCCTAAGGGCCTAGATCGATACCAAACTTGATCATGGCCAAAAGGCCGAGAAGCAATAATACAGAAAGGAAAGAGGGTAGATCGCAGGCTCGTTCCTTGTGGGGACTAAGCCTCTGACCCAATAGCAGTAAGAAGGTGAAGCCAAATTTAATTGACGATCCTACCAGGCCGAGCAGAGGGTATCCCACAAGGACCAAAGGCTTGGATAGAGCAAAGAACTTCTCAACGACGCAGCTGAACAGCAGGGACACCCCTAAGGGCCTAGGTCGATACTAAACTTGATCATGGCCAAAAGGCCGAGAAGCAATAATACAGAAAGAAAAGAGGACAGTAGGGTAGATCGCAGTCTCGTTGCTTGCGGGGACTAAGCCTCTAACCCAATAGCAGCAAGAAGGTGAAGCCAAATTTAATTGACGATCCTACCAGGCCGAGCAGAGGGTACCCCACAAGGACCAAAAGGCTTGGATAGAGCAAAGAACTTCTCAACGACGCAGCTGAACAGCAGGGACACCCCTAAGGGCCTAGGTGGATAACAAACTTGATCATGGCCAAAAGGCCGAGAAGCAATAAATCAGAAAGGAAAGAGTACAGTAGAGTAGATCACAGTCTCGTTCCTTGTGGGGACTAAGCCTCTAACCCAATAGCAGCAAGTAGGTGAAGCCAAATTTAATTGACGATCCTACCAAGCCGAGCAGAGGGTACCGCACAAGCACCAAAAGGCTTGGATAGATCGAAGAACTTCTCAACGAAGTAGCTGGACAGCAGGGAAACCCCTCAGGCTAACGACGCTGCAAAATTTGATCAAAAGACCAAGAAGTGCTAATGCAGGAATGTAAAGTCTGGGCACAAGAGCTGACAATCATTCAGAAATGATCTTCAGTCCTGTATTGCTTTAAAGAGTAACTCCACTTTTGTTGAGAGGACAACACTCCCCTCTGGGTGATTAATGTATATTTTTGTGGTTGTGAAAGGTTTGGAGATTCTTACCTTTTGTTATTGTGCAGATAGATCCACGTGTGTTCTTGAACCAAATACACGGGAACGACTTTTGCAGTGATCGATCGGCGGCTGCTACTGCGGGGTACCTGTGGAGAAAGTGGTAGGGTCTGCAAACCTGTAGAGATGATGGTTGTTGGAGGGGACGCCCATCATCTGACTGATGTCAGTGCCAACTTGTGGGAATATCAGCCTACCAGTTACACAGCAGGAAATGACACCTCCTGGAGGGCCCCTGTAGATTAGGAAGGGAAGTTGCTTGTTAATAACAATGAAAGATAATGTGATTTGTGTAGGAATTGTAGGTGTCATTTGTATTTCCCCGTAAAAGTGGAGTTACTCTTTAAATGAAGCGCTAGGATTTATTAACCACCTCCCGTCCGGTTGTATATAAATGACCGGACGGTGAAAGTGCAGGGTCAGGTGGCCGCTTATAAATGTCCTTCCCGCCCCCTGCTTGTGCGCGCTCCCTTGGAGCGCACAGCAGTGCAATCCAGTGCCCGTTGTGTCCTCTGTACACAGTGGAACACTGATCGTCGTACGGGACCTCTGAAAGCTGAAAATTGGCCTGGACAGGAAGGGGGTAAAAGTGTCCGGACTTGAAGTGGTTAAACATTACATTCAGAGAAATGTTGCCGACATAAAAAAGAAGGAATAAACGTGTAACATTAAAAATTCTGACAACATACAAAGCCACTTTAAAATGTTTTGTACAGATTACTGTCTGTATCTTTTTTCTATAAATATAGACATATAACTATTTTTTTCTGCTCTGCCTAAGTGAAATCTTAGAGTCTTTTAGTTGAATCCCATGGTCAAAAATGAAACTGCCCAGAGACAATGGATTCTTTCTCCAATTTTGACATTTTTAACCATAAGATGACAAGCCTGCCCACCACGACAAGGTAGACTCTTTTAGGGCAGGACCTACACTAAACTACACTACGCTAAACTACTCCATGCTAGTCATCGTATTTTTTGTGTTAGATGCCTGTTTGTGATAAGCCTCATCCTAGAACCTTCCTTCTTCCTTTCCAGACTTGTTTACAGAGATCTACATAAGAACAACCCTTTTCATTCAAAAAACAGAGAACAGATTTAAAAGGGTTGTTGCTGTTATCTTATGGCGGGTGATGCAGTGGTCAGCAATGATCATCTGTAATGTCCCGACACATTTCCCCTTCTTTAATCAATGCAGAGCTCTCTTCCACATAGATGCCTTCAGTCTCAAAGGTCTAAAGTGTTTCAATTGTAGTGAAGTTTATTCACAGATACCAAACTTGATCATGGCCAAAAGGCCGAGAAGCAATAATGCAGATAGGAAAGAGGGCAGTATGGTAGATCGCAGTCTCCTTCCTTGTGGGGACTAAGCTTCTACTCCAATAGCAGCAAGTAGGAGAAGCCCAAATTTAATTGAGGATCCTACCAGGCTGAGCAGCGGGTTCCCCAAAAGGACCAAAAGGCTTGGATAGATCGAAGAACTTCTCAACGACGCAGCTGGACAGCAGGGACACCCCTAAGGGCCTAGGTCGATACCAAACTTGATCATTGCCAAAAGGCCGAGAAGCAATAATACAGAAAGGAAAGAGGGTAGATCGCAGTCTCGTTCCTTGTGGGGACTAAGCCTCTAACCCAATAGCAGCAAGTAGGTGAAGCCAAATTAAATTGACGATCCTACCAGGCCGAGCAGAGGGTACCCCACAAGGACCAAAAGGCTTGGATAGATCGAAGAACTTCTCAACGACGCAGCTGAACAGCCGGGACACCCCTAAGGGCCTAGGTCGATACCAAACTTGATCATGGCCAAAAGGCCGAGAAGCAATAATACAGAAAGGAAAGAGGGTAGATCGCAGTCTCGTTCCTTGTGGGGACTAAGCCTCTGACCCAATAGCAGTAAGAAGGTGAAGCCAAATTTAATTGACGATCCTACCAGGCCGAGCAGAGGGTACCCCACAAGGACCAAAAGGCTTGGATAGAGTAAAGAACTTCTCAACGACTCAGCTGAACAGCAGGGACACCCCTAAGGGCCTAGGTCGATACTAAACTTGATCATGGCCAAAAGGCCGAGAAGCAATAATACAGAAAGAAAAGAGGACAGTAGGGTAGATCGCAGTCTCGTTGCTTGCGGGGACTAAGCCTCTAACCCAATAGCAGCAAGAAGGTGAAGCCAAATTTAATTGACGATCCTACCAGGCCGAGCAGAGGGTACCCCACAAAGACCAAAAGGCTTGGATAGAGCAAAGAACTTCTCAACGACGCAGCTGAACAGCAGGGACACCCCTAAGGGCCTAGGTGGATAACAAACTTGATCATAGCCAAAAGGCCGAGAAGCAATAATACAGAAAGGAAAGAGGGTAGATCGCAGTCTCGTTTCTTGTGGGGACTAAGCCTCTAACACAATAGCAGCAAGTAGGTGAAGCCAAATTTAGTTGACGATCCTACCAGGCCGAGCAGAGGGTACCCCAAAAGGTCCAAAAGGCTTGGATAGATCGAAGAACTTCTCAACGACGAAGCTGGATAGCAGGGACACCCCTAAGAGCCTAGGTAGATACCAAACTTGATCATGGCCAAAAGGCCGAGAAGCAATATTGCAGAAAGAAAAGAGGACAGTAGGGAAGATCGCAGTCTCGTTCCTTGTGGGGACTAAGCCTCTAACCCAATAGCAGCTAGTAGGTGAAGCCAAATTTTATTGACGATCCTACCAGGCCGAGCAAACGGTACCCCAAAAAGACCAAAAGGCTTGGATAGATCGAAGAACTTCTTAACGACGCAGATGGACAGCAGAGACACCCCTAAGGGCCTAGGTCGATACTAAACTTGATCATGGCCAAAAGGCCGAGTAGCAATAATACAGAAAGGAAAGAGGACAGTAGGGTAGATCGCAGTCTCGTTCCTTGTGGGGACTAAGCCTCTAACCCAATAGCAGCAAGTAGGTGAAGCCAAATTTAATTGACGATCCTACCAGGCCGAGCAGAGGGTACCCCACAAGGACCAAAAGGCTTGGATAGATCGAAGAACTTCTCAACGACGCTGCTGGACAGCCGGGACACCCCTAAGGGCCTAGGTCGATACCAAACTTGATCATGGCCACAAGGCCGAGAAGCAATAATACAGAAAGGAAAGAGGGTAGATCGCAGTCTCGTTCCTTGTGGGGACTAAGCCTCTAACCCAATAGCAGCAAGAAGGTGAAGCCAAATTTAATTGACGATCCTACCAGGCCGAGCAGAGGGTACCCCACAAGGACCAAAAGGCTTGGATAGATCGAAGAACTTCTCAACGACGCTGCTGGACAGCCGGGACACCCCTAAGGGCCTAGGTCGATACCAAACTTGATCATGGCCACAAGGCCGAGAAGCAATAATACAGAAAGGAAAGAGGGTAGATCGCAGTCTCGTTCCTTGTGGGAACTAAGCCTCTGACCCAATAGCAGTAAGAAGGTGAAGCCAAATTTAATTGACGATCCTACCAGGCCGAGCAGAGGGTATCCCACAAGGACCAAAAGGCTTGGATAGAGCAAAGAACTTCTCAACGACGCAGCTGAACAGCAGGGACACCCCTAAGGGCCTAGGTCGATACTAAACTTGATCATGGCCAAAAGGCCGAGTAGCAATAATACAGAAAGGAAAGAGGACAGTAGGGTAGATCGCAGTCTCGTTCCTTGTGGGGACTAAGCCTCTAACCCAATAGCAGCAAGTAGGTGAAGCCAAATTTAATTGACGATCCTACCAGGCCGAGCAGAGGGTACCCCACAAGGACCAAAAGGCTTGGATAGATCGAAGAACTTCTCAACGACGCAGCTGAACAGCCGGGACACCCCTAAGGGCCTAGGTCGATACCAAACTTGATCATGGCCAAAAGGCCGAGAAGCAATAATACAGAAAGGAAAGAGGGTAGATCGCAGTCTCGTTCCTTGTGGGGACTAAGCCTCTGACCCAATAGCAGTAAGAAGATGAAGCCAAATTTAATTGACGATCCTACCAGGCCGAGCAGAGGGTATTCCTCAAGGACCAAAAGGCTTGGATAGAGCAAAGAACTTCTCAACGACGCAGCTGAACAGCAGGGACACCCCTAAGAGCCTAGGTCGATACCAAACTTGATCATGGCCAAAAGGGCCGAGAAGCAATAATACAGAAAGGAAAGAGGGTAGATCGCAGTCTCGTTCCTTGTGGGGACTAAGCCTCTAACCCAATAGCAGCAAGAAGGTGAAGCCAAATTTAATTGACGATCCTACCAGGCCGAGCAGAGGGTACCACACAAGGACCAAAAGGCTTGGATAGATCGAAGAACTTCTCAACGACGCAGCTGGACAGCCGGGACACCCCTAAGGGCCTAGGTCGATACCAAACTTGATCATGGCCACAAGGCCGAGAAGCAATAATACAGAAAGGAAAGAGGATAGATCGCAGTCTAGTTCCTTGTGGGGACTAAGCCTCTGACCCAATAGCAGTAAGAAGGTGAAGCCAAATTTAATTGACGATCCTACCAGGCCGAGCAGAGGGTATCCCACAAGGACCAAAAGGCTTGGATAGAGCAAAGAACTTCTCAACGACGCAGCTGAACAGCAGGGACACCCCTAAGGGCCTAGGTCGATACTAAACTTGATCATGGCCAAAAGGCCGAGTAGCAATAATACAAAAAGGAAAGAGGACAGTAGGGTAGATCGCAGTCTCGTTCCTTGTGGGGACAAAGCCTCTAACCCAATAGCAGCAAGAAGGTGAAGCCAAATTTAATTGACGATCCTACCAGGCCGAGCAGAGGGTACCCCACAAGGACCAAAAGGCTTGGATAGAGCAAAGAACTTCTCAACGACGCAGCTGAACAGCAGGGACACCCCTACGGGCCTAGGTGGATAACAAACTTGATCATAGCCAAAAGGCCGAGAAGCAATAATACAGAAAGGAAAGAGGGTAGATCGCAGTCTCGTTCCTTGTGGGGACTAAGCCTCTAACCCAATAGCAGCAAGAAGGTGAAGCCAAATTTAATTGACGATCCTACCAGGCCGAGCAGAGGGTACCCCACAAGGACCAAAAGGCTTGGATAGATCGAAGAACTTCTCAACGACGCAGCTGAACAGCCGGGACACCCCTAAGGGCCTAGGTCGATACCAAACTTGATCATGGCCAAAAGGCCGAGAAGCAATAATACAGAAAGGAAAGAGGGTAGATCGCAGTCTCGTTCCTTGTGGGGACTAAGCCTCTGACCCAATAGCAGTAAGAAGGTGAAGCCAAATTTAATTGACGATCCTACCAGGCCGAGCAGAGGGTATCCCACAAGGACCAAAAGGCTTGGATAGAGCAAAGAACTTCTCAACGACGCAGCTGAACAGCAGGGACACCCCTAAGGGCCTAGGTCGATACTAAACTTGATCATGGCCAAAAGGCCGAGTAGCAATAATACAGAAAGGAAAGAGGACAGTAGGGTAGATCGCAGTCTCTTTCCTTGTGGGGAC
Organism: Staurois parvus; assembly: GCF_062004578.1. Taxonomy (NCBI): domain Eukaryota; kingdom Metazoa; phylum Chordata; class Amphibia; order Anura; family Ranidae; genus Staurois; species Staurois parvus. Next base: position 9,027,572 of record NW_028317914.1, on the reverse strand, counting down.
TAAGCCTCTAACCCAATAGCAGCAAGTAGGTGAAGCCAAATTTAATTGACGATCCTACCAGGCCGAGCAGAGGGTACCCCACAAGGACCAAAAGGCTTGGATAGATCGAAGAACTTCTCAACGACGCAGCTGAACAGCCGGGACACCCCTAAGGGCCTAGGTCGATACCAAACTTGATCATGGCCAAAAGGCCGAGAAGCAATAATACAGAAAGGAAAGAGGGTAGATCGCAGTCTCGTTCCTTGTGGGGACTAAGCCTCTGACCCAATAGCAGTAAGAAGGTGAAGCCAAATTTAATTGACGATCCTACCAGGCCGAGCAGAGGGTATCCCACAAGGACCAAAAGGCTTGGATAGAGCAAAGAACTTCTCAACGACGCAGCAGAACAGCAGGGACACCCCTAAGAGCCTAGGTCGATACCAAACTTGATCATGGCCAAAAGGGCCGAGAAGCAATAATACAGAAAGGAAAGAGGGTAGATCGCAGTCTCGTTCCTTGTGGGGACTAAGCCTCTAACCCAATAGCAGCAAGAAGGTGAAGCCAAATTTAATTGACGATCCTACCAGGCCGAGCAGAGGGTACCCCACAAGGACCAAAAGGCTTGGATAGATCGAAGAACTTCTCAACGACGCAGCTGGACAGCCGGGACACCCCTAAGGGCCTAGGTCGATACCAAACTTGATCATGGCCACAAGGCCGAGAAGCAATAATACAGAAAGGAAAGAGGGTAGATCGCAGTCTCGTTCCTTGTGGGGACTAAGCCTCTGACCCAATAGCAGTAAGAAGGTGAAGCCAAATTTAATTGACGATCCTACCAGGCCGAGCAGAGGGTATCCCACAAGGACCAAAAGGCTTGGATAGAGCAAAGAACTTCTCAACGACGCAGCTGAACAGCAGGGACACCCCTAAGGGCCTAGGTCGATACTAAACTTGATCATGGCCAAAAGGCCGAGTAGCAAAAATACAAAAAGGAAAGAGGACAGTAGGGTAGATCGCAGTCTCGTTCCTTGTGGGGACTAAGCCTCTAACCCAATAGCAGCAAGTAGGTGAAGCCAAATTTAATTGACGATCCTACCAGGCCGAGCAGAGGGTACCCCACAAGGACCAAAAGGCTTGGATAGATCGAAGAACTTCTCAACGACGCAGCTGAACAGCCGGGACACCCCTAAGGGCATAGGTCGATACCAAACTTGATCATGGCCAAAAGGCCGAGAAGCAATAATACAGAAAGGAAAGAGGGTAGATCGCAGTCTCATTCCTTGTGGGGACTAAGCCTCTGACCCAATAGCAGTAAGAAGGTGAAGCCAAATTTAATTGACGATCCTACCAGGCCGAGCAGAGGGTATCCCACAAGGACCAAAAGGCTTGGATAGAGCAAAGAACTTCTCAACGACGCAGCTGAACAGCAGGGACACCCCTAAGGGCCTAGGTCGATACTAAACTTGATCATGGCCAAAAGGCCGAGAAGCAATAATACAGAAAGAAAAGAGGACAGTAGGGTAGATCGCAGTCTCGTTGCTTGCGGGGACTAAGCCTCTAACCCAATAGCAGCAAGAAGGTGAAGCCAAATTTAATTGACGATCCTACCAGGCCGAGCAGAGGGTACCCCACAAGGACCAAAAGGCTTGGATAGAGCAAAGAACTTCTCAACGACGCAGCTGAACAGCAGGGACACCCCTAAGGGCCTAGGTGGATAACAAACTTGATCATGGCCAAAAGGCCGAGAAGCAATAAATCAGAAAGGAAAGAGTACAGTAGAGTAGATCACAGTCTCGTTCCTTGTGGGGACTAAGCCTCTAACCCAATAGCAGCAAGTAGGTGAAGCCAAATTTAATTGACGATCCTACCAAGCCGAGCAGAGGGTACCGCACAAGCACCAAAAGGCTTGGATAGATCGAAGAACTTCTCAACGAAGTAGCTGGACAGCAGGGAAACCCCTCAGGCTAACGACGCAGCAAAATTTGATCAAAAGACCAAGAAGTGCTAATGCAGGAATGTAAAGTCTGGGCACAAGAGCTGACAATCATTCAGAAATGATCTTCAGTCCTGTATTGCTTTAAAGAGTAACTCCACTTTTGTTGAGAGGACAACACTCCCCTCTGGGTGATTAATGTATATTTTTATGGTTGTGAAAGGTTTGGAGATTCTTACCTTTTGTTATTGTGCAGATAGATCCACGTGTGTTCTTGAACCAAATACACGGGAACGACTTTTGCAGTGATCGATCGGCGGCTGATCCTGCGGGGTACCTGTGGAGAAAGTGGTAGGGTCTGCAAACCTGTAGAGATGATGGTTGTTGGAGGGGACGCCCATCATCTGACTGATGTCAGTGCCAACTTGTGGGAATATCAGCCTACCAGTTACACAGCAGGAAATGACACCTCCTGGAGGGCCCCTGTAGATTAGGAAGGGAAGTTGCTTGTTAATAACAATGAAAGATAATGTGATTTGTGTAGGAATTGTAGGTGTCATTTGTATTTCCCCGTAAAAGTGGAGTTACTCTTTAAATGAAGCGCTAGGATTTATTAACCACCTCCCGTCCGGTTGTATATAAATGACCGGACGGTGAAAGTGCAGGGTCAGGTGGCCGTTTATAAATGGCCTTCCCGCCCCCTGCTTGTGCGCGCTCCCTTGGAGCGCACAGCAGTGCAATCCAGTGCCCGTTGTGTCCTCTGTACACAGTGGAACACTGATCGTCGTACGGGACCTCTGAAAGCTGAAAATTGGCCTGGACAGGAAGGGGGTAAAAGTGTCCGGACTTGAAGTGGTTAAACATTACATTCAGAGAAATGTTGCCGACATAAAAAAGAAGGAATAAACGTGTAACATTAAAAATTCTGACAACATACAAAGCCACTTTAAAATGTTTTGTACAGATTACTGTCTGTATCTTTTTTCTATAAATATAGACATATAACTATTTTTTTCTGCTCTGCCTAAGTGAAATCTTAGAGTCTTTTAGTTGAATCCCATGGTCAAAAATGAAACTGCCCAGAGACAATGGATTCTTTCTCCAATTTTGACATTTTTAACCATAAGATGACAAGCCTGCCCACCACGACAAGGTAGACTCTTTTAGGGCAGGACCTACACTAAACTACACTACGCTAAACTACTCCATGCTAGTCATCGTATTTTTTGTGTTAGATGCCTGTTTGTGATAAGCCTCATCCTAGAACCTTCCTTCTTCCTTTCCAGACTTGTTTACAGAGATCTACATAAGAACAACCCTTTTCATTCAAAAAACAGAGAACAGATTTAAAAGGGTTGTTGCTGTTATCTTATGGCGGGTGATGCAGTGGTCAGCAATGATCATCTGTAATGTCCCGACACATTTCCCCTTCTTTAATCAATGCAGAGCTCTCTTCCACATAGATGCCTTCAGTCTGAAAGGTCTAAAGTGTTTCAATTGTAGTGAAGTTTATTCACAGATACCAAACTTGATCATGGCCAAAAGGCCGAGAAGCAATAATGCAGATAGGAAAGAGGGCAGTATGGTAGATCGCAGTCTCCTTCCTTGTGGGGACTAAGCTTCTACCCCAATAGCAGCAAGTAGGAGAAGCCCAAATTTAATTGAGGATCCTACCAGGCTGAGCAGAGGGTTCCCCAAAAGGACCGATAGGCTTGGATAGATCGAAGAACTTCTCAACGACGCAGCTGGACAGCAGGGACACCCCTAAGGGCCTAGGTCGATACCAAACTTGATCATTGCCAAAAGGCCGAGAAGCAATAATACAGAAAGGAAAGAGGGTAGATCGCAGTCTCGTTCCTTGTGGGGACTAAGCCTCTAACCCAATAGCAGCAAGTAGGTGAAGCCAAATTTAATTGACGATCCTACCAGGCCGAGCAGAGGGTACCCCACAAGGACCAAAAGGCTTGGATAGATCGAAGAACTTCTCAACGACGCAGCTGAACAGACGGGACACCCCTAAGGGCATAGGTCGATACCAAACTTGATCATGGCCAAAAGGCCGAGAAGCAATAATACAGAAAGGAAAGAGGGTAGATCGCAGTCTCGTTCCTTGTGGGGACTAAGCCTCTGACCCAATAGCAGTAAGAAGGTGAAGCCAAATTTAATTGACGATCCTACCAGGCCGAGCAGAGGGTATCCCACAAGGACCAAAAGGCTTGGATAGAGCAAAGAACTTCTCAACGACGCAGCTGAACAGCAGGGACGCCCCTAAGGGCCTAGGTCGATACTAAACTTGATCATGGCCAAAAGGCCGAGTAGCAATAATACAGAAAGGAAAGAGGACAGTAGGGTAGATCGCAGTCTCGTTCCTTGTAGGGACTAAGCCTCTAACCCAATAGCAGCAAGTAGGTGAAGCCAAATTTAATTGACGATCCTACCAGGCCGAGCAGAGGGTACCCCATAAGGACCAAAAGGCTTGGATAGATCGAAGAACTTCTCAACGACGCAGCTGAACAGCCGGGACACCCCTAAGGGCCTAGGTCGATACCAAACTTGATCATGGCCAAAAGGCCGAGAAGCAATAATACAGAAAGGAAAGAGGGTAGATCGCAGTCTCGTTCCTTGTGGGGACTAAGCCTCTGACCCAATAGCAGTAAGAAGGTGAAGCCAAATTTAATTGACGATCCTACCAGGCCGAGCAGAGGGTATCCCACAAGGACCAAAAGGCTTGGATAGAGCAAAGAACTTCTCAACGACGCAGCAGAACAGCAGGGACACCCCTAAGAGCCTAGGTCGATACCAAACTTGATCATGGCCAAAAGGGCCGAGAAGCAATAATACAGAAAGGAAAGAGGGTAGATCGCAGTCTCGTTCCTTGTGGGGACTAAGCCTCTAACCCAATAGCAGCAAGAAGGTGAAGCCAAATTTAATTGACGATCCTACCAGGCCGAGCAGAGGGTACCCCACAAGGACCAAAAGGCTTGGATAGATCGAAGAACTTCTCAACGACGCTGCTGGACAGCCGGGACACCCCTAAGGGCCTAGGTCGATACCAAACTTGATCATGGCCACAAGGCCGAGAAGCAATAATACAGAAAGGAAAGAGGGTAGATCGCAGTCTCGTTCCTTGTGGGAACTAAGCCTCTGACCCAATAGCAGTAAGAAGGTGAAGCCAAATTTAATTGACGATCCTACCAGGCCGAGCAGAGGGTATCCCACAAGGACCAAAAGGCTTGGATAGAGCAAAGAACTTCTCAACGACGCAGCTGAACAGCAGGGACACCCCTAAGGGCCTAGGTCGATACTAAACTTGATCATGGCCAAAAGGCCGAGTAGCAATAATACAGAAAGGAAAGAGGACAGTAGGGTAGATCGCAGTCTCGTTCCTTGTGGGGACTAAGCCTCTAACCCAATAGCAGCAAGTAGGTGAAGCCAAATCTAATTGACGATCCTACCAGACCGAGCAGAGGGTACCCCACAAGGACCAAAAGGCTTGGATAGATCGAAGAACTTCTCAACGACGCAGCTGAACAGCCGGGACACCCCTAAGGGCCTAGGTCGATACCAAACTTGATCATGGCCAAAAGGCCGAGAAGCAATAATACAGAAAGGAAAGAGGGTAGATCGCAGTCTCGTTCCTTGTGGGGACTAAGCCTCTGACCCAATAGCAGTAAGAAGGTGAAGCCAAATTTAATTGACGATCCTACCAGGCCGAGCAGAGGGTATCCCACAAGGACCAAAAGGCTTGGATAGAGCAAAGAACTTCTCAACGATGCAGCTGAACAGCAGGGACACCCCTAAGAGCCTAGGTCGATACCAAACTTGATCATGGCCAAAAGGGCCGAGAAGCAATAATACAGAAAGGAAAGAGGGTAGATCGCAGTCTCGTTCCTTGTGGGGACTAAGCCTCTAACCCAATAGCAGCAAGAAGGTGAAGCCAAATTTAATTGACGATCCTACCAGGCCGAGCAGAGGGTACCCCACAAGGACCAAAAGGCTTGGATAGATCGAAGAACTTCTCAACGACGCAGCTGAACAGCCGGGACACCCCTAAGGGCCTAGATCGATACCAAACTTGATCATGGCCAAAAGGCCGAGAAGCAATAATACAGAAAGGAAAGAGGGTAGATCGCAGGCTCGTTCCTTGTGGGGACTAAGCCTCTGACCCAATAGCAGTAAGAAGGTGAAGCCAAATTTAATTGACGATCCTACCAGGCCGAGCAGAGGGTATCCCACAAGGACCAAAGGCTTGGATAGAGCAAAGAACTTCTCAACGACGCAGCTGAACAGCAGGGACACCCCTAAGGGCCTAGGTCGATACTAAACTTGATCATGGCCAAAAGGCCGAGAAGCAATAATACAGAAAGAAAAGAGGACAGTAGGGTAGATCGCAGTCTCGTTGCTTGCGGGGACTAAGCCTCTAACCCAATAGCAGCAAGAAGGTGAAGCCAAATTTAATTGACGATCCTACCAGGCCGAGCAGAGGGTACCCCACAAGGACCAAAAGGCTTGGATAGAGCAAAGAACTTCTCAACGACGCAGCTGAACAGCAGGGACACCCCTAAGGGCCTAGGTGGATAACAAACTTGATCATGGCCAAAAGGCCGAGAAGCAATAAATCAGAAAGGAAAGAGTACAGTAGAGTAGATCACAGTCTCGTTCCTTGTGGGGACTAAGCCTCTAACCCAATAGCAGCAAGTAGGTGAAGCCAAATTTAATTGACGATCCTACCAAGCCGAGCAGAGGGTACCGCACAAGCACCAAAAGGCTTGGATAGATCGAAGAACTTCTCAACGAAGTAGCTGGACAGCAGGGAAACCCCTCAGGCTAACGACGCTGCAAAATTTGATCAAAAGACCAAGAAGTGCTAATGCAGGAATGTAAAGTCTGGGCACAAGAGCTGACAATCATTCAGAAATGATCTTCAGTCCTGTATTGCTTTAAAGAGTAACTCCACTTTTGTTGAGAGGACAACACTCCCCTCTGGGTGATTAATGTATATTTTTATGGTTGTGAAAGGTTTGGAGATTCTTACCTTTTGTTATTGTGCAGATAGATCCACGTGTGTTCTTGAACCAAATACACGGGAACGACTTTTGCAGTGATCGATCGGCGGCTGCTACTGCGGGGTACCTGTGGAGAAAGTGGTAGGGTCTGCAAACCTGTAGAGATGATGGTTGTTGGAGGGGACGCCCATCATCTGACTGATGTCAGTGCCAACTTGTGGGAATATCAGCCTACCAGTTACACAGCAGGAAATGACACCTCCTGGAGGGCCCCTGTAGATTAGGAAGGGAAGTTGCTTGTTAATAACAATGAAAGATAATGTGATTTGTGTAGGAATTGTAGGTGTCATTTGTATTTCCCCGTAAAAGTGGAGTTACTCTTTAAATGAAGCGCTAGGATTTATTAACCACCTCCCGTCCGGTTGTATATAAATGACCGGACGGTGAAAGTGCAGGGTCAGGTGGCCGTTTATAAATGGCCTTCCCGCCCCCTGCTTGTGCGCGCTCCCTTGGAGCGCACAGCAGTGCAATCCAGTGCCCGTTGTGTCCTCTGTACACAGTGGAACACTGATCGTCGTACGGGACCTCTGAAAGCTGAAAATTGGCCTGGACAGGAAGGGGGTAAAAGTGTCCGGACTTGAAGTGGTTAAACATTACATTCAGAGAAATGTTGCCGACATAAAAAAGAAGGAATAAACGTGTAACATTAAAAATTCTGACAACATACAAAGCCACTTTAAAATGTTTTGTACAGATTACTGTCTGTATCTTTTTTCTATAAATATAGACATATAACTATTTTTTTCTGCTCTGCCTAAGTGAAATCTTAGAGTCTTTTAGTTGAATCCCATGGTCAAAAATGAAACTGCCCAGAGACAATGGATTCTTTCTCCAATTTTGACATTTTTAACCATAAGATGACAAGCCTGCCCACCACGACAAGGTAGACTCTTTTAGGGCAGGACCTACACTAAACTACACTACGCTAAACTACTCCATGCTAGTCATCGTATTTTTTGTGTTAGATGCCTGTTTGTGATAAGCCTCATCCTAGAACCTTCCTTCTTCCTTTCCAGACTTGTTTACAGAGATCTACATAAGAACAACCCTTTTCATTCAAAAAACAGAGAACAGATTTAAAAGGGTTGTTGCTGTTATCTTATGGCGGGTGATGCAGTGGTCAGCAATGATCATCTGTAATGTCCCGACACATTTCCCCTTCTTTAATCAATGCAGAGCTCTCTTCCACATAGATGCCTTCAGTCTGAAAGGTCTAAAGTGTTTCAATTGTAGTGAAGTTTATTCACAGATACCAAACTTGATCATGGCCAAAAGGCCGAGAAGCAATAATGCAGATAGGAAAGAGGGCAGTATGGTAGATCGCAGTCTCCTTCCTTGTGGGGACTAAGCTTCTACCCCAATAGCAGCAAGTAGGAGAAGCCCAAATTTAATTGAGGATCCTACCAGGCTGAGCAGAGGGTTCCCCAAAAGGACCGATAGGCTTGGATAGATCGAAGAACTTCTCAACGACGCAGCTGGACAGCAGGGACACCCCTAAGGGCCTAGGTCGATACCAAACTTGATCATTGCCAAAAGGCCGAGAAGCAATAATACAGAAAGGAAAGAGGGTAGATCGCAGTCTCGTTCCTTGTGGGGACTAAGCCTCTAACCCAATAGCAGCAAGTAGGTGAAGCCAAATTTAATTGACGATCCTACCAGGCCGAGCAGAGGGTACCCCACAAGGACCAAAAGGCTTGGATAGATCGAAGAACTTCTCAACGACGCAGCTGAACAGACGGGACACCCCTAAGGGCATAGGTCGATACCAAACTTGATCATGGCCAAAAGGCCGAGAAGCAATAATACAGAAAGGAAAGAGGGTAGATCGCAGTCTCGTTCCTTGTGGGGACTAAGCCTCTGACCCAATAGCAGTAAGAAGGTGAAGCCAAATTTAATTGACGATCCTACCAGGCCGAGCAGAGGGTATCCCACAAGGACCAAAAGGCTTGGATAGAGCAAAGAACTTCTCAACGACGCAGCTGAACAGCAGGGACGCCCCTAAGGGCCTAGGTCGATACTAAACTTGATCATGGCCAAAAGGCCGAGTAGCAATAATACAGAAAGGAAAGAGGACAGTAGGGTAGATCGCAGTCTCGTTCCTTGTAGGGACTAAGCCTCTAACCCAATAGCAGCAAGTAGGTGAAGCCAAATTTAATTGACGATCCTACCAGGCCGAGCAGAGGGTACCCCATAAGGACCAAAAGGCTTGGATAGATCGAAGAACTTCTCAACGACGCAGCTGAACAGCCGGGACACCCCTAAGGGCCTAGGTCGATACCAAACTTGATCATGGCCAAAAGGCCGAGAAGCAATAATACAGAAAGGAAAGAGGGTAGATCGCAGTCTCGTTCCTTGTGGGGACTAAGCCTCTGACCCAATAGCAGTAAGAAGGTGAAGCCAAATTTAATTGACGATCCTACCAGGCCGAGCAGAGGGTATCCCACAAGGACCAAAAGGCTTGGATAGAGCAAAGAACTTCTCAACGACGCAGCAGAACAGCAGGGACACCCCTAAGAGCCTAGGTCGATACCAAACTTGATCATGGCCAAAAGGGCCGAGAAGCAATAATACAGAAAGGAAAGAGGGTAGATCGCAGTCTCGTTCCTTGTGGGGACTAAGCCTCTAACCCAATAGCAGCAAGAAGGTGAAGCCAAATTTAATTGACGATCCTACCAGGCCGAGCAGAGGGTACCCCACAAGGACCAAAAGGCTTGGATAGATCGAAGAACTTCTCAACGACGCTGCTGGACAGCCGGGACACCCCTAAGGGCCTAGGTCGATACCAAACTTGATCATGGCCACAAGGCCGAGAAGCAATAATACAGAAAGGAAAGAGGGTAGATCGCAGTCTCGTTCCTTGTGGGAACTAAGCCTCTGACCCAATAGCAGTAAGAAGGTGAAGCCAAATTTAATTGACGATCCTACCAGGCCGAGCAGAGGGTATCCCACAAGGACCAAAAGGCTTGGATAGAGCAAAGAACTTCTCAACGACGCAGCTGAACAGCAGGGACACCCCTAAGGGCCTAGGTCGATACTAAACTTGATCATGGCCAAAAGGCCGAGTAGCAATAATACAGAAAGGAAAGAGGACAGTAGGGTAGATCGCAGTCTCGTTCCTTGTGGGGACTAAGCCTCTAACCCAATAGCAGCAAGTAGGTGAAGCCAAATCTAATTGACGATCCTACCAGACCGAGCAGAGGGTACCCCACAAGGACCAAAAGGCTTGGATAGATCGAAGAACTTCTCAACGACGCAGCTGAACAGCCGGGACACCCCTAAGGGCCTAGGTCGATACCAAACTTGATCATGGCCAAAAGGCCGAGAAGCAATAATACAGAAAGGAAAGAGGGTAGATCGCAGTCTCGTTCCTTGTGGGGACTAAGCCTCTGACCCAATAGCAGTAAGAAGGTGAAGCCAAATTTAATTGACGATCCTACCAGGCCGAGCAGAGGGTATCCCACAAGGACCAAAAGGCTTGGATAGAGCAAAGAACTTCTCAACGATGCAGCTGAACAGCAGGGACACCCCTAAGAGCCTAGGTCGATACCAAACTTGATCATGGCCAAAAGGGCCGAGAAGCAATAATACAGAAAGGAAAGAGGGTAGATCGCAGTCTCGTTCCTTGTGGGGACTAAGCCTCTAACCCAATAGCAGCAAGAAGGTGAAGCCAAATTTAATTGACGATCCTACCAGGCCGAGCAGAGGGTACCCCACAAGGACCAAAAGGCTTGGATAGATCGAAGAACTTCTCAACGACGCAGCTGAACAGCCGGGACACCCCTAAGGGCCTAGATCGATACCAAACTTGATCATGGCCAAAAGGCCGAGAAGCAATAATACAGAAAGGAAAGAGGGTAGATCGCAGGCTCGTTCCTTGTGGGGACTAAGCCTCTGACCCAATAGCAGTAAGAAGGTGAAGCCAAATTTAATTGACGATCCTACCAGGCCGAGCAGAGGGTATCCCACAAGGACCAAAGGCTTGGATAGAGCAAAGAACTTCTCAACGACGCAGCTGAACAGCAGGGACACCCCTAAGGGCCTAGGTCGATACTAAACTTGATCATGGCCAAAAGGCCGAGAAGCAATAATACAGAAAGAAAAGAGGACAGTAGGGTAGATCGCAGTCTCGTTGCTTGCGGGGACTAAGCCTCTAACCCAATAGCAGCAAGAAGGTGAAGCCAAATTTAATTGACGATCCTACCAGGCCGAGCAGAGGGTACCCCACAAGGACCAAAAGGCTTGGATAGAGCAAAGAACTTCTCAACGACGCAGCTGAACAGCAGGGACACCCCTAAGGGCCTAGGTGGATAACAAACTTGATCATGGCCAAAAGGCCGAGAAGCAATAAATCAGAAAGGAAAGAGTACAGTAGAGTAGATCACAGTCTCGTTCCTTGTGGGGACTAAGCCTCTAACCCAATAGCAGCAAGTAGGTGAAGCCAAATTTAATTGACGATCCTACCAAGCCGAGCAGAGGGTACCGCACAAGCACCAAAAGGCTTGGATAGATCGAAGAACTTCTCAACGAAGTAGCTGGACAGCAGGGAAACCCCTCAGGCTAACGACGCTGCAAAATTTGATCAAAAGACCAAGAAGTGCTAATGCAGGAATGTAAAGTCTGGGCACAAGAGCTGACAATCATTCAGAAATGATCTTCAGTCCTGTATTGCTTTAAAGAGTAACTCCACTTTTGTTGAGAGGACAACACTCCCCTCTGGGTGATTAATGTATATTTTTATGGTTGTGAAAGGTTTGGAGATTCTTACCTTTTGTTATTGTGCAGATAGATCCACGTGTGTTCTTGAACCAAATACACGGGAACGACTTTTGCAGTGATCGATCGGCGGCTGCTACTGCGGGGTACCTGTGGAGAAAGTGGTAGGGTCTGCAAACCTGTAGAGATGATGGTTGTTGGAGGGGACGCCCATCATCTGACTGATGTCAGTGCCAACTTGTGGGAATATCAGCCTACCAGTTACACAGCAGGAAATGACACCTCCTGGAGGGCCCCTGTAGATTAGGAAGGGAAGTTGCTTGTTAATAACAATGAAAGATAATGTGATTTGTGTAGGAATTGTAGGTGTCATTTGTATTTCCCCGTAAAAGTGGAGTTACTCTTTAAATGAAGCGCTAGGATTTATTAACCACCTCCCGTCCGGTTGTATATAAATGACCGGACGGTGAAAGTGCAGGGTCAGGTGGCCGCTTATAAATGTCCTTCCCGCCCCCTGCTTGTGCGCGCTCCCTTGGAGCGCACAGCAGTGCAATCCAGTGCCCGTTGTGTCCTCTGTACACAGTGGAACACTGATCGTCGTACGGGACCTCTGAAAGCTGAAAATTGGCCTGGACAGGAAGGGGGTAAAAGTGTCCGGACTTGAAGTGGTTAAACATTACATTCAGAGAAATGTTGCCGACATAAAAAAGAAGGAATAAACGTGTAACATTAAAAATTCTGACAACATACAAAGCCACTTTAAAATGTTTTGTACAGATTACTGTCTGTATCTTTTTTCTATAAATATAGACATATAACTATTTTTTTCTGCTCTGCCTAAGTGAAATCTTAGAGTCTTTTAGTTGAATCCCATGGTCAAAAATGAAACTGCCCAGAGACAATGGATTCTTTCTCCAATTTTGACATTTTTAACCATAAGATGACAAGCCTGCCCACCACGACAAGGTAGACTCTTTTAGGGCAGGACCTACACTAAACTACACTACGCTAAACTACTCCATGCTAGTCATCGTATTTTTTGTGTTAGATGCCTGTTTGTGATAAGCCTCATCCTAGAACCTTCCTTCTTCCTTTCCAGACTTGTTTACAGAGATCTACATAAGAACAACCCTTTTCATTCAAAAAACAGAGAACAGATTTAAAAGGGTTGTTGCTGTTATCTTATGGCGGGTGATGCAGTGGTCAGCAATGATCATCTGTAATGTCCCGACACATTTCCCCTTCTTTAATCAATGCAGAGCTCTCTTCCACATAGATGCCTTCAGTCTGAAAGGTCTAAAGTGTTTCAATTGTAGTGAAGTTTATTCACAGATACCAAACTTGATCATGGCCAAAAGGCCGAGAAGCAATAATGCAGATAGGAAAGAGGGCAGTATGGTAGATCGCAGTCTCCTTCCTTGAGGGGACTAAGCTTCTACCCCAATAGCAGCAAGTAGGAGAAGCCCAAATTTAATTGAGGATCCTACCAGGCTGAGCAGAGGGTTCCCCAAAAGGACCGATAGGCTTGGATAGATCGAAGAACTTCTCAACGACGCAGCTGGACAGCAGGGACACCCCTAAGGGCCTAGGTCGATACCAAACTTGATCATTGCCAAAAGGCCGAGAAGCAATAATACAGAAAGGAAAGAGGGTAGATCGCAGTCTCGTTCCTTGTGGGGACTAAGCCTCTAACCCAATAGCAGCAAGTAGGTGAAGCCAAATTTAATTGACGATCCTACCAGGCCGAGCAGAGGGTACCCCACAAGGACCAAAAGGCTTGGATAGATCGAAGAACTTCTCAACGACGCAGCTGAACAGACGGGACACCCCTAAGGGCATAGGTCGATACCAAACTTGATCATGGCCAAAAGGCCGAGAAGCAATAATACAGAAAGGAAAGAGGGTAGATCGCAGTCTCGTTCCTTGTGGGGACTAAGCCTCTGACCCAATAGCAGTAAGAAGGTGAAGCCAAATTTAATTGACGATCCTACCAGGCCGAGCAGAGGGTATCCCACAAGGACCAAAAGGCTTGGATAGAGCAAAGAACTTCTCAACGACGCAGCTGAACAGCAGGGACGCCCCTAAGGGCCTAGGTCGATACTAAACTTGATCATGGCCAAAAGGCCGAGTAGCAATAATACAGAAAGGAAAGAGGACAGTAGGGTAGATCGCAGTCTCGTTCCTTGTAGGGCCTAAGCCTCTAACCCAATAGCAGCAAGTAGGTGAAGCCAAATTTAATTGACGATCCTACCAGGCCGAGCAGAGGGTACCCCATAAGGACCAAAAGGCTTGGATAGATCGAAGAACTTCTCAACGACGCAGCTGAACAGCCGGGACACCCCTAAGGGCCTAGGTCGATACCAAACTTGATCATGGCCAAAAGGCCGAGAAGCAATAATACAGAAAGGAAAGAGGGTAGATCGCAGTCTCGTTCCTTGTGGGGACTAAGCCTCTGACCCAATAGCAGTAAGAAGGTGAAGCCAAATTTAATTGACGATCCTACCAGGCCGAGCAGAGGGTATCCCACAAGGACCAAAAGGCTTGGATAGAGCAAAGAACTTCTCAACGACGCAGCAGAACAGCAGGGACACCCCTAAGAGCCTAGGTCGATACCAAACTTGATCATGGCCAAAAGGGCCGAGAAGCAATAATACAGAAAGGAAAGAGGGTAGATCGCAGTCTCGTTCCTTGTGGGGACTAAGCCTCTAACCCAATAGCAGCAAGAAGGTGAAGCCAAATTTAATTGACGATCCTACCAGGCCGAGCAGAGGGTACCCCACAAGGACCAAAAGGCTTGGATAGATCGAAGAACTTCTCAACGACGCTGCTGGACAGCCGGGACACCCCTAAGGGCCTAGGTCGATACCAAACTTGATCATGGCCACAAGGCCGAGAAGCAATAATACAGAAAGGAAAGAGGGTAGATCGCAGTCTCGTTCCTTGTGGGAACTAAGCCTCTGACCCAATAGCAGTAAGAAGGTGAAGCCAAATTTAATTGACGATCCTACCAGGCCGAGCAGAGGGTATCCCACAAGGACCAAAAGGCTTGGATAGAGCAAAGAACTTCTCAACGACGCAGCTGAACAGCAGGGACACCCCTAAGGGCCTAGGTCGATACTAAACTTGATCATGGCCAAAAGGCCGAGTAGCAATAATACAGAAAGGAAAGAGGACAGTAGGGTAGATCGCAGTCTCGTTCCTTGTGGGGACTAAGCCTCTAACCCAATAGCAGCAAGTAGGTGAAGCCAAATCTAATTGACGATCCTACCAGACCGAGCAGAGGGTACCCCACAAGGACCAAAAGGCTTGGATAGATCGAAGAACTTCTCAACGACGCAGCTGAACAGCCGGGACACCCCTAAGGGCCTAGGTCGATACCAAACTTGATCATGGCCAAAAGGCCGAGAAGCAATAATACAGAAAGGAAAGAGGGTAGATCGCAGTCTCGTTCCTTGTGGGGACTAAGCCTCTGACCCAATAGCAGTAAGAAGGTGAAGCCAAATTTAATTGACGATCCTACCAGGCCGAGCAGAGGGTATCCCACAAGGACCAAAAGGCTTGGATAGAGCAAAGAACTTCTCAACGATGCAGCTGAACAGCAGGGACACCCCTAAGAGCCTAGGTCGATACCAAACTTGATCATGGCCAAAAGGGCCGAGAAGCAATAATACAGAAAGGAAAGAGGGTAGATCGCAGTCTCGTTCCTTGTGGGGACTAAGCCTCTAACCCAATAGCAGCAAGAAGGTGAAGCCAAATTTAATTGACGATCCTACCAGGCCGAGCAGAGGGTACCCCACAAGGACCAAAAGGCTTGGATAGATCGAAGAACTTCTCAACGACGCAGCTGAACAGCCGGGACACCCCTAAGGGCCTAGATCGATACCAAACTTGATCATGGCCAAAAGGCCGAGAAGCAATAATACAGAAAGGAAAGAGGGTAGATCGCAGGCTCGTTCCTTGTGGGGACTAAGCCTCTGACCCAATAGCAGTAAGAAGGTGAAGCCAAATTTAATTGACGATCCTACCAGGCCGAGCAGAGGGTATCCCACAAGGACCAAAGGCTTGGATAGAGCAAAGAACTTCTCAACGACGCAGCTGAACAGCAGGGACACCCCTAAGGGCCTAGGTCGATACTAAACTTGATCATGGCCAAAAGGCCGAGAAGCAATAATACAGAAAGAAAAGAGGACAGTAGGGTAGATCGCAGTCTCGTTGCTTGCGGGGACTAAGCCTCTAACCCAATAGCAGCAAGAAGGTGAAGCCAAATTTAATTGACGATCCTACCAGGCCGAGCAGAGGGTACCCCACAAGGACCAAAAGGCTTGGATAGAGCAAAGAACTTCTCAACGACGCAGCTGAACAGCAGGGACACCCCTAAGGGCCTAGGTGGATAACAAACTTGATCATGGCCAAAAGGCCGAGAAGCAATAAATCAGAAAGGAAAGAGTACAGTAGAGTAGATCACAGTCTCGTTCCTTGTGGGGACTAAGCCTCTAACCCAATAGCAGCAAGTAGGTGAAGCCAAATTTAATTGACGATCCTACCAAGCCGAGCAGAGGGTACCGCACAAGCACCAAAAGGCTTGGATAGATCGAAGAACTTCTCAACGAAGTAGCTGGACAGCAGGGAAACCCCTCAGGCTAACGACGCTGCAAAATTTGATCAAAAGACCAAGAAGTGCTAATGCAGGAATGTAAAGTCTGGGCACAAGAGCTGACAATCATTCAGAAATGATCTTCAGTCCTGTATTGCTTTAAAGAGTAACTCCACTTTTGTTGAGAGGACAACACTCCCCTCTGGGTGATTAATGTATATTTTTATGGTTGTGAAAGGTTTGGAGATTCTTACCTTTTGTTATTGTGCAGATAGATCCACGTGTGTTCTTGAACCAAATACACGGGAACGACTTTTGCAGTGATCGATCGGCGGCTGCTACTGCGGGGTACCTGTGGAGAAAGTGGTAGGGTCTGCAAACCTGTAGAGATGATGGTTGTTGGAGGGGACGCCCATCATCTGACTGATGTCAGTGCCAACTTGTGGGAATATCAGCCTACCAGTTACACAGCAGGAAATGACACCTCCTGGAGGGCCCCTGTAGATTAGGAAGGGAAGTTGCTTGTTAATAACAATGAAAGATAATGTGATTTGTGTAGGAATTGTAGGTGTCATTTGTATTTCCCCGTAAAAGTGGAGTTACTCTTTAAATGAAGCGCTAGGATTTATTAACCACCTCCCGTCCGGTTGTATATAAATGACCGGACGGTGAAAGTGCAGGGTCAGGTGGCCGCTTATAAATGTCCTTCCCGCCCCCTGCTTGTGCGCGCTCCCTTGGAGCGCACAGCAGTGCAATCCAGTGCCCGTTGTGTCCTCTGTACACAGTGGAACACTGATCGTCGTACGGGACCTCTGAAAGCTGAAAATTGGCCTGGACAGGAAGGGGGTAAAAGTGTCCGGACTTGAAGTGGTTAAACATTACATTCAGAGAAATGTTGCCGACATAAAAAAGAAGGAATAAACGTGTAACATTAAAAATTCTGACAACATACAAAGCCACTTTAAAATGTTTTGTACAGATTACTGTCTGTATCTTTTTTCTATAAATATAGACATATAACTATTTTTTTCTGCTCTGCCTAAGTGAAATCTTAGAGTCTTTTAGTTGAATCCCATGGTCAAAAATGAAACTGCCCAGAGACAATGGATTCTTTCTCCAATTTTGACATTTTTAACCATAAGATGACAAGCCTGCCCACCACGACAAGGTAGACTCTTTTAGGGCAGGACCTACACTAAACTACACTACGCTAAACTACTCCATGCTAGTCATCGTATTTTTTGTGTTAGATGCCTGTTTGTGATAAGCCTCATCCTAGAACCTTCCTTCTTCCTTTCCAGACTTGTTTACAGAGATCTACATAAGAACAACCCTTTTCATTCAAAAAACAGAGAACAGATTTAAAAGGGTTGTTGCTGTTATCTTATGGCGGGTGATGCAGTGGTCAGCAATGATCATCTGTAATGTCCCGACACATTTCCCCTTCTTTAATCAATGCAGAGCTCTCTTCCACATAGATGCCTTCAGTCTCAAAGGTCTAAAGTGTTTCAATTGTAGTGAAGTTTATTCACAGATACCAAACTTGATCATGGCCAAAAGGCCGAGAAGCAATAATGCAGATAGGAAAGAGGGCAGTATGGTAGATCGCAGTCTCCTTCCTTGTGGGGACTAAGCTTCTACTCCAATAGCAGCAAGTAGGAGAAGCCCAAATTTAATTGAGGATCCTACCAGGCTGAGCAGCGGGTTCCCCAAAAGGACCAAAAGGCTTGGATAGATCGAAGAACTTCTCAACGACGCAGCTGGACAGCAGGGACACCCCTAAGGGCCTAGGTCGATACCAAACTTGATCATTGCCAAAAGGCCGAGAAGCAATAATACAGAAAGGAAAGAGGGTAGATCGCAGTCTCGTTCCTTGTGGGGACTAAGCCTCTAACCCAATAGCAGCAAGTAGGTGAAGCCAAATTAAATTGACGATCCTACCAGGCCGAGCAGAGGGTACCCCACAAGGACCAAAAGGCTTGGATAGATCGAAGAACTTCTCAACGACGCAGCTGAACAGCCGGGACACCCCTAAGGGCCTAGGTCGATACCAAACTTGATCATGGCCAAAAGGCCGAGAAGCAATAATACAGAAAGGAAAGAGGGTAGATCGCAGTCTCGTTCCTTGTGGGGACTAAGCCTCTGACCCAATAGCAGTAAGAAGGTGAAGCCAAATTTAATTGACGATCCTACCAGGCCGAGCAGAGGGTACCCCACAAGGACCAAAAGGCTTGGATAGAGTAAAGAACTTCTCAACGACTCAGCTGAACAGCAGGGACACCCCTAAGGGCCTAGGTCGATACTAAACTTGATCATGGCCAAAAGGCCGAGAAGCAATAATACAGAAAGAAAAGAGGACAGTAGGGTAGATCGCAGTCTCGTTGCTTGCGGGGACTAAGCCTCTAACCCAATAGCAGCAAGAAGGTGAAGCCAAATTTAATTGACGATCCTACCAGGCCGAGCAGAGGGTACCCCACAAAGACCAAAAGGCTTGGATAGAGCAAAGAACTTCTCAACGACGCAGCTGAACAGCAGGGACACCCCTAAGGGCCTAGGTGGATAACAAACTTGATCATAGCCAAAAGGCCGAGAAGCAATAATACAGAAAGGAAAGAGGGTAGATCGCAGTCTCGTTTCTTGTGGGGACTAAGCCTCTAACACAATAGCAGCAAGTAGGTGAAGCCAAATTTAGTTGACGATCCTACCAGGCCGAGCAGAGGGTACCCCAAAAGGTCCAAAAGGCTTGGATAGATCGAAGAACTTCTCAACGACGAAGCTGGATAGCAGGGACACCCCTAAGAGCCTAGGTAGATACCAAACTTGATCATGGCCAAAAGGCCGAGAAGCAATATTGCAGAAAGAAAAGAGGACAGTAGGGAAGATCGCAGTCTCGTTCCTTGTGGGGACTAAGCCTCTAACCCAATAGCAGCTAGTAGGTGAAGCCAAATTTTATTGACGATCCTACCAGGCCGAGCAAACGGTACCCCAAAAAGACCAAAAGGCTTGGATAGATCGAAGAACTTCTTAACGACGCAGATGGACAGCAGAGACACCCCTAAGGGCCTAGGTCGATACTAAACTTGATCATGGCCAAAAGGCCGAGTAGCAATAATACAGAAAGGAAAGAGGACAGTAGGGTAGATCGCAGTCTCGTTCCTTGTGGGGACTAAGCCTCTAACCCAATAGCAGCAAGTAGGTGAAGCCAAATTTAATTGACGATCCTACCAGGCCGAGCAGAGGGTACCCCACAAGGACCAAAAGGCTTGGATAGATCGAAGAACTTCTCAACGACGCTGCTGGACAGCCGGGACACCCCTAAGGGCCTAGGTCGATACCAAACTTGATCATGGCCACAAGGCCGAGAAGCAATAATACAGAAAGGAAAGAGGGTAGATCGCAGTCTCGTTCCTTGTGGGGACTAAGCCTCTAACCCAATAGCAGCAAGAAGGTGAAGCCAAATTTAATTGACGATCCTACCAGGCCGAGCAGAGGGTACCCCACAAGGACCAAAAGGCTTGGATAGATCGAAGAACTTCTCAACGACGCTGCTGGACAGCCGGGACACCCCTAAGGGCCTAGGTCGATACCAAACTTGATCATGGCCACAAGGCCGAGAAGCAATAATACAGAAAGGAAAGAGGGTAGATCGCAGTCTCGTTCCTTGTGGGAACTAAGCCTCTGACCCAATAGCAGTAAGAAGGTGAAGCCAAATTTAATTGACGATCCTACCAGGCCGAGCAGAGGGTATCCCACAAGGACCAAAAGGCTTGGATAGAGCAAAGAACTTCTCAACGACGCAGCTGAACAGCAGGGACACCCCTAAGGGCCTAGGTCGATACTAAACTTGATCATGGCCAAAAGGCCGAGTAGCAATAATACAGAAAGGAAAGAGGACAGTAGGGTAGATCGCAGTCTCGTTCCTTGTGGGGACTAAGCCTCTAACCCAATAGCAGCAAGTAGGTGAAGCCAAATTTAATTGACGATCCTACCAGGCCGAGCAGAGGGTACCCCACAAGGACCAAAAGGCTTGGATAGATCGAAGAACTTCTCAACGACGCAGCTGAACAGCCGGGACACCCCTAAGGGCCTAGGTCGATACCAAACTTGATCATGGCCAAAAGGCCGAGAAGCAATAATACAGAAAGGAAAGAGGGTAGATCGCAGTCTCGTTCCTTGTGGGGACTAAGCCTCTGACCCAATAGCAGTAAGAAGATGAAGCCAAATTTAATTGACGATCCTACCAGGCCGAGCAGAGGGTATTCCTCAAGGACCAAAAGGCTTGGATAGAGCAAAGAACTTCTCAACGACGCAGCTGAACAGCAGGGACACCCCTAAGAGCCTAGGTCGATACCAAACTTGATCATGGCCAAAAGGGCCGAGAAGCAATAATACAGAAAGGAAAGAGGGTAGATCGCAGTCTCGTTCCTTGTGGGGACTAAGCCTCTAACCCAATAGCAGCAAGAAGGTGAAGCCAAATTTAATTGACGATCCTACCAGGCCGAGCAGAGGGTACCACACAAGGACCAAAAGGCTTGGATAGATCGAAGAACTTCTCAACGACGCAGCTGGACAGCCGGGACACCCCTAAGGGCCTAGGTCGATACCAAACTTGATCATGGCCACAAGGCCGAGAAGCAATAATACAGAAAGGAAAGAGGATAGATCGCAGTCTAGTTCCTTGTGGGGACTAAGCCTCTGACCCAATAGCAGTAAGAAGGTGAAGCCAAATTTAATTGACGATCCTACCAGGCCGAGCAGAGGGTATCCCACAAGGACCAAAAGGCTTGGATAGAGCAAAGAACTTCTCAACGACGCAGCTGAACAGCAGGGACACCCCTAAGGGCCTAGGTCGATACTAAACTTGATCATGGCCAAAAGGCCGAGTAGCAATAATACAAAAAGGAAAGAGGACAGTAGGGTAGATCGCAGTCTCGTTCCTTGTGGGGACAAAGCCTCTAACCCAATAGCAGCAAGAAGGTGAAGCCAAATTTAATTGACGATCCTACCAGGCCGAGCAGAGGGTACCCCACAAGGACCAAAAGGCTTGGATAGAGCAAAGAACTTCTCAACGACGCAGCTGAACAGCAGGGACACCCCTACGGGCCTAGGTGGATAACAAACTTGATCATAGCCAAAAGGCCGAGAAGCAATAATACAGAAAGGAAAGAGGGTAGATCGCAGTCTCGTTCCTTGTGGGGACTAAGCCTCTAACCCAATAGCAGCAAGAAGGTGAAGCCAAATTTAATTGACGATCCTACCAGGCCGAGCAGAGGGTACCCCACAAGGACCAAAAGGCTTGGATAGATCGAAGAACTTCTCAACGACGCAGCTGAACAGCCGGGACACCCCTAAGGGCCTAGGTCGATACCAAACTTGATCATGGCCAAAAGGCCGAGAAGCAATAATACAGAAAGGAAAGAGGGTAGATCGCAGTCTCGTTCCTTGTGGGGACTAAGCCTCTGACCCAATAGCAGTAAGAAGGTGAAGCCAAATTTAATTGACGATCCTACCAGGCCGAGCAGAGGGTATCCCACAAGGACCAAAAGGCTTGGATAGAGCAAAGAACTTCTCAACGACGCAGCTGAACAGCAGGGACACCCCTAAGGGCCTAGGTCGATACTAAACTTGATCATGGCCAAAAGGCCGAGTAGCAATAATACAGAAAGGAAAGAGGACAGTAGGGTAGATCGCAGTCTCTTTCCTTGTGGGGACTAAGCCTCTAACCCAATAGCAGCAAGTAGGTGAAGCCAAATTTAATTGACGATCCTACCAGGCCGAGCAGAGGGTACCCCACAAGGACCAAAAGGCTTGGATAGATCGAAGAACTTCTCAACGACGCAGCTGAACAGCCGGGACACCCCTAAGGGCCTAGGTCGATACCAAACTTGATCATGGCCAAAAGGCCGAGAAGCAATAATACAGAAAGGAAAGAGGGTAGATCGCAGTCTCGTTCCTTGTGGGGACTAAGCCTCTGACCCAATAGCAGTAAGAAGGTGAAGCCAAATTTAATTGACGATCCTACCAGGCCGAGCAGAGGGTATCCCACAAGGACCAAAAGGCTTGGATAGAGCAAAGAACTTCTCAACGACGCAGCAGAACAGCAGGGACACCCCTAAGAGCCTAGGTCGATACCAAACTTGATCATGGCCAAAAGGGCCGAGAAGCAATAATACAGAAAGGAAAGAGGGTAGATCGCAGTCTCGTTCCTTGTGGGGACTAAGCCTCTAACCCAATAGCAGCAAGAAGGTGAAGCCAAATTTAATTGACGATCCTACCAGGCCGAGCAGAGGGTACCCCACAAGGACCAAAAGGCTTGGATAGATCGAAGAACTTCTCAACGACGCAGCTGGACAGCCGGGACACCCCTAAGGGCCTAGGTCGATACCAAACTTGATCATGGCCACAAGGCCGAGAAGCAATAATACAGAAAGGAAAGAGGGTAGATCGCAGTCTCGTTCCTTGTGGGGACTAAGCCTCTGACCCAATAGCAGTAAGAAGGTGAAGCCAAATTTAATTGACGATCCTACCAGGCCGAGCAGAGGGTATCCCACAAGGACCAAAAGGCTTGGATAGAGCAAAGAACTTCTCAACGACGCAGCTGAACAGCAGGGACACCCCTAAGGGCCTAGGTCGATACTAAACTTGATCATGGCCAAAAGGCCGAGTAGCAAAAATACAAAAAGGAAAGAGGACAGTAGGGTAGATCGCAGTCTCGTTCCTTGTGGGGACTAAGCCTCTAACCCAATAGCAGCAAGTAGGTGAAGCCAAATTTAATTGACGATCCTACCAGGCCGAGCAGAGGGTACCCCACAAGGACCAAAAGGCTTGGATAGATCGAAGAACTTCTCAACGACGCAGCTGAACAGCCGGGACACCCCTAAGGGCATAGGTCGATACCAAACTTGATCATGGCCAAAAGGCCGAGAAGCAATAATACAGAAAGGAAAGAGGGTAGATCGCAGTCTCATTCCTTGTGGGGACTAAGCCTCTGACCCAATAGCAGTAAGAAGGTGAAGCCAAATTTAATTGACGATCCTACCAGGCCGAGCAGAGGGTATCCCACAAGGACCAAAAGGCTTGGATAGAGCAAAGAACTTCTCAACGACGCAGCTGAACAGCAGGGACACCCCTAAGGGCCTAGGTCGATACTAAACTTGATCATGGCCAAAAGGCCGAGAAGCAATAATACAGAAAGAAAAGAGGACAGTAGGGTAGATCGCAGTCTCGTTGCTTGCGGGGACTAAGCCTCTAACCCAATAGCAGCAAGAAGGTGAAGCCAAATTTAATTGACGATCCTACCAGGCCGAGCAGAGGGTACCCCACAAGGACCAAAAGGCTTGGATAGAGCAAAGAACTTCTCAACGACGCAGCTGAACAGCAGGGACACCCCTAAGGGCCTAGGTGGATAACAAACTTGATCATGGCCAAAAGGCCGAGAAGCAATAAATCAGAAAGGAAAGAGTACAGTAGAGTAGATCACAGTCTCGTTCCTTGTGGGGACTAAGCCTCTAACCCAATAGCAGCAAGTAGGTGAAGCCAAATTTAATTGACGATCCTACCAAGCCGAGCAGAGGGTACCGCACAAGCACCAAAAGGCTTGGATAGATCGAAGAACTTCTCAACGAAGTAGCTGGACAGCAGGGAAACCCCTCAGGCTAACGACGCAGCAAAATTTGATCAAAAGACCAAGAAGTGCTAATGCAGGAATGTAAAGTCTGGGCACAAGAGCTGACAATCATTCAGAAATGATCTTCAGTCCTGTATTGCTTTAAAGAGTAACTCCACTTTTGTTGAGAGGACAACACTCCCCTCTGGGTGATTAATGTATATTTTTATGGTTGTGAAAGGTTTGGAGATTCTTACCTTTTGTTATTGTGCAGATAGATCCACGTGTGTTCTTGAACCAAATACACGGGAACGACTTTTGCAGTGATCGATCGGCGGCTGATCCTGCGGGGTACCTGTGGAGAAAGTGGTAGGGTCTGCAAACCTGTAGAGATGATGGTTGTTGGAGGGGACGCCCATCATCTGACTGATGTCAGTGCCAACTTGTGGGAATATCAGCCTACCAGTTACACAGCAGGAAATGACACCTCCTGGAGGGCCCCTGTAGATTAGGAAGGGAAGTTGCTTGTTAATAACAATGAAAGATAATGTGATTTGTGTAGGAATTGTAGGTGTCATTTGTATTTCCCCGTAAAAGTGGAGTTACTCTTTAAATGAAGCGCTAGGATTTATTAACCACCTCCCGTCCGGTTGTATATAAATGACCGGACGGTGAAAGTGCAGGGTCAGGTGGCCGTTTATAAATGGCCTTCCCGCCCCCTGCTTGTGCGCGCTCCCTTGGAGCGCACAGCAGTGCAATCCAGTGCCCGTTGTGTCCTCTGTACACAGTGGAACACTGATCGTCGTACGGGACCTCTGAAAGCTGAAAATTGGCCTGGACAGGAAGGGGGTAAAAGTGTCCGGACTTGAAGTGGTTAAACATTACATTCAGAGAAATGTTGCCGACATAAAAAAGAAGGAATAAACGTGTAACATTAAAAATTCTGACAACATACAAAGCCACTTTAAAATGTTTTGTACAGATTACTGTCTGTATCTTTTTTCTATAAATATAGACATATAACTATTTTTTTCTGCTCTGCCTAAGTGAAATCTTAGAGTCTTTTAGTTGAATCCCATGGTCAAAAATGAAACTGCCCAGAGACAATGGATTCTTTCTCCAATTTTGACATTTTTAACCATAAGATGACAAGCCTGCCCACCACGACAAGGTAGACTCTTTTAGGGCAGGACCTACACTAAACTACACTACGCTAAACTACTCCATGCTAGTCATCGTATTTTTTGTGTTAGATGCCTGTTTGTGATAAGCCTCATCCTAGAACCTTCCTTCTTCCTTTCCAGACTTGTTTACAGAGATCTACATAAGAACAACCCTTTTCATTCAAAAAACAGAGAACAGATTTAAAAGGGTTGTTGCTGTTATCTTATGGCGGGTGATGCAGTGGTCAGCAATGATCATCTGTAATGTCCCGACACATTTCCCCTTCTTTAATCAATGCAGAGCTCTCTTCCACATAGATGCCTTCAGTCTGAAAGGTCTAAAGTGTTTCAATTGTAGTGAAGTTTATTCACAGATACCAAACTTGATCATGGCCAAAAGGCCGAGAAGCAATAATGCAGATAGGAAAGAGGGCAGTATGGTAGATCGCAGTCTCCTTCCTTGTGGGGACTAAGCTTCTACCCCAATAGCAGCAAGTAGGAGAAGCCCAAATTTAATTGAGGATCCTACCAGGCTGAGCAGAGGGTTCCCCAAAAGGACCGATAGGCTTGGATAGATCGAAGAACTTCTCAACGACGCAGCTGGACAGCAGGGACACCCCTAAGGGCCTAGGTCGATACCAAACTTGATCATTGCCAAAAGGCCGAGAAGCAATAATACAGAAAGGAAAGAGGGTAGATCGCAGTCTCGTTCCTTGTGGGGACTAAGCCTCTAACCCAATAGCAGCAAGTAGGTGAAGCCAAATTTAATTGACGATCCTACCAGGCCGAGCAGAGGGTACCCCACAAGGACCAAAAGGCTTGGATAGATCGAAGAACTTCTCAACGACGCAGCTGAACAGACGGGACACCCCTAAGGGCATAGGTCGATACCAAACTTGATCATGGCCAAAAGGCCGAGAAGCAATAATACAGAAAGGAAAGAGGGTAGATCGCAGTCTCGTTCCTTGTGGGGACTAAGCCTCTGACCCAATAGCAGTAAGAAGGTGAAGCCAAATTTAATTGACGATCCTACCAGGCCGAGCAGAGGGTATCCCACAAGGACCAAAAGGCTTGGATAGAGCAAAGAACTTCTCAACGACGCAGCTGAACAGCAGGGACGCCCCTAAGGGCCTAGGTCGATACTAAACTTGATCATGGCCAAAAGGCCGAGTAGCAATAATACAGAAAGGAAAGAGGACAGTAGGGTAGATCGCAGTCTCGTTCCTTGTAGGGACTAAGCCTCTAACCCAATAGCAGCAAGTAGGTGAAGCCAAATTTAATTGACGATCCTACCAGGCCGAGCAGAGGGTACCCCATAAGGACCAAAAGGCTTGGATAGATCGAAGAACTTCTCAACGACGCAGCTGAACAGCCGGGACACCCCTAAGGGCCTAGGTCGATACCAAACTTGATCATGGCCAAAAGGCCGAGAAGCAATAATACAGAAAGGAAAGAGGGTAGATCGCAGTCTCGTTCCTTGTGGGGACTAAGCCTCTGACCCAATAGCAGTAAGAAGGTGAAGCCAAATTTAATTGACGATCCTACCAGGCCGAGCAGAGGGTATCCCACAAGGACCAAAAGGCTTGGATAGAGCAAAGAACTTCTCAACGACGCAGCAGAACAGCAGGGACACCCCTAAGAGCCTAGGTCGATACCAAACTTGATCATGGCCAAAAGGGCCGAGAAGCAATAATACAGAAAGGAAAGAGGGTAGATCGCAGTCTCGTTCCTTGTGGGGACTAAGCCTCTAACCCAATAGCAGCAAGAAGGTGAAGCCAAATTTAATTGACGATCCTACCAGGCCGAGCAGAGGGTACCCCACAAGGACCAAAAGGCTTGGATAGATCGAAGAACTTCTCAACGACGCTGCTGGACAGCCGGGACACCCCTAAGGGCCTAGGTCGATACCAAACTTGATCATGGCCACAAGGCCGAGAAGCAATAATACAGAAAGGAAAGAGGGTAGATCGCAGTCTCGTTCCTTGTGGGAACTAAGCCTCTGACCCAATAGCAGTAAGAAGGTGAAGCCAAATTTAATTGACGATCCTACCAGGCCGAGCAGAGGGTATCCCACAAGGACCAAAAGGCTTGGATAGAGCAAAGAACTTCTCAACGACGCAGCTGAACAGCAGGGACACCCCTAAGGGCCTAGGTCGATACTAAACTTGATCATGGCCAAAAGGCCGAGTAGCAATAATACAGAAAGGAAAGAGGACAGTAGGGTAGATCGCAGTCTCGTTCCTTGTGGGGACTAAGCCTCTAACCCAATAGCAGCAAGTAGGTGAAGCCAAATCTAATTGACGATCCTACCAGACCGAGCAGAGGGTACCCCACAAGGACCAAAAGGCTTGGATAGATCGAAGAACTTCTCAACGACGCAGCTGAACAGCCGGGACACCCCTAAGGGCCTAGGTCGATACCAAACTTGATCATGGCCAAAAGGCCGAGAAGCAATAATACAGAAAGGAAAGAGGGTAGATCGCAGTCTCGTTCCTTGTGGGGACTAAGCCTCTGACCCAATAGCAGTAAGAAGGTGAAGCCAAATTTAATTGACGATCCTACCAGGCCGAGCAGAGGGTATCCCACAAGGACCAAAAGGCTTGGATAGAGCAAAGAACTTCTCAACGATGCAGCTGAACAGCAGGGACACCCCTAAGAGCCTAGGTCGATACCAAACTTGATCATGGCCAAAAGGGCCGAGAAGCAATAATACAGAAAGGAAAGAGGGTAGATCGCAGTCTCGTTCCTTGTGGGGACTAAGCCTCTAACCCAATAGCAGCAAGAAGGTGAAGCCAAATTTAATTGACGATCCTACCAGGCCGAGCAGAGGGTACCCCACAAGGACCAAAAGGCTTGGATAGATCGAAGAACTTCTCAACGACGCAGCTGAACAGCCGGGACACCCCTAAGGGCCTAGATCGATACCAAACTTGATCATGGCCAAAAGGCCGAGAAGCAATAATACAGAAAGGAAAGAGGGTAGATCGCAGGCTCGTTCCTTGTGGGGACTAAGCCTCTGACCCAATAGCAGTAAGAAGGTGAAGCCAAATTTAATTGACGATCCTACCAGGCCGAGCAGAGGGTATCCCACAAGGACCAAAGGCTTGGATAGAGCAAAGAACTTCTCAACGACGCAGCTGAACAGCAGGGACACCCCTAAGGGCCTAGGTCGATACTAAACTTGATCATGGCCAAAAGGCCGAGAAGCAATAATACAGAAAGAAAAGAGGACAGTAGGGTAGATCGCAGTCTCGTTGCTTGCGGGGACTAAGCCTCTAACCCAATAGCAGCAAGAAGGTGAAGCCAAATTTAATTGACGATCCTACCAGGCCGAGCAGAGGGTACCCCACAAGGACCAAAAGGCTTGGATAGAGCAAAGAACTTCTCAACGACGCAGCTGAACAGCAGGGACACCCCTAAGGGCCTAGGTGGATAACAAACTTGATCATGGCCAAAAGGCCGAGAAGCAATAAATCAGAAAGGAAAGAGTACAGTAGAGTAGATCACAGTCTCGTTCCTTGTGGGGACTAAGCCTCTAACCCAATAGCAGCAAGTAGGTGAAGCCAAATTTAATTGACGATCCTACCAAGCCGAGCAGAGGGTACCGCACAAGCACCAAAAGGCTTGGATAGATCGAAGAACTTCTCAACGAAGTAGCTGGACAGCAGGGAAACCCCTCAGGCTAACGACGCTGCAAAATTTGATCAAAAGACCAAGAAGTGCTAATGCAGGAATGTAAAGTCTGGGCACAAGAGCTGACAATCATTCAGAAATGATCTTCAGTCCTGTATTGCTTTAAAGAGTAACTCCACTTTTGTTGAGAGGACAACACTCCCCTCTGGGTGATTAATGTATATTTTTATGGTTGTGAAAGGTTTGGAGATTCTTACCTTTTGTTATTGTGCAGATAGATCCACGTGTGTTCTTGAACCAAATACACGGGAACGACTTTTGCAGTGATCGATCGGCGGCTGCTACTGCGGGGTACCTGTGGAGAAAGTGGTAGGGTCTGCAAACCTGTAGAGATGATGGTTGTTGGAGGGGACGCCCATCATCTGACTGATGTCAGTGCCAACTTGTGGGAATATCAGCCTACCAGTTACACAGCAGGAAATGACACCTCCTGGAGGGCCCCTGTAGATTAGGAAGGGAAGTTGCTTGTTAATAACAATGAAAGATAATGTGATTTGTGTAGGAATTGTAGGTGTCATTTGTATTTCCCCGTAAAAGTGGAGTTACTCTTTAAATGAAGCGCTAGGATTTATTAACCACCTCCCGTCCGGTTGTATATAAATGACCGGACGGTGAAAGTGCAGGGTCAGGTGGCCGTTTATAAATGGCCTTCCCGCCCCCTGCTTGTGCGCGCTCCCTTGGAGCGCACAGCAGTGCAATCCAGTGCCCGTTGTGTCCTCTGTACACAGTGGAACACTGATCGTCGTACGGGACCTCTGAAAGCTGAAAATTGGCCTGGACAGGAAGGGGGTAAAAGTGTCCGGACTTGAAGTGGTTAAACATTACATTCAGAGAAATGTTGCCGACATAAAAAAGAAGGAATAAACGTGTAACATTAAAAATTCTGACAACATACAAAGCCACTTTAAAATGTTTTGTACAGATTACTGTCTGTATCTTTTTTCTATAAATATAGACATATAACTATTTTTTTCTGCTCTGCCTAAGTGAAATCTTAGAGTCTTTTAGTTGAATCCCATGGTCAAAAATGAAACTGCCCAGAGACAATGGATTCTTTCTCCAATTTTGACATTTTTAACCATAAGATGACAAGCCTGCCCACCACGACAAGGTAGACTCTTTTAGGGCAGGACCTACACTAAACTACACTACGCTAAACTACTCCATGCTAGTCATCGTATTTTTTGTGTTAGATGCCTGTTTGTGATAAGCCTCATCCTAGAACCTTCCTTCTTCCTTTCCAGACTTGTTTACAGAGATCTACATAAGAACAACCCTTTTCATTCAAAAAACAGAGAACAGATTTAAAAGGGTTGTTGCTGTTATCTTATGGCGGGTGATGCAGTGGTCAGCAATGATCATCTGTAATGTCCCGACACATTTCCCCTTCTTTAATCAATGCAGAGCTCTCTTCCACATAGATGCCTTCAGTCTGAAAGGTCTAAAGTGTTTCAATTGTAGTGAAGTTTATTCACAGATACCAAACTTGATCATGGCCAAAAGGCCGAGAAGCAATAATGCAGATAGGAAAGAGGGCAGTATGGTAGATCGCAGTCTCCTTCCTTGTGGGGACTAAGCTTCTACCCCAATAGCAGCAAGTAGGAGAAGCCCAAATTTAATTGAGGATCCTACCAGGCTGAGCAGAGGGTTCCCCAAAAGGACCGATAGGCTTGGATAGATCGAAGAACTTCTCAACGACGCAGCTGGACAGCAGGGACACCCCTAAGGGCCTAGGTCGATACCAAACTTGATCATTGCCAAAAGGCCGAGAAGCAATAATACAGAAAGGAAAGAGGGTAGATCGCAGTCTCGTTCCTTGTGGGGACTAAGCCTCTAACCCAATAGCAGCAAGTAGGTGAAGCCAAATTTAATTGACGATCCTACCAGGCCGAGCAGAGGGTACCCCACAAGGACCAAAAGGCTTGGATAGATCGAAGAACTTCTCAACGACGCAGCTGAACAGACGGGACACCCCTAAGGGCATAGGTCGATACCAAACTTGATCATGGCCAAAAGGCCGAGAAGCAATAATACAGAAAGGAAAGAGGGTAGATCGCAGTCTCGTTCCTTGTGGGGACTAAGCCTCTGACCCAATAGCAGTAAGAAGGTGAAGCCAAATTTAATTGACGATCCTACCAGGCCGAGCAGAGGGTATCCCACAAGGACCAAAAGGCTTGGATAGAGCAAAGAACTTCTCAACGACGCAGCTGAACAGCAGGGACGCCCCTAAGGGCCTAGGTCGATACTAAACTTGATCATGGCCAAAAGGCCGAGTAGCAATAATACAGAAAGGAAAGAGGACAGTAGGGTAGATCGCAGTCTCGTTCCTTGTAGGGACTAAGCCTCTAACCCAATAGCAGCAAGTAGGTGAAGCCAAATTTAATTGACGATCCTACCAGGCCGAGCAGAGGGTACCCCATAAGGACCAAAAGGCTTGGATAGATCGAAGAACTTCTCAACGACGCAGCTGAACAGCCGGGACACCCCTAAGGGCCTAGGTCGATACCAAACTTGATCATGGCCAAAAGGCCGAGAAGCAATAATACAGAAAGGAAAGAGGGTAGATCGCAGTCTCGTTCCTTGTGGGGACTAAGCCTCTGACCCAATAGCAGTAAGAAGGTGAAGCCAAATTTAATTGACGATCCTACCAGGCCGAGCAGAGGGTATCCCACAAGGACCAAAAGGCTTGGATAGAGCAAAGAACTTCTCAACGACGCAGCAGAACAGCAGGGACACCCCTAAGAGCCTAGGTCGATACCAAACTTGATCATGGCCAAAAGGGCCGAGAAGCAATAATACAGAAAGGAAAGAGGGTAGATCGCAGTCTCGTTCCTTGTGGGGACTAAGCCTCTAACCCAATAGCAGCAAGAAGGTGAAGCCAAATTTAATTGACGATCCTACCAGGCCGAGCAGAGGGTACCCCACAAGGACCAAAAGGCTTGGATAGATCGAAGAACTTCTCAACGACGCTGCTGGACAGCCGGGACACCCCTAAGGGCCTAGGTCGATACCAAACTTGATCATGGCCACAAGGCCGAGAAGCAATAATACAGAAAGGAAAGAGGGTAGATCGCAGTCTCGTTCCTTGTGGGAACTAAGCCTCTGACCCAATAGCAGTAAGAAGGTGAAGCCAAATTTAATTGACGATCCTACCAGGCCGAGCAGAGGGTATCCCACAAGGACCAAAAGGCTTGGATAGAGCAAAGAACTTCTCAACGACGCAGCTGAACAGCAGGGACACCCCTAAGGGCCTAGGTCGATACTAAACTTGATCATGGCCAAAAGGCCGAGTAGCAATAATACAGAAAGGAAAGAGGACAGTAGGGTAGATCGCAGTCTCGTTCCTTGTGGGGACTAAGCCTCTAACCCAATAGCAGCAAGTAGGTGAAGCCAAATCTAATTGACGATCCTACCAGACCGAGCAGAGGGTACCCCACAAGGACCAAAAGGCTTGGATAGATCGAAGAACTTCTCAACGACGCAGCTGAACAGCCGGGACACCCCTAAGGGCCTAGGTCGATACCAAACTTGATCATGGCCAAAAGGCCGAGAAGCAATAATACAGAAAGGAAAGAGGGTAGATCGCAGTCTCGTTCCTTGTGGGGACTAAGCCTCTGACCCAATAGCAGTAAGAAGGTGAAGCCAAATTTAATTGACGATCCTACCAGGCCGAGCAGAGGGTATCCCACAAGGACCAAAAGGCTTGGATAGAGCAAAGAACTTCTCAACGATGCAGCTGAACAGCAGGGACACCCCTAAGAGCCTAGGTCGATACCAAACTTGATCATGGCCAAAAGGGCCGAGAAGCAATAATACAGAAAGGAAAGAGGGTAGATCGCAGTCTCGTTCCTTGTGGGGACTAAGCCTCTAACCCAATAGCAGCAAGAAGGTGAAGCCAAATTTAATTGACGATCCTACCAGGCCGAGCAGAGGGTACCCCACAAGGACCAAAAGGCTTGGATAGATCGAAGAACTTCTCAACGACGCAGCTGAACAGCCGGGACACCCCTAAGGGCCTAGATCGATACCAAACTTGATCATGGCCAAAAGGCCGAGAAGCAATAATACAGAAAGGAAAGAGGGTAGATCGCAGGCTCGTTCCTTGTGGGGACTAAGCCTCTGACCCAATAGCAGTAAGAAGGTGAAGCCAAATTTAATTGACGATCCTACCAGGCCGAGCAGAGGGTATCCCACAAGGACCAAAGGCTTGGATAGAGCAAAGAACTTCTCAACGACGCAGCTGAACAGCAGGGACACCCCTAAGGGCCTAGGTCGATACTAAACTTGATCATGGCCAAAAGGCCGAGAAGCAATAATACAGAAAGAAAAGAGGACAGTAGGGTAGATCGCAGTCTCGTTGCTTGCGGGGACTAAGCCTCTAACCCAATAGCAGCAAGAAGGTGAAGCCAAATTTAATTGACGATCCTACCAGGCCGAGCAGAGGGTACCCCACAAGGACCAAAAGGCTTGGATAGAGCAAAGAACTTCTCAACGACGCAGCTGAACAGCAGGGACACCCCTAAGGGCCTAGGTGGATAACAAACTTGATCATGGCCAAAAGGCCGAGAAGCAATAAATCAGAAAGGAAAGAGTACAGTAGAGTAGATCACAGTCTCGTTCCTTGTGGGGACTAAGCCTCTAACCCAATAGCAGCAAGTAGGTGAAGCCAAATTTAATTGACGATCCTACCAAGCCGAGCAGAGGGTACCGCACAAGCACCAAAAGGCTTGGATAGATCGAAGAACTTCTCAACGAAGTAGCTGGACAGCAGGGAAACCCCTCAGGCTAACGACGCTGCAAAATTTGATCAAAAGACCAAGAAGTGCTAATGCAGGAATGTAAAGTCTGGGCACAAGAGCTGACAATCATTCAGAAATGATCTTCAGTCCTGTATTGCTTTAAAGAGTAACTCCACTTTTGTTGAGAGGACAACACTCCCCTCTGGGTGATTAATGTATATTTTTATGGTTGTGAAAGGTTTGGAGATTCTTACCTTTTGTTATTGTGCAGATAGATCCACGTGTGTTCTTGAACCAAATACACGGGAACGACTTTTGCAGTGATCGATCGGCGGCTGCTACTGCGGGGTACCTGTGGAGAAAGTGGTAGGGTCTGCAAACCTGTAGAGATGATGGTTGTTGGAGGGGACGCCCATCATCTGACTGATGTCAGTGCCAACTTGTGGGAATATCAGCCTACCAGTTACACAGCAGGAAATGACACCTCCTGGAGGGCCCCTGTAGATTAGGAAGGGAAGTTGCTTGTTAATAACAATGAAAGATAATGTGATTTGTGTAGGAATTGTAGGTGTCATTTGTATTTCCCCGTAAAAGTGGAGTTACTCTTTAAATGAAGCGCTAGGATTTATTAACCACCTCCCGTCCGGTTGTATATAAATGACCGGACGGTGAAAGTGC
Organism: Staurois parvus; assembly: GCF_062004578.1. Classification (NCBI taxonomy): domain Eukaryota; kingdom Metazoa; phylum Chordata; class Amphibia; order Anura; family Ranidae; genus Staurois; species Staurois parvus. The sequence continues at coordinate 8,993,408 of NW_028317914.1, read as the reverse complement.
AGGGTCAGGTGGCCGCTTATAAATGTCCTTCCCGCCCCCTGCTTGTGCGCGCTCCCTTGGAGCGCACAGCAGTGCAATCCAGTGCCCGTTGTGTCCTCTGTACACAGTGGAACACTGATCGTCGTACGGGACCTCTGAAAGCTGAAAATTGGCCTGGACAGGAAGGGGGTAAAAGTGTCCGGACTTGAAGTGGTTAAACATTACATTCAGAGAAATGTTGCCGACATAAAAAAGAAGGAATAAACGTGTAACATTAAAAATTCTGACAACATACAAAGCCACTTTAAAATGTTTTGTACAGATTACTGTCTGTATCTTTTTTCTATAAATATAGACATATAACTATTTTTTTCTGCTCTGCCTAAGTGAAATCTTAGAGTCTTTTAGTTGAATCCCATGGTCAAAAATGAAACTGCCCAGAGACAATGGATTCTTTCTCCAATTTTGACATTTTTAACCATAAGATGACAAGCCTGCCCACCACGACAAGGTAGACTCTTTTAGGGCAGGACCTACACTAAACTACACTACGCTAAACTACTCCATGCTAGTCATCGTATTTTTTGTGTTAGATGCCTGTTTGTGATAAGCCTCATCCTAGAACCTTCCTTCTTCCTTTCCAGACTTGTTTACAGAGATCTACATAAGAACAACCCTTTTCATTCAAAAAACAGAGAACAGATTTAAAAGGGTTGTTGCTGTTATCTTATGGCGGGTGATGCAGTGGTCAGCAATGATCATCTGTAATGTCCCGACACATTTCCCCTTCTTTAATCAATGCAGAGCTCTCTTCCACATAGATGCCTTCAGTCTGAAAGGTCTAAAGTGTTTCAATTGTAGTGAAGTTTATTCACAGATACCAAACTTGATCATGGCCAAAAGGCCGAGAAGCAATAATGCAGATAGGAAAGAGGGCAGTATGGTAGATCGCAGTCTCCTTCCTTGAGGGGACTAAGCTTCTACCCCAATAGCAGCAAGTAGGAGAAGCCCAAATTTAATTGAGGATCCTACCAGGCTGAGCAGAGGGTTCCCCAAAAGGACCGATAGGCTTGGATAGATCGAAGAACTTCTCAACGACGCAGCTGGACAGCAGGGACACCCCTAAGGGCCTAGGTCGATACCAAACTTGATCATTGCCAAAAGGCCGAGAAGCAATAATACAGAAAGGAAAGAGGGTAGATCGCAGTCTCGTTCCTTGTGGGGACTAAGCCTCTAACCCAATAGCAGCAAGTAGGTGAAGCCAAATTTAATTGACGATCCTACCAGGCCGAGCAGAGGGTACCCCACAAGGACCAAAAGGCTTGGATAGATCGAAGAACTTCTCAACGACGCAGCTGAACAGACGGGACACCCCTAAGGGCATAGGTCGATACCAAACTTGATCATGGCCAAAAGGCCGAGAAGCAATAATACAGAAAGGAAAGAGGGTAGATCGCAGTCTCGTTCCTTGTGGGGACTAAGCCTCTGACCCAATAGCAGTAAGAAGGTGAAGCCAAATTTAATTGACGATCCTACCAGGCCGAGCAGAGGGTATCCCACAAGGACCAAAAGGCTTGGATAGAGCAAAGAACTTCTCAACGACGCAGCTGAACAGCAGGGACGCCCCTAAGGGCCTAGGTCGATACTAAACTTGATCATGGCCAAAAGGCCGAGTAGCAATAATACAGAAAGGAAAGAGGACAGTAGGGTAGATCGCAGTCTCGTTCCTTGTAGGGACTAAGCCTCTAACCCAATAGCAGCAAGTAGGTGAAGCCAAATTTAATTGACGATCCTACCAGGCCGAGCAGAGGGTACCCCATAAGGACCAAAAGGCTTGGATAGATCGAAGAACTTCTCAACGACGCAGCTGAACAGCCGGGACACCCCTAAGGGCCTAGGTCGATACCAAACTTGATCATGGCCAAAAGGCCGAGAAGCAATAATACAGAAAGGAAAGAGGGTAGATCGCAGTCTCGTTCCTTGTGGGGACTAAGCCTCTGACCCAATAGCAGTAAGAAGGTGAAGCCAAATTTAATTGACGATCCTACCAGGCCGAGCAGAGGGTATCCCACAAGGACCAAAAGGCTTGGATAGAGCAAAGAACTTCTCAACGACGCAGCAGAACAGCAGGGACACCCCTAAGAGCCTAGGTCGATACCAAACTTGATCATGGCCAAAAGGGCCGAGAAGCAATAATACAGAAAGGAAAGAGGGTAGATCGCAGTCTCGTTCCTTGTGGGGACTAAGCCTCTAACCCAATAGCAGCAAGAAGGTGAAGCCAAATTTAATTGACGATCCTACCAGGCCGAGCAGAGGGTACCCCACAAGGACCAAAAGGCTTGGATAGATCGAAGAACTTCTCAACGACGCTGCTGGACAGCCGGGACACCCCTAAGGGCCTAGGTCGATACCAAACTTGATCATGGCCACAAGGCCGAGAAGCAATAATACAGAAAGGAAAGAGGGTAGATCGCAGTCTCGTTCCTTGTGGGAACTAAGCCTCTGACCCAATAGCAGTAAGAAGGTGAAGCCAAATTTAATTGACGATCCTACCAGGCCGAGCAGAGGGTATCCCACAAGGACCAAAAGGCTTGGATAGAGCAAAGAACTTCTCAACGACGCAGCTGAACAGCAGGGACACCCCTAAGGGCCTAGGTCGATACTAAACTTGATCATGGCCAAAAGGCCGAGTAGCAATAATACAGAAAGGAAAGAGGACAGTAGGGTAGATCGCAGTCTCGTTCCTTGTGGGGACTAAGCCTCTAACCCAATAGCAGCAAGTAGGTGAAGCCAAATCTAATTGACGATCCTACCAGACCGAGCAGAGGGTACCCCACAAGGACCAAAAGGCTTGGATAGATCGAAGAACTTCTCAACGACGCAGCTGAACAGCCGGGACACCCCTAAGGGCCTAGGTCGATACCAAACTTGATCATGGCCAAAAGGCCGAGAAGCAATAATACAGAAAGGAAAGAGGGTAGATCGCAGTCTCGTTCCTTGTGGGGACTAAGCCTCTGACCCAATAGCAGTAAGAAGGTGAAGCCAAATTTAATTGACGATCCTACCAGGCCGAGCAGAGGGTATCCCACAAGGACCAAAAGGCTTGGATAGAGCAAAGAACTTCTCAACGATGCAGCTGAACAGCAGGGACACCCCTAAGAGCCTAGGTCGATACCAAACTTGATCATGGCCAAAAGGGCCGAGAAGCAATAATACAGAAAGGAAAGAGGGTAGATCGCAGTCTCGTTCCTTGTGGGGACTAAGCCTCTAACCCAATAGCAGCAAGAAGGTGAAGCCAAATTTAATTGACGATCCTACCAGGCCGAGCAGAGGGTACCCCACAAGGACCAAAAGGCTTGGATAGATCGAAGAACTTCTCAACGACGCAGCTGAACAGCCGGGACACCCCTAAGGGCCTAGATCGATACCAAACTTGATCATGGCCAAAAGGCCGAGAAGCAATAATACAGAAAGGAAAGAGGGTAGATCGCAGGCTCGTTCCTTGTGGGGACTAAGCCTCTGACCCAATAGCAGTAAGAAGGTGAAGCCAAATTTAATTGACGATCCTACCAGGCCGAGCAGAGGGTATCCCACAAGGACCAAAGGCTTGGATAGAGCAAAGAACTTCTCAACGACGCAGCTGAACAGCAGGGACACCCCTAAGGGCCTAGGTCGATACTAAACTTGATCATGGCCAAAAGGCCGAGAAGCAATAATACAGAAAGAAAAGAGGACAGTAGGGTAGATCGCAGTCTCGTTGCTTGCGGGGACTAAGCCTCTAACCCAATAGCAGCAAGAAGGTGAAGCCAAATTTAATTGACGATCCTACCAGGCCGAGCAGAGGGTACCCCACAAGGACCAAAAGGCTTGGATAGAGCAAAGAACTTCTCAACGACGCAGCTGAACAGCAGGGACACCCCTAAGGGCCTAGGTGGATAACAAACTTGATCATGGCCAAAAGGCCGAGAAGCAATAAATCAGAAAGGAAAGAGTACAGTAGAGTAGATCACAGTCTCGTTCCTTGTGGGGACTAAGCCTCTAACCCAATAGCAGCAAGTAGGTGAAGCCAAATTTAATTGACGATCCTACCAAGCCGAGCAGAGGGTACCGCACAAGCACCAAAAGGCTTGGATAGATCGAAGAACTTCTCAACGAAGTAGCTGGACAGCAGGGAAACCCCTCAGGCTAACGACGCTGCAAAATTTGATCAAAAGACCAAGAAGTGCTAATGCAGGAATGTAAAGTCTGGGCACAAGAGCTGACAATCATTCAGAAATGATCTTCAGTCCTGTATTGCTTTAAAGAGTAACTCCACTTTTGTTGAGAGGACAACACTCCCCTCTGGGTGATTAATGTATATTTTTATGGTTGTGAAAGGTTTGGAGATTCTTACCTTTTGTTATTGTGCAGATAGATCCACGTGTGTTCTTGAACCAAATACACGGGAACGACTTTTGCAGTGATCGATCGGCGGCTGCTACTGCGGGGTACCTGTGGAGAAAGTGGTAGGGTCTGCAAACCTGTAGAGATGATGGTTGTTGGAGGGGACGCCCATCATCTGACTGATGTCAGTGCCAACTTGTGGGAATATCAGCCTACCAGTTACACAGCAGGAAATGACACCTCCTGGAGGGCCCCTGTAGATTAGGAAGGGAAGTTGCTTGTTAATAACAATGAAAGATAATGTGATTTGTGTAGGAATTGTAGGTGTCATTTGTATTTCCCCGTAAAAGTGGAGTTACTCTTTAAATGAAGCGCTAGGATTTATTAACCACCTCCCGTCCGGTTGTATATAAATGACCGGACGGTGAAAGTGCAGGGTCAGGTGGCCGCTTATAAATGTCCTTCCCGCCCCCTGCTTGTGCGCGCTCCCTTGGAGCGCACAGCAGTGCAATCCAGTGCCCGTTGTGTCCTCTGTACACAGTGGAACACTGATCGTCGTACGGGACCTCTGAAAGCTGAAAATTGGCCTGGACAGGAAGGGGGTAAAAGTGTCCGGACTTGAAGTGGTTAAACATTACATTCAGAGAAATGTTGCCGACATAAAAAAGAAGGAATAAACGTGTAACATTAAAAATTCTGACAACATACAAAGCCACTTTAAAATGTTTTGTACAGATTACTGTCTGTATCTTTTTTCTATAAATATAGACATATAACTATTTTTTTCTGCTCTGCCTAAGTGAAATCTTAGAGTCTTTTAGTTGAATCCCATGGTCAAAAATGAAACTGCCCAGAGACAATGGATTCTTTCTCCAATTTTGACATTTTTAACCATAAGATGACAAGCCTGCCCACCACGACAAGGTAGACTCTTTTAGGGCAGGACCTACACTAAACTACACTACGCTAAACTACTCCATGCTAGTCATCGTATTTTTTGTGTTAGATGCCTGTTTGTGATAAGCCTCATCCTAGAACCTTCCTTCTTCCTTTCCAGACTTGTTTACAGAGATCTACATAAGAACAACCCTTTTCATTCAAAAAACAGAGAACAGATTTAAAAGGGTTGTTGCTGTTATCTTATGGCGGGTGATGCAGTGGTCAGCAATGATCATCTGTAATGTCCCGACACATTTCCCCTTCTTTAATCAATGCAGAGCTCTCTTCCACATAGATGCCTTCAGTCTCAAAGGTCTAAAGTGTTTCAATTGTAGTGAAGTTTATTCACAGATACCAAACTTGATCATGGCCAAAAGGCCGAGAAGCAATAATGCAGATAGGAAAGAGGGCAGTATGGTAGATCGCAGTCTCCTTCCTTGTGGGGACTAAGCTTCTACTCCAATAGCAGCAAGTAGGAGAAGCCCAAATTTAATTGAGGATCCTACCAGGCTGAGCAGCGGGTTCCCCAAAAGGACCAAAAGGCTTGGATAGATCGAAGAACTTCTCAACGACGCAGCTGGACAGCAGGGACACCCCTAAGGGCCTAGGTCGATACCAAACTTGATCATTGCCAAAAGGCCGAGAAGCAATAATACAGAAAGGAAAGAGGGTAGATCGCAGTCTCGTTCCTTGTGGGGACTAAGCCTCTAACCCAATAGCAGCAAGTAGGTGAAGCCAAATTAAATTGACGATCCTACCAGGCCGAGCAGAGGGTACCCCACAAGGACCAAAAGGCTTGGATAGATCGAAGAACTTCTCAACGACGCAGCTGAACAGCCGGGACACCCCTAAGGGCCTAGGTCGATACCAAACTTGATCATGGCCAAAAGGCCGAGAAGCAATAATACAGAAAGGAAAGAGGGTAGATCGCAGTCTCGTTCCTTGTGGGGACTAAGCCTCTGACCCAATAGCAGTAAGAAGGTGAAGCCAAATTTAATTGACGATCCTACCAGGCCGAGCAGAGGGTACCCCACAAGGACCAAAAGGCTTGGATAGAGTAAAGAACTTCTCAACGACTCAGCTGAACAGCAGGGACACCCCTAAGGGCCTAGGTCGATACTAAACTTGATCATGGCCAAAAGGCCGAGAAGCAATAATACAGAAAGAAAAGAGGACAGTAGGGTAGATCGCAGTCTCGTTGCTTGCGGGGACTAAGCCTCTAACCCAATAGCAGCAAGAAGGTGAAGCCAAATTTAATTGACGATCCTACCAGGCCGAGCAGAGGGTACCCCACAAAGACCAAAAGGCTTGGATAGAGCAAAGAACTTCTCAACGACGCAGCTGAACAGCAGGGACACCCCTAAGGGCCTAGGTGGATAACAAACTTGATCATAGCCAAAAGGCCGAGAAGCAATAATACAGAAAGGAAAGAGGGTAGATCGCAGTCTCGTTTCTTGTGGGGACTAAGCCTCTAACACAATAGCAGCAAGTAGGTGAAGCCAAATTTAGTTGACGATCCTACCAGGCCGAGCAGAGGGTACCCCAAAAGGTCCAAAAGGCTTGGATAGATCGAAGAACTTCTCAACGACGAAGCTGGATAGCAGGGACACCCCTAAGAGCCTAGGTAGATACCAAACTTGATCATGGCCAAAAGGCCGAGAAGCAATATTGCAGAAAGAAAAGAGGACAGTAGGGAAGATCGCAGTCTCGTTCCTTGTGGGGACTAAGCCTCTAACCCAATAGCAGCTAGTAGGTGAAGCCAAATTTTATTGACGATCCTACCAGGCCGAGCAAACGGTACCCCAAAAAGACCAAAAGGCTTGGATAGATCGAAGAACTTCTTAACGACGCAGATGGACAGCAGAGACACCCCTAAGGGCCTAGGTCGATACTAAACTTGATCATGGCCAAAAGGCCGAGTAGCAATAATACAGAAAGGAAAGAGGACAGTAGGGTAGATCGCAGTCTCGTTCCTTGTGGGGACTAAGCCTCTAACCCAATAGCAGCAAGTAGGTGAAGCCAAATTTAATTGACGATCCTACCAGGCCGAGCAGAGGGTACCCCACAAGGACCAAAAGGCTTGGATAGATCGAAGAACTTCTCAACGACGCTGCTGGACAGCCGGGACACCCCTAAGGGCCTAGGTCGATACCAAACTTGATCATGGCCACAAGGCCGAGAAGCAATAATACAGAAAGGAAAGAGGGTAGATCGCAGTCTCGTTCCTTGTGGGGACTAAGCCTCTAACCCAATAGCAGCAAGAAGGTGAAGCCAAATTTAATTGACGATCCTACCAGGCCGAGCAGAGGGTACCCCACAAGGACCAAAAGGCTTGGATAGATCGAAGAACTTCTCAACGACGCTGCTGGACAGCCGGGACACCCCTAAGGGCCTAGGTCGATACCAAACTTGATCATGGCCACAAGGCCGAGAAGCAATAATACAGAAAGGAAAGAGGGTAGATCGCAGTCTCGTTCCTTGTGGGAACTAAGCCTCTGACCCAATAGCAGTAAGAAGGTGAAGCCAAATTTAATTGACGATCCTACCAGGCCGAGCAGAGGGTATCCCACAAGGACCAAAAGGCTTGGATAGAGCAAAGAACTTCTCAACGACGCAGCTGAACAGCAGGGACACCCCTAAGGGCCTAGGTCGATACTAAACTTGATCATGGCCAAAAGGCCGAGTAGCAATAATACAGAAAGGAAAGAGGACAGTAGGGTAGATCGGAGTCTCGTTCCTTGTGGGGACTAAGCCTCTAACCCAATAGCAGCAAGTAGGTGAAGCCAAATTTAATTGACGATCCTACCAGGCCGAGCAGAGGGTACCCCACAAGGACCAAAAGGCTTGGATAGATCGAAGAACTTCTCAACGACGCAGCTGAACAGCCGGGACACCCCTAAGGGCCTAGGTCGATACCAAACTTGATCATGGCCAAAAGGCCGAGAAGCAATAATACAGAAAGGAAAGAGGGTAGATCGCAGTCTCGTTCCTTGTGGGGACTAAGCCTCTGACCCAATAGCAGTAAGAAGATGAAGCCAAATTTATTTGACGATCCTACCAGGCCGAGCAGAGGGTATCCCACAAGGACCAAAAGGCTTGGATAGAGCAAAGAACTTCTCAACGACGCAGCTGAACAGCAGGGACACCCCTAAGAGCCTAGGTCGATACCAAACTTGATCATGGCCAAAAGGGCCGAGAAGCAATAATACAGAAAGGAAAGAGGGTAGATCGCAGTCTCGTTCCTTGTGGGGACTAAGCCTCTAACCCAATAGCAGCAAGAAGGTGAAGCCAAATTTAATTGACGATCCTACCAGGCCGAGCAGAGGGTACCACACAAGGACCAAAAGGCTTGGATAGATCGAAGAACTTCTCAACGACGCAGCTGGACAGCCGGGACACCCCTAAGGGCCTAGGTCGATACCAAACTTGATCATGGCCACAAGGCCGAGAAGCAATAATACAGAAAGGAAAGAGGATAGATCGCAGTCTCGTTCCTTGTGGGGACTAAGCCTCTGACCCAATAGCAGTAAGAAGGTGAAGCCAAATTTAATTGACGATCCTACCAGGCCGAGCAGAGGGTATCCCACAAGGACCAAAAGGCTTGGATAGAGCAAAGAACTTCTCAACGACGCAGCTGAACAGCAGGGACACCCCTAAGGGCCTAGGTCGATACTAAACTTGATCATGGCCAAAAGGCCGAGAAGCAATAATACAGAAAGAAAAGAGGACAGTAGGGTAGATCGCAGTCTCGTTGCTTGCGGGGACTAAGCCTCTAACCCAATAGCAGCAAGAAGGTGAAGCCAAATTTAATTGACGATCCTACCAGGCCGAGCAGAGGGTACCCCACAAGGACCAAAAGGCTTGGATAGAGCAAAGAACTTCTCAACGACGCAGCTGAACAGCAGGGACACCCCTAAGGGCCTAGGTGGATAACAAACTTGATCATGGCCAAAAGGCCGAGAAGCAATAAATCAGAAAGGAAAGAGTACAGTAGAGTAGATCACAGTCTCGTTCCTTGTGGGGACTAAGCCTCTAACCCAATAGCAGCAAGTAGGTGAAGCCAAATTTAATTGACGATCCTACCAAGCCGAGCAGAGGGTACCGCACAAGCACCAAAAGGCTTGGATAGATCGAAGAACTTCTCAACGAAGTAGCTGGACAGCAGGGAAACCCCTCAGGCTAACGACGCAGCAAAATTTGATCAAAAGACCAAGAAGTGCTAATGCAGGAATGTAAAGTCTGGGCACAAGAGCTGACAATCATTCAGAAATGATCTTCAGTCCTGTATTGCTTTAAAGAGTAACTCCACTTTTGTTGAGAGGACAACACTCCCCTCTGGGTGATTAATGTATATTTTTATGGTTGTGAAAGGTTTGGAGATTCTTACCTTTTGTTATTGTGCAGATAGATCCACGTGTGTTCTTGAACCAAATACACGGGAACGACTTTTGCAGTGATCGATCGGCGGCTGATCCTGCGGGGTACCTGTGGAGAAAGTGGTAGGGTCTGCAAACCTGTAGAGATGATGGTTGTTGGAGGGGACGCCCATCATCTGACTGATGTCAGTGCCAACTTGTGGGAATATCAGCCTACCAGTTACACAGCAGGAAATGACACCTCCTGGAGGGCCCCTGTAGATTAGGAAGGGAAGTTGCTTGTTAATAACAATGAAAGATAATGTGATTTGTGTAGGAATTGTAGGTGTCATTTGTATTTCCCCGTAAAAGTGGAGTTACTCTTTAAATGAAGCGCTAGGATTTATTAACCACCTCCCGTCCGGTTGTATATAAATGACCGGACGGTGAAAGTGCAGGGTCAGGTGGCCGTTTATAAATGGCCTTCCCGCCCCCTGCTTGTGCGCGCTCCCTTGGAGCGCACAGCAGTGCAATCCAGTGCCCGTTGTGTCCTCTGTACACAGTGGAACACTGATCGTCGTACGGGACCTCTGAAAGCTGAAAATTGGCCTGGACAGGAAGGGGGTAAAAGTGTCCGGACTTGAAGTGGTTAAACATTACATTCAGAGAAATGTTGCCGACATAAAAAAGAAGGAATAAACGTGTAACATTAAAAATTCTGACAACATACAAAGCCACTTTAAAATGTTTTGTACAGATTACTGTCTGTATCTTTTTTCTATAAATATAGACATATAACTATTTTTTTCTGCTCTGCCTAAGTGAAATCTTAGAGTCTTTTAGTTGAATCCCATGGTCAAAAATGAAACTGCCCAGAGACAATGGATTCTTTCTCCAATTTTGACATTTTTAACCATAAGATGACAAGCCTGCCCACCACGACAAGGTAGACTCTTTTAGGGCAGGACCTACACTAAACTACACTACGCTAAACTACTCCATGCTAGTCATCGTATTTTTTGTGTTAGATGCTTGTTTGTGATAAGCCTCATCCTAGAACCTTCCTTCTTCCTTTCCAGACTTGTTTACAGAGATCTACATAAGAACAACCCTTTTCATTCAAAAAACAGAGAACAGATTTAAAAGGGTTGTTGCTGTTATCTTATGGCGGGTGATGCAGTGGTCAGCAATGATCATCTGTAATGTCCCGACACATTTCCCCTTCTTTAATCAATGCAGAGCTCTCTTCCACATAGATGCCTTCAGTCTCAAAGGTCTAAAGTGTTTCAATTGTAGTGAAGTTTATTCACAGATACCAAACTTGATCATGGCCAAAAGGCCGAGAAGCAATAATGCAGATAGGAAAGAGGGCAGTATGGTAGATCGCAGTCTCCTTCCTTGTGGGGACTAAGCTTCTACCCCAATAGCAGCAAGTAGGAGAAGCACAAATTTAATTGAGGATCCTACCAGGCTGAGCAGAGGGTTCCCCAAAAGGACCGATAGGCTTGGATAGATCGAAGAACTTCTCAACGACGCAGCTGGACAGCAGGGACACCCCTAAGGGCCTAGGTCGATACCAAACTTGATCATTGCCAAAAGGCCGAGAAGCAATAATACAGAAAGGAAAGAGGGTAGATCGCAGTCTCGTTCCTTGTGGGGACTAAGCCTCTAACCCAATAGCAGCAAGTAGGTGAAGCCAAATTTAATTGACGATCCTACCAGGCCGAGCAGAGGGTACCCCACAAGGACCAAAAGGCTTGGATAGATCGAAGAACTTCTCAACGACGCAGCTGAACAGCCGGGACACCCCTAAGGGCCTAGGTCGATACCAAACTTGATCATGGCCAAAAGGCCGAGAAGCAATAATACAGAAAGGAAAGAGGGTAGATCGCAGTCTCGTTCCTTGTGGGGACTAAGCCTCTGACCCAATAGCAGTAAGAAGGTGAAGCCAAATTTAATTGACGATCCTACCAGGCCGAGCAGAGGGTATCCCACAAGGACCAAAAGGCTTGGATAGAGCAAAGAACTTCTCAACGACGCAGCTGAACAGCAGGGACACCCCTAAGGGCCTAGGTCGATACTAAACTTGATCATGGCCAAAAGGCCGAGTAGCAATAATACAGAAAGGAAAGAGGACAGTAGGGTAGATCGCAGTCTCGTTCCTTGTGGGGACTAAGCCTCTAACCCAATAGCAGCAAGTAGGTGAAGCCAAATTTAATTGACGATCCTACCAGGCCGAGCAGAGGGTACCCCACAAGGACCAAAAGGCTTGGATAGATCGAAGAACTTCTCAACGACGCAGCTGAACAGCCGGGACACCCCTAAGGGCCTAGGTCGATACCAAACTTGATCATGGCCAAAAGGCCGAGAAGCAATAATACAGAAAGGAAAGAGGGTAGATCGCAGTCTCGTTCCTTGTGGGGACTAAGCCTCTGACCCAATAGCAGTAAGAAGGTGAAGCCAAATTTTATTGACGATCCTACCAGGCCGAGCAGAGGGTATCCCACAAGGACCAAAAGGCTTGGATAGAGCAAAGAACTTCTCAACGACGCAGCAGAACAGCAGGGACACCCCTAAGAGCCTAGGTCGATACCAAACTTGATCATGGCCAAAAGGGCCGAGAAGCAATAATACAGAAAGGAAAGAGGGTAGATCGCAGTCTCGTTCCTTGTGGGGACTAAGCCTCTAACCCAATAGCAGCAAGAAGGTGAAGCCAAATTTAATTGACGATCCTACCAGGCCGAGCAGAGGGTACCCCACAAGGACCAAAAGGCTTGGATAGATCGAAGAACTTCTCAACGACGCAGCTGGACAGCCGGGACACCCCTAAGGGCCTAGGTCGATACCAAACTTGATCATGGCCACAAGGCCGAGAAGCAATAATACAGAAAGGAAAGAGGGTAGATCGCAGTCTCGTTCCTTGTGGGGACTAAGCCTCTGACCCAATAGCAGTAAGAAGGTGAAGCCAAATTTAATTGACGATCCTACCAGGCCGAGCAGAGGGTATCCCACAAGGACCAAAAGGCTTGGATAGAGCAAAGAACTTCTCAACGACGCAGCTGAACAGCAGGGACACCCCTAAGGGCCTAGGTCGATACTAAACTTGATCATGGCCAAAAGGCCGAGTAGCAAAAATACAAAAAGGAAAGAGGACAGTAGGGTAGATCGCAGTCTCGTTCCTTGTGGGGACTAAGCCTCTAACCCAATAGCAGCAAGTAGGTGAAGCCAAATTTAATTGACGATCCTACCAGGCCGAGCAGAGGGTACCCCACAAGGACCAAAAGGCTTGGATAGATCGAAGAACTTCTCAACGACGCAGCTGAACAGCCGGGACACCCCTAAGGGCATAGGTCGATACCAAACTTGATCATGGCCAAAAGGCCGAGAAGCAATAATACAGAAAGGAAAGAGGGTAGATCGCAGTCTCATTCCTTGTGGGGACTAAGCCTCTGACCCAATAGCAGTAAGAAGGTGAAGCCAAATTTAATTGACGATCCTACCAGGCCGAGCAGAGGGTATCCCACAAGGACCAAAAGGCTTGGATAGAGCAAAGAACTTCTCAACGACGCAGCTGAACAGCAGGGACACCCCTAAGGGCCTAGGTCGATACTAAACTTGATCATGGCCAAAAGGCCGAGAAGCAATAATACAGAAAGAAAAGAGGACAGTAGGGTAGATCGCAGTCTCGTTGCTTGCGGGGACTAAGCCTCTAACCCAATAGCAGCAAGAAGGTGAAGCCAAATTTAATTGACGATCCTACCAGGCCGAGCAGAGGGTACCCCACAAGGACCAAAAGGCTTGGATAGAGCAAAGAACTTCTCAACGACGCAGCTGAACAGCAGGGACACCCCTAAGGGCCTAGGTGGATAACAAACTTGATCATGGCCAAAAGGCCGAGAAGCAATAAATCAGAAAGGAAAGAGTACAGTAGAGTAGATCACAGTCTCGTTCCTTGTGGGGACTAAGCCTCTAACCCAATAGCAGCAAGTAGGTGAAGCCAAATTTAATTGACGATCCTACCAAGCCGAGCAGAGGGTACCGCACAAGCACCAAAAGGCTTGGATAGATCGAAGAACTTCTCAACGAAGTAGCTGGACAGCAGGGAAACCCCTCAGGCTAACGACGCAGCAAAATTTGATCAAAAGACCAAGAAGTGCTAATGCAGGAATGTAAAGTCTGGGCACAAGAGCTGACAATCATTCAGAAATGATCTTCAGTCCTGTATTGCTTTAAAGAGTAACTCCACTTTTGTTGAGAGGACAACACTCCCCTCTGGGTGATTAATGTATATTTTTATGGTTGTGAAAGGTTTGGAGATTCTTACCTTTTGTTATTGTGCAGATAGATCCACGTGTGTTCTTGAACCAAATACACGGGAACGACTTTTGCAGTGATCGATCGGCGGCTGATCCTGCGGGGTACCTGTGGAGAAAGTGGTAGGGTCTGCAAACCTGTAGAGATGATGGTTGTTGGAGGGGACGCCCATCATCTGACTGATGTCAGTGCCAACTTGTGGGAATATCAGCCTACCAGTTACACAGCAGGAAATGACACCTCCTGGAGGGCCCCTGTAGATTAGGAAGGGAAGTTGCTTGTTAATAACAATGAAAGATAATGTGATTTGTGTAGGAATTGTAGGTGTCATTTGTATTTCCCCGTAAAAGTGGAGTTACTCTTTAAATGAAGCGCTAGGATTTATTAACCACCTCCCGTCCGGTTGTATATAAATGACCGGACGGTGAAAGTGCAGGGTCAGGTGGCCGTTTATAAATGGCCTTCCCGCCCCCTGCTTGTGCGCGCTCCCTTGGAGCGCACAGCAGTGCAATCCAGTGCCCGTTGTGTCCTCTGTACACAGTGGAACACTGATCGTCGTACGGGACCTCTGAAAGCTGAAAATTGGCCTGGACAGGAAGGGGGTAAAAGTGTCCGGACTTGAAGTGGTTAAACATTACATTCAGAGAAATGTTGCCGACATAAAAAAGAAGGAATAAACGTGTAACATTAAAAATTCTGACAACATACAAAGCCACTTTAAAATGTTTTGTACAGATTACTGTCTGTATCTTTTTTCTATAAATATAGACATATAACTATTTTTTTCTGCTCTGCCTAAGTGAAATCTTAGAGTCTTTTAGTTGAATCCCATGGTCAAAAATGAAACTGCCCAGAGACAATGGATTCTTTCTCCAATTTTGACATTTTTAACCATAAGATGACAAGCCTGCCCACCACGACAAGGTAGACTCTTTTAGGGCAGGACCTACACTAAACTACACTACGCTAAACTACTCCATGCTAGTCATCGTATTTTTTGTGTTAGATGCCTGTTTGTGATAAGCCTCATCCTAGAACCTTCCTTCTTCCTTTCCAGACTTGTTTACAGAGATCTACATAAGAACAACCCTTTTCATTCAAAAAACAGAGAACAGATTTAAAAGGGTTGTTGCTGTTATCTTATGGCGGGTGATGCAGTGGTCAGCAATGATCATCTGTAATGTCCCGACACATTTCCCCTTCTTTAATCAATGCAGAGCTCTCTTCCACATAGATGCCTTCAGTCTGAAAGGTCTAAAGTGTTTCAATTGTAGTGAAGTTTATTCACAGATACCAAACTTGATCATGGCCAAAAGGCCGAGAAGCAATAATGCAGATAGGACAGAGGGCAGTATGGTAGATCGCAGTCTCCTTCCTTGTGGGGACTAAGCTTCTACCCCAATAGCAGCAAGTAGGAGAAGCCCAAATTTAATTGAGGATCCTACCAGGCTGAGCAGAGGGTTCCCCAAAAGGACCGAAAGGCTTGGATAGATCGAAGAACTTCTCAACGACGCAGCTGAACAGCCGGGACACCCCTAAGGGCCTAGGTCGATACCAAACTTGATCATGGCCAAAAGGCCGAGAAGCAATAATACAGAAAGGAAAGAGGGTAGATCGCACTCTCGTTCCTTGTGGGGACTAAGCCTCTGACCCAATAGCAGTAAGAAGGTGAAGCCAAATTTAATTGACGATCCTACCAGGCCGAGCAGAGGGTACCCCACAAGGACCAAAAGGCTTGGATAGAGCAAAGAACTTCTCAACGACGCAGCTGAACAGCAGGGACACCCCTAAGGGCCTAGGTCGATACTAAACTTGATCATGGCCAAAAGGCCGAGAAGCAATAATACAGAAAGAAAAGAGGACAGTAGGGTAGATCGCAGTCTCGTTGCTTGCGGGGACTAAGCCTCTAACCCAATAGCAGCAAGAAGGTGAAGCCAAATTTAATTGACGATCCTACCAGGCCGAGCAGAGGGTACCCCACAAAGACCAAAAGGCTTGGATAGAGCAAAGAACTTCTCAACGACGCAGCTGCACAGCAGGGACACCCCTAAGGGCCTAGGTGGATAACAAACTTGATCATAGCCAAAAGGCCGAGAAGCAATAATACAGAAAGGAAAGAGGGTAGATCGCAGTCTCGTTTCTTGTGGGGACTAAGCCTCTAACACAATAGCAGCAAGTAGGTGAAGCCAAAATTAGTTGACGATCCTACCAGGCAGAGCAGAGGGTACCCCAAAAGGTCCAAAAGGCTTGGATAGATCGAAGAACTTCTCAACGACGAAGCTGGATAGCAGGGACACCCCTAAGGGCCTAGGTAGATACAAAACTTGATCATGGCCAAAAGGCCGAGAAGCAATATTGCAGAAAGAAAAGAGGACAGTAGGGAAGATCGCAGTCTCGTTCCTTGTGGGGACTAAGCCTCTAACCCAATAGCAGCTAGTAGGTGAAGCCAAATTTTATTGACGATCCTACCAGGCCGAGCAAAGGGTACCCCAAAAAGACCAAAAGGCTTGGATAGATCGAAGAACTTCTTAACGACGCAGATGGACAGCAGAGACACCCCTAAGGGCCTAGGTCGATACTAAACTTGATCATGGCCAAAAGGCCGAGTAGCAATAATACAGAAAGGAAAGAGGGTAGATCGCAGTCTCGTTCCTTGTGGGGACTAAGCCTCTAACCCAATAGCAGCAAGAAGGTGAAGCCAAATTTAATTGACGATCCTACCAGGCCGAGCAGAGGGTACCCCACAAGGACCAAAAGGCTTGGATAGATCGAAGAACTTCTCAACGACGCTGCTGGACAGCCGGGACACCGCTAAGGGCCTAGGTCGATACCAAACTTGATCATGGCCACAAGGCCGAGAAGCAATAATACAGAAAGGAAAGAGGGTAGATCGCAGTCTCGTTCCTTGTGGGAACTAAGCCTCTGACCCAATAGCAGTAAGAAGGTGAAGCCAAATTTAATTGACGATCCTACCAGGCCGAGCAGAGGGTATCCCACAAGGACCAAAAGGCTTGGATAGAGCAAAGAACTTCTCAACGACGCAGCTGAACAGCAGGGACACCCCTAAGGGCCTAGGTCGATACTAAACTTGATCATGGCCAAAAGGCCGAGAAGCAATAATACAGAAAGAAAAGAGGACAGTAGGGTAGATCGCAGTCTCGTTGCTTGCGGGGACTAAGCCTCTAACCCAATAGCAGCAAGAAGGTGAAGCCAAATTTAATTGACGATCCTACCAGGCCGAGCAGAGGGTACCCCACAAGGACCAAAAGGCTTGGATAGAGCAAAGAACTTCTCAACGACGCAGCTGAACAGCAGGGACACCCCTATGGGCCTAGGTGGATAACAAACTTGATCATAGCCAAAAGGCCGAGAAGCAATAATACAGAAAGGAAAGAGGGTAGATCGCAGTCTCGTTTCTTGTGGGGACTAAGCCTCTAACACAATAGCAGCAAGTAGGTGAAGCCAAATTTAGTTGACGATCCTACCAGGCCGAGCAGAGGGTACCCCAAAAGGTCCAAAAGGCTTGGATAGATCGAAGAACTTCTCAACGACGAAGCTGGATAGCAGGGACACCCCTAAGGGCCTAGGTAGATACCAAACTTGATCATGGCCAAAAGGCCGAGAAGCAATATTGCAGAAAGAAAAGAGGACAGTAGGGAAGATCGCAGTCTCGTTCCTTGTGGGGACTAAGCCTCTAACCCAATAGCAGCTAGTAGGTGAAGCCAAATTTTATTGACGATCCTACCAGGCCGAGCAAAGGGTACCCCAAAAAGACCAAAAGGCTTGGATAGATCGAAGAACTTCTTAACGACGCAGATGGACAGCAGAGACACCCCTAAGGGCCTAGGTCGATACTAAACTTGATCATGGCCAAAAGGCCGAGTAGCAATAATACAGAAAGGAAAGAGGACAGTAGGGTAGATCGCAGTCTCGTTCCTTGTGGGGACTAAGCCTCTAACCCAATAGCAGCAAGTAGGTGAAGCCAAATTTAATTGACGATCCTACCAGGCCGAGCAGAGGGTACCCCACAAGGACCAAAAGGCTTGGATAGATCGAAGAACTTCTCAACGACGCTGCTGGACAGCCGGGACACCCCTAAGGGCCTAGGTCGATACCAAACTTGATCATGGCCACAAGGCCGAGAAGCAATAATACAGAAAGGAAAGAGGGTAGATCGCAGTCTCGTTCCTTGTGGGGACTAAGCCTCTGACCCAATAGCAGTAAGAAGGTGAAGCCAAATTTAATTGACGATCCTACCAGGCTGAGCAGAGGGTATCCCACAAGGACCAAAAGGCTTGGATAGAGCAAAGAACTTCTCAACGACGCAGCTGAACAGCAGGGACACCCCTAAGGGCCTAGGTCGATACTAAACTTGATCATGGCCAAAAGGCCGAGTAGCAATAATACAAAAAGGAAAGAGGACAGTAGGGTAGATCGCAGTCTCGTTCCTTGTGGGGACTAAGCCTCTAACCCAATAGCAGCAAGTAGGTGAAGCCAAATTTAATTGACGATCCTACAAGGCCGAGCAGAGGGTACCCCACAAGGACCAAAAGGCTTGGATAGATCGAAGAACTTCTCAACGACGCAGCTGAACAGCCGGGACACCCCTAAGGGCCTAGGTCGATACAAAACTTGATCATGGCCAAAAGGCCGAGAAGCAATAATACAGAAAGGAAAGAGGGTAGATCGCAGTCTCGTTCCTTGTGGGGACTAAGCCTCTGACCCAATAGCAGTAAGAAGGTGAAGCCAAATTTAATTGACGATCCTACCAGGCCGAGCAGAGGGTATCCCACAAGGACCAAAAGGCTTGGATAGAGCAAAGAACTTCTCAACGACGCAGCTGAACAGCAGGGACACCCCTAAGGGCCTAGGTCGATACTAAACTTGATCATGGCCAAAAGGCCGAGAAGCAATAATACAGAAAGAAAAGAGGACAGTAGGGTAGATCGCAGTCTCGTTGCTTGCGGGGACTAAGCCTCTAACCCAATAGCAGCAAGAAGGTGAAGCCAAATTTAATTGACGATCCTACCAGGCCGAGCAGAGGGTACCCCACAAAGACCAAAAGGCTTGGATAGAGCAAAGAACTTCTCAACGACGCAGCTGAACAGCAGGGACACCCCTAAGGGCCTAGGTGGATAACAAACTTGATCATAGCCAAAAGGCCGAGAAGCAATAATACAGAAAGGAAAGAGGGTAGATCGCAGTCTCGTTTCTTGTGGGGACTAAGCCTCTAACACAATAGCAGCAAGTAGGTGAAGCCAAATTTAGTTGACGATCCTACCAGGCCGAGCAGAGGGTACCCCAAAAGGTCCAAAAGGCTTGGATAGATCGAAGAACTTCTCAACGACGAAGCTGGATAGCAGGGACACCCCTAAGGGCCTAGGTAGATACCAAACTTGATCATGGCCAAAAGGCCGAGAAGCAATATTGCAGAAAGAAAAGAGGACAGTAGGGAAGATCGCAGTCTCGTTCCTTGTGGGGACTAAGCCTCTAACCCAATAGCAGCTAGTAGGTGAAGCCAAATTTTATTAACGATCCTACCAGGCCGAGCAAAGGGTACCCCAAAAAGACCAAAAGGCTTGGATAGATCGAAGAACTTCTTAACGACGCAGATGGACAGCAGAGACACCCCTAAGGGCCTAGGTCGATACTAAACTTGATCATGGCCAAAAGGCCGAGTAGCAATAATACAGAAAGGAAAGAGGACAGTAGGGTAGATCGCAGTCTCGTTCCTTGTGGGGACTAAGCCTCTAACCCAATAGCAGCAAGTAGGTGAAGCCAAATTTAATTGACGATCCTACCAGGCCGAGCAGAGGGTACCCCACAAGGACCAAAAGGCTTGGATAGATCGAAGAACTTCTCAACGACGCTGCTGGACAGCCGGGACACCCCTAAGGGCCTAGGTCGATACCAAACTTGATCATGGCCACAAGGCCGAGAAGCAATAATACAGAAAGGAAAGAGGGTAGATCGCAGTCTAGTTCCTTGTGGGGACTAAGCCTCTAACCCAATAGCAGCAAGAAGGTGAAGCCAAATTTAATTGACGATCCTACCAGGCCGAGCAGAGGGTACCCCACAAGGACCAAAAGGCTTGGATAGATCGAAGAACTTCTCAACGACGCTGCTGGACAGCCGGGACACCCCTAAGGGCCTAGGTCGATACCAAACTTGATCATGGCCACAAGGCCGAGAAGCAATAATACAGAAAGGAAAGAGGGTAGATCGCAGTCTCGTTCCTTGTGGGAACTAAGCCTCTGACCCAATAGCAGTAAGAAGGTGAAGCCAAATTTAATTGACGATCCTACCAGGCCG
The DNA here is from genome assembly GCF_062004578.1 of Staurois parvus. Classification (NCBI taxonomy): domain Eukaryota; kingdom Metazoa; phylum Chordata; class Amphibia; order Anura; family Ranidae; genus Staurois; species Staurois parvus. Next base: position 8,973,126 of record NW_028317914.1, on the reverse strand, counting down.
AGCAGAGGGTATCCCACAAGGACCAAAAGGCTTGGATAGAGCAAAGAACTTCTCAACGACGCAGCTGAACAGCAGGGACACCCCTAAGGGCCTAGGTCGATACTAAACTTGATCATGGCCAAAAGGCCGAATAGCAATAATACAGAAAGGAAAGAGGACAGTAGGGTAGATCGCAGTCTCGTTCCTTGTGGGGACTAAGCCTCTAACCCAATAGCAGCAAGTAGGTGAAGCCAAATTTAATTGACGATCCTACCAGGCCGAGCAGAGGGTACCCCACAAGGACCAAAAGGCTTGGATAGATCGAAGAACTTCTCAACGACGCAGCTGAACAGCCGGGACACCCCTAAGGGCCTAGGTCGATACCAAACTTGATCATGGCCAAAAGGCCGAGAAGCAATAATACAGAAAGGAAAGAGGGTAGATCGCAGTCTCGTTCCTTGTGGGGACTAAGCCTCTGACCCAATAGCAGTAAGAAGGTGAAGCCAAATTTAATTGACGATCCTACCAGGCCGAGCAGAGGGTATCCCACAAGGACCAAAAGGCTTGGATAGAGCAAAGAACTTCTCAACGACGCAGCTGAACAGCAGGGACACCCCTAAGAGCCTAGGTCGATACCAAACTTGATCATGGCCAAAAGGGCCGAGAAGCAATAATACAGAAAGGAAAGAGGGTAGATCGCAGTCTCGTTCCTTGTGGGGACTAAGCCTCTAACCCAATAGCAGCAAGAAGGTGAAGCCAAATTTAATTGACGATCCTACCAGGCCGAGCAGAGGGTACCCCACAAGGACCAAAAGGCTTGGATAGATCGAAGAACTTCTCAACGACGCAGCTGGATAGCCGGGACACCCCTAAGGGCCTAGGTCGATACCAAACTTGATCATGGCCACAAGGCCGAGAAGCAATAATACAGAAAGGAAAGAGGGTAGATCGCAGTCTCGTTCCTTGTGGGGACTAAGCCTCTAACCCAATAGCAGTAAGAAGGTGAAGCCAAATTTAATTGACGATCCTACCAGGCCGAGCAGAGGGTATCCCACAAGGACCAAAAGGCTTGGATAGAGCAAAGAACTTCTCAACGACGCAGCTGAACAGCAGGGACACCCCTAAGGGCCTAGGTCGATACTAAACTTGATCATGGCCAAAAGGCCGAGTAGCAATAATACAAAAAGGAAAGAGGACAGTAGGGTAGATCGCAGTCTCGTTCCTTGTGGGGACTAAGCCTCTAACCCAATAGCAGCAAGTAGGTGAAGCCAAATTTAATTGACGATCCTACCAGGCCGAGCAGAGGGTACCCCACAAGGACCAAAAGGCTTGGATAGATCGAAGAACTTCTCAACGACGCAGCTGAACAGCAGGGACACCCCTAAGGGCCTAGGTCGATACCAATCTTGATCATGGCCAAAAGGCCGAGAAGCAATAATACAGAAAGGAAAGAGGGTAGATCGCAGGCTCGTTCCTTGTGGGGACTAAGCCTCTGACCCAATAGCAGTAAGAAGGTGAAGCCAAATTTAATTGACGATCCTACCAGGCCGAGCAGAGGGTATCCCACAAGGACCAAAAGGCTTGGATAGAGCAAAGAACTTCTCAACGACGCAGCTGAACAGCAGGGACACCCCTAAGGGCCTAGGTCGATACTAAACTTGATCATGGCCAAAAGGCCGAGAAGCAATAATACAGAAAGAAAAGAGGACAGTAGGGTAGATCGCAGTCTCGTTGCTTGCGGGGACTAAGCCTCTAACCCAATAGCAGCAAGAAGGTGAAGCCAAATTTAATTGACGATCCTACCAGGCCGAGCAGAGGGTACCCCACAAGGACCAAAAGGCTTGGATAGAGCAAAGAACTTCTCAACGACGCAGCTGAACAGCAGGGACACCCCTAAGGGCCTAGGTGGATAACAAACTTGATCATGGCCAAAAGGCCGAGAAGCAATAAATCAGAAAGGAAAGAGTACAGTAGAGTAGATCACAGTCTCGTTCCTTGTGGGGACTAAGCCTCTAACCCAATAGCAGCAAGTAGGTGAAGCCAAATTTAATTGACGATCCTACCAAGCCGAGCAGAGGGTACCGCACAAGCACCAAAAGGCTTGGATAGATCGAAGAACTTCTCAACGAAGTAGCTGGACAGCAGGGAAACCCCTCAGGCTAACGACGCAGCAAAATTTGATCAAAAGACCAAGAAGTGCTAATGCAGGAATGTAAAATCTGGGCACAAGAGCTGACAATCATTCAGAAATGATCTTCAGTCCTGTATTGCTTTAAAGAGTAACTCCACTTTTGTTGAGAGGACAACACTCCCCTCTGGGTGATTAATGTATATTTTTATGGTTGTGAAAGGTTTGGAGATTCTTACCTTTTGTTATTGTGCAGATAGATCCACGTGTGTTCTTGAACCAAATACACGGGAACGACTTTTGCAGTGATCGATCGGCGGCTGCTCCTGCGGGGTACCTGTGGAGAAAGTGGTAGGGTCTGCAAACCTGTAGAGATGATGGTTGTTGGAGGGGACGCCCATCATCTGACTGATGTCAGTGCCAACTTGTGGGAATATCAGCCTACCAGTTACACAGCAGGAAATGACACCTCCTGGAGGGCCCCTGTAGATTAGGAAGGGAAGTTGCTTGTTAATAACAATGAAAGATAATGTGATTTGTGTAGGAATTGTAGGTGTCATTTGTATTTCCCCGTAAAAGTGGAGTTACTCTTTAAATGAAGCGCTAGGATTTATTAACCACCTCCCGTCCGGTTGTATATAAATGACCGGACGGTGAAAGTGCAGGGTCAGGTGGCCGTTTATAAATGGCCTTCCCGCCCCCTGCTTGTGCGCGCTCCCTTGGAGCGCACAGCAGTGCAATCCAGTGCCCGTTGTGTCCTCTGTACACAGTGGAACACTGATCGTCGTACGGGACCTCTGAAAGCTGAAAATTGGCCTGGACAGGAAGGGGGTAAAAGTGTCCGGACTTGAAGTGGTTAAACATTACATTCAGAGAAATGTTGCCGACATAAAAAAGAAGGAATAAACGTGTAACATTAAAAATTCTGACAACATACAAAGCCACTTTAAAATGTTTTGTACAGATTACTGTCTGTATCTTTTTTCTATAAATATAGACATATAACTATTTTTTTCTGCTCTGCCTAAGTGAAATCTTAGAGTCTTTTAGTTGAATCCCATGGTCAAAAATGAAACTGCCCAGAGACAATGGATTCTTTCTCCAATTTTGACATTTTTAACCATAAGATGACAAGCCTGCCCACCACGACAAGGTAGACTCTTTTAGGGCAGGACCTACACTAAACTACACTATGCTAAACTACTCCATGCTAGTCATCGTATTTTTTGTGTTAGATGCCTGTTTGTGATAAGCCTCATCCTAGAACCTTCCTTCTTCCTTTCCAGACTTGTTTACAGAGATCTACATAAGAACAACCCTTTTCATTCAAAAAACAGAGAACAGATTTAAAAGGGTTGTTGCTGTTATCTTATGGCGGGTGATGCAGTGGTCAGCAATGATCATCTGTAATGTCCCGACACATTTCCCCTTCTTTAATCAATGCAGAGCTCTCTTCCACATAGATGCCTTCAGTCTGAAAGGTCTAAAGTGTTTCAATTGTAGTGAAGTTTATTCACAGATACCAAACTTGATCATGGCCAAAAGGCCGAGAAGCAATAATGCAGATAGGACAGAGGGCAGTATGGTAGATCGCAGTCTCCTTCCTTGTGGGGACTAAGCTTCTACTCCAATAGCAGCAAGTAGGAGAAGCCCAAATTTAATTGAGGATCCTACCAGGCTGAGCAGAGGGTTCCCCAAAAGGACCGAAAGGCTTGGATAGATCGAAGAACTTCTCAACGACGCAGCTGAACAGCCGGGACACCCCTAAGGGCCTAGGTCGATACCAAACTTGATCATGGCCAAAAGGCCGAGAAGCAATAATACAGAAAGGAAAGAGGGTAGATCGCACTCTCGTTCCTTGTGGGGACTAAGCCTCTGACCCAATAGCAGTAAGAAGGTGAAGCCAAATTTAATTGACGATCCTACCAGGCCGAGCAGAGGGTACCCCACAAGGACCAAAAGGCTTGGATAGAGCAAAGAACTTCTCAACGACGCAGCTGAACAGCAGGGACACCCCTAAGGGCCTAGGTCGATACTAAACTTGATCATGGCCAAAAGGCCGAGAAGCAATAATACAGAAAGAAAAGAGGACAGTAGGGTAGATCGCAGTCTCGTTGCTTGCGGGGACTAAGCCTCTAACCCAATAGCAGCAAGAAGGTGAAGCCAAATTTAATTGACGATCCTACCAGGCCGAGCAGAGGGTACCCCACAAAGACCAAAAGGCTTGGATAGAGCAAAGAACTTCTCAACGACGCAGCTGCACAGCAGGGACACCCCTAAGGGCCTAGGTGGATAACAAACTTGATCATAGCCAAAAGGCCGAGAAGCAATAATACAGAAAGGAAAGAGGGTAGATCGCAGTCTCGTTTCTTGTGGGGACTAAGCCTCTAACACAATAGCAGCAAGTAGGTGAAGCCAAAATTAGTTGACGATCCTACCAGGCCGAGCAGAGGGTACCCCAAAAAGACCAAAAGGCTTGGATAGATCGAAGAACTTCTTAACGACGCAGATGGACAGCAGAGACACCCCTAAGGGCCTAGGTCGATACTAAACTTGATCATGGCCAAAAGGCCGAGTAGCAATAATACAGAAAGGAAAGAGGGTAGATCGCAGTCTCGTTCCTTGTGGGGACTAAGCCTCTAACCCAATAGCAGCAAGAAGGTGAAGCCAAATTTAATTGACGATCCTACCAGGCCGAGCAGAGGGTACCCCACAAGGACCAAAAGGCTTGGATAGATCGAAGAACTTCTCAACGACGCTGCTGGACAGCCGGGACACCGCTAAGGGCCTAGGTCGATACCAAACTTGATCATGGCCACAAGGCCGAGAAGCAATAATACAGAAAGGAAAGAGGGTAGATCGCAGTCTCGTTCCTTGTGGGAACTAAGCCTCTGACCCAATAGCAGTAAGAAGGTGAAGCCAAATTTAATTGACGATCCTACCAGGCCGAGCAGAGGGTATCCCACAAGGACCAAAAGGCTTGGATAGAGCAAAGAACTTCTCAACGACGCAGCTGAACAGCAGGGACACCCCTAAGGGCCTAGGTCGATACTAAACTTGATCATGGCCAAAAGGCCGAGTAGCAATAATACAGAAAGGAAAGAGGACAGTAGGGTAGATCGCAGTCTCGTTCCTTGTGGGGACTAAGCCTCTAACCCAATAGCAGCAAGAAGGTGAAGCCAAATTTAATTGACGATCCTACCAGGCCGAGCAGAGGGTACCCCACAAGGACCAAAAGGCTTGGATAGATCAAAGAACTTCTCAACGACGCAGCTGAACAGCCGGGACACCCCTAAGGGCCTAGGTCGATACCAAACTTGATCATGGCCAAAAGGCCGAGAAGCAATAATACAGAAAGGAAAGAGGGTAGATCGCAGTCTCGTTCCTTGTGGGGACTAAGCCTCTGACCCAATAGCAGTAAGAAGGTGAAGCCAAATTTAATTGACGATCCTACCAGGCCGAGCAGAGGGTATCCCACAAGGACCAAAAGGCTTGGATAGAGCAAACAACTTCTCAACGACGCAGCTGAACAGCAGGGACACCCCTAAGAGCCTAGGTCGATACCAAACTTGATCATGGCCAAAAGGGCCGAGAAGCAATAATACAGAAAGGAAAGAGGGTAGATCGCAGTCTCGTTCCTTGTGGGGACTAAGCCTCTAACCCAATAGCAGCAAGAAGGTGAAGCCAAATTTAATTGACGATCCTACCAGGCCGAGCAGAGGGTACCCCACAAGGACCAAAAGGCTTGGATAGATCAAAGAACTTCTCAACGACGCAGCTGGACAGCCGGGACACCCCTAAGGGCCTAGGTCGATACCAAACTTGATCATGGCAACAAGGCCGAGAAGCAATAATACAGAAAGGAAAGAGGGTAGATCGCAGTCTCGTTCCTTGTGGGGACTAAGCCTCTGACCCAATAGCAGTAAGAAGGTGAAGCCAAATTTAATTGACGATCCTACCAGGCCGAGCAGAGGGTATCCCACAAGGACCAAAAGGCTTGGATAGAGCAAAGAACTTCTCAACGACGCAGCTGAACAGCAGGGACACCCCTAAGGGCCTAGGTCGATACTAAACTTGATCATGGCCAAAAGGCCGAGTAGCAATAATACAGAAAGGAAAGAGGACAGTAGGGTAGATCGCAGTCTCGTTCCCTGTGGGGACTAAGCCTCTAACCCAATAGCAGCAAGTAGGTGAAGCCAAATTTAATTGACGATCCTACCAGGCCGAGCAGAGGGTACCCCACAAGGACCAAAAGGCTTGGATAGATCGAAGAACTTCTCAACGACGCAGCTGAACAGCCGGGACACCCCTAAGGGCCTAGGTCGATACCAAACTTGATCATGGCCAAAAGGCCGAGAAGCAATAATACAGAAAGGAAAGAGGGTAGATCGCAGTCTCGTTCCTTGTGGGGACTAAGCCTCTGACCCAATAGCAGTAAGAAGGTGAAGCCAAATTTAATTGACGATCCTACCAGGCCGAGCAGAGGGTATCCCACAAGGACCAAAAGGCTTGGATAGAGCAAAGAACTTCTCAACGACGCAGCTGAACAGCAGGGACACCCCTAAGGGCCTAGGTCGATACTAAACTTGATCATGGCCAAAAGGCCGAGAAGCAATAATACAGAAAGAAAAGAGGACAGTAGGGTAGATCGCAGTCTCGTTGCTTGCGGGGACTAAGCCTCTAACCCAATAGCAGCAAGAAGGTGAAGCCAAATTTAATTGACGATCCTACCAGGCCGAGCAGAGGGTACCCCACAAGGACCAAAAGGCTTGGATAGAGCAAAGAACTTCTCAACGACGCAGCTGAACAGCAGGGACACCCCTATGGGCCTAGGTGGATAACAAACTTGATCATGGCCAAAAGGCCGAGAAGCAATAAATCAGAAAGGAAAGAGTACAGTAGAGTAGATCACAGTCTCGTTCCTTGTGGGGACTAAGCCTCTAACCCAATAGTGTCTTGGAAATTCGCTTTAACGAATTTCTCCTTACCGTGAGTACTCGCAGTTGGATGTGCAGAAATCCCCCATAAAGCTGTGCGAATCTCGCTTACCACGACTGCAGCCAAACTACACGATTCCTGCCCATCCAAATACTTTGGTTCTGTTGAATTTGTGGGTGATGGAGCTCCGTTACCCTAGAATGATCACACGACACTCTAAGGCTGGTTGCAATCCACATAAGGGCTGATTTTAGGCTCAGCTCTCTGTTTTATTAAGAATACACACATGCCCCCCACATGAATAAAGTCAATCCCTCCCACCGAACAATGCAATGGGGAGTACCTATACAGAGGATATACATTCCAATTGGAGCATAGCCTTTGCTATTATCTATCACTGGTCCTCCCCCATGAACCTTCTGAGGTCAGCAGACTTCCTCCCCTTCCCCCCTAAGAGCCATCTGAGGTCATATTTCCTGTCCTACTAGCTTCTATTGGTATGTCCATTCTTTGTACAAGCACTCCCTAAAAATATCAGTCTGTACCTGGATGGGCCCGATACGATCTTTATTAAAACACATCCATCCGAGATACAGTTCAGATTAGTAATGGGTTGTAAGATATGCACAAGCCTACACGTGGAGTTCACACCGCTTGCGCATTGCGTTATGAAGCCCACGTGGTACCATGCTGCTGATATGTGGATACAGGCCCACGGTCTACTGACAGCAGCATTCGCATGGAATGCCGTGGTGGTATACACGCCGGTCTATAAGCGCAGATCTGCCATCTCATCCATTACCAAGCCGAGTACTGTAATACATACATTGTACATGCGCATGGCCCAATTGCAGCCTTCAGAGCTTTAATTAAGCCACACGAGAGACATATGAATAACACGAATATATGACACATTTAAAGTTCGACCAACAATACAAAATTTCCATGACATTCCCTCCTGTTTTATCATATTCTCCTCGTGTCCCTTCTTGATCTTCTTCAGCTTGATGGGTGTAGTCTCAAACTTCAAAGAGTTCCTGTAGTTGTCCCTGAGAATAAAGCTCCACGGGGTACCTGAAACAACAAGACCCGACGCAGACTCGACGCAAACAGGCTTGATTGAAGCGATGATCCTCAAGAGCGTTGGAACCTTCACTACAGGAAGGCTCTTGCAAAAACCACAAACAGACTTGTGGTATGAATAAAGCTTGTGATCCCACGGTGGTCTGGGGAGATCCAGCAACAGATTCTCAAATTGCCCCTGCAGACGGGGCCACACAAGGCTGGTCTCGACCCAGACAGTTTTCCAAATCGCAGACACAAACCATGATGAGGCTTGAAGCTTGCTTGAAGGTCTTGGAGAATGTGGTCTTCAGAGAGATAAATTAGAGGGAAGCCAGGACGTAATCTGTAGAGAAGGTGGATGGTTGGTGAGGTCTTCCTCCGATCAGTGGTTGGAGTGGGATCCCAGGAGCGGGCATGGAGATGTGGTCGTCTGCCCGAGCTTGGTTTACACGGTCGATGAGGCAACAGGAACATCTCACCGCGGCATATAAAAGGCAGATGAAAAAGAGAAGCATCAGGATATACACTCCCACTTCCTTCAACCAAGATCCGATGGAGAACAGGAAATCTCCCAATCCTCCCAAACCCTTGAACGGATTCCAACCCTCACTAGCTATAGCTCTAGCTTTTCCCTGTAGTTCACTAACTTTGTCCATATGGGCCTGGACCTTGTCATCGGTGTCTTCTATCCAAGTACAACAATCCTCTCCGATGAACTCACAGAACCCCCCTTTGGCGGCTAAAAGATAATCGAGGGCCATCTTCTCCTGAAGCACTAAAATTCCCATCTGCCGTTGTTCTTGGGCAATTTCTCTGACAGCCTCTACGGTCTCGTTAAACATACTATCCACGATGACAGAAAAATTGTTCAGGCGCTTCATAAGTTCTATTCCCCATCCTGTCCATGAGGGGAACCAAGCCCATGCCTGGTCGCCCTCAGAGAACAGTTCCCTGCGAACTCTCCCTGCCATCCTTACCTTCTTGTGGACCATCAACTCTTCATGGTCCATCACTACATAGGATGCGGGGACTAGCTTTATGAGGGCACACGAACCTTTCGCGTTCTGGGGAAATGTTCTATAGGCTGCCGAACCACACAGAAAATAGTATGGACCTGTCAGAGCAGAGCAGGAAGAGTTCCTCGTTCGGCCTCTGGTACTGAGCAACAGTTGCACAGACTGGGGGATTGCTCCCTCAGTCTGCACATCACATCCGTCCTTCCAACACACGTGGTCTGGTCGGTCAGTGTGGTTACTCAGAAAGGAAGTCTGGTTAGTCAGATTGACAGTTATACCTCCCTCGCAGGTGGTAATCCCAACAAACTTGTTACCTGTGCCAAAGCTGATGTTAAAGCACACCTGAGGGCTGCCTAGCTGCCCAGTTACCCATAATGGACTGGTGAGGGCCCTACAGGAGCTAGAGCTAATATTGGTGCTGAAACTGATGTTACCTGCTAAAAATGTGTCATTAAGTTCTACCGACAAATGTCTACGTGGGGGCTGACCAGGGGTCCCTTGCTTTTTCATGCCGACGCGGATGTCATATAGGGCATGAACAGCGGCCATTGCGGACATGTGATGACTGGGTGGGGGCTTTGAGCATACCCAACAGTTGGTTTTGTTGGCGGTTCTGGCTAAACGCAGGTGCATTTTAAATAAAAGGTTGGGGTATCTGCCGTCTTTTCCTCCGTTCACACACATGTATGACATACAAACAAAAAGAAAAAGGAAAATGACACCCCTCATTCTCTGGTGTAGCTGAAAAGCTTCTTGCAGTGGCTTGCGTGCACCCAGTTGTCTCGTCCCTCGAGTTTGAGTGAGGTAGGTGTCGTCAGCTGGACTTGGTATGGTCCGGTGAACCGTGGCTCGAGTCCGGTTCTTTGATGTTTCTTTAGGACGACCCAATCACCTGGCTCAATAGAAAGAACACCTGTTATTGTATTTGGATCGGGGAGCGATTCGCGAACCCGATGGTGTATCTTCTGCAGCTCCCGTTGCAGAGATTGCACATAACCTGTAAGCTGTGAATGCAAAGACGACAACTGTTGAGGAAAGTACAACCCTGTTTTGGGAGGTCCCCCAAACAACACCTCGTAGGGTGACAGCCCATGTGGTTGCCGAGGGGCATTCCGGATGGAATAGGGGGCAATGGGGAGACACTCAGGCCAAGGTTTTTGGGTATTGGAAGACGTTCAACCTTACCGCTACTCTCGGGGTGATATGGGGTGTGTCGCCGCTGACTCCAGTTCCACCAAAGAAATGCAGTCGTGTCCTTTGGAAGAGAGATTAGTAGTGGACAAAGAAGACATGTTAGCAGAAGAGGTGTTAGTATTGTTAGTCGTGTTGCAAAATTCAGCACTGTCATTGCTGTCCTCCCCCCCCTTCTCATCTTCCGACACAGGAAGAAGAGAAGCTGGGTTAAGAATAGTGCATCGTTTGATAGTGAGGTTAGTAGGGGTTAGGAGGGCTTTCCCCTGAGAGGGGTACCTTGCCTTGGATGTCCTGTTTTCGTAGGACCGTTCTTGCTGCACCGGTGTCAGTGAGGCAAGGGAGGGGATATTTTAATTCCTCTAGAAAAAGATGGATCTGGGCCGACACCGATTTGTCAACTTCCTATGAGAATTCATAGGAGTTACTTACCATGGTGGTCATAGGGGCGGAGGACTCATCAGGAATGAACTGCCACCGACCTTTAGGTAATTGGGGACAGCTCCTCCTCATGTGCCCCGTTTGGTGGCACTGGAAGCACCTGGGTGGGGGCCTATCCTTCCTGTGACCCAGATCCCTTGGTTTTTCGTGTGGGGTCTGGGACATAAGAACTTTGGCCTTGTCTTGTTTTCTTCTATCCATTTCCCTCTCTATTGCCGCAAGAGTGGAAAGGATAGCAGGGATAGACATCTCATTATATTCGGGTCGGGCCAGAACCAGCCTTTCCCGAATTTTAGTATCGATGCCTTCCAAAAATTTGGCCCGCAACAGAATGTGCGTCGCGGTCACCTTTACCCCTTCAGTTGGAGCATCAGGTCCAACTTCCAGATCCGCATCCAGTGCCGTCTGCTTGAGACGGCGCCAGAAGCAGGCGCTTTCCTCATTAGGACCCTGGGTGAGCTTCATCATGTCCGTAGTAGAGGTAGCACCATACATTTCTGGAAGCTTTGCCTTTAGCTGTGTACAGAACTCTTTGCCCCCTGAAGTCATCTCCTCATGCGTGGTTATAGAGCACCCTGCAATCACTGTACTGGCCACTTCCATGCCCACCTTTGCCCGTAGGATCTGTGCACAATCTGACCCGCTCATACCATAGCTGAACTGGTTTTGTCCAAACATTCGAGCAAATCCTCTCGGATTGACTCGATAGTCCGGGAGCTCAGCCAGAATAGTGCGGATCTCTGCCGGGGTGAAGGGGACATGCCAAACTACCCGTTCCCCTAAAGTCCGTTCCCCCCGTGCATTGGGAGGACCTTCAAATTGCTGCACCCTGACTGGATAGGCCTCGGTCCGGGAAGAGTGCAAGGGCTGACCCAGCATCATCGGTGGGCTTAGATTAACCACCTCGCTTACTGCACCTTCAGGTTTGAGGTCCCTCAGATCAGGGTATAGCTGGGGGGCAGGGGTCTGATCAGTGGTTCGTAGCGCTTTGATGCAATCCGCCCTGTTTTTTAACCGGGTGTCTATTCCCCTTGATTCACAGATAGTCTGCAAATCGGTTGTTGAGTAGGCTTCATAGTTGGAAACAGAAGGAGCTGGGGTGAAGCAGGGAGAAGGGAGAGGTAGAGGCAGAGGCTGAGGCATAGAGACAGAAGACACAGAAGGTATGTCAAGAGTGACGTCACTAACAGAAGAGACAGGTGCAGTTATACTTATCTCAGCCACTGTTGGTTGTTGGGGAACCCCAGCAGACCCTGATCCTGCCTGCCTTAGTAGAGTCAGCCCTGAAAGAGCTTCTTCCACCTCTGACACTGGATCCTCCTGTTTTATTCCCTCTGGAGGCCAGGTATACATCACCTGGTTCTTCCGGACAGACACCAGTTTATGTATGCCCTGCCTCCCTAATTGGATTGACCTGTGAAGCCATAGCTGTGCGATCTCTAGTTCTGACGCCTGCATCCGTGGTTCAAATTCAGAGATGAATTTTTCCCACCTCCATGCGTCAAATGTACCTTCCCGGGGAATTTCCCATCTGGTACCCTTCGACCATTTATTCCACCTTTTGAGGGGTTCTGTAGACTTCCCCCCCAAACTCACCTTCATCAGTTGTGCAGCTGTCCTTACCCTGAAGAGGGCTGGTTCCCCCTCTCTCTTCATGGACTGACTACTGCCCATCGTGACTAGTCACTGGTATATATCCCGCGTCCGGGTACCTGTTTACCCCCTGGAGCACTCGGTGGGATCCTACCGAGAGGCCTGATTCCACCACTTTCCCAGCACAGCGTAATTTATGTGATACTTATCGATCACCCGAAGCGCATCAAGTGGCGGTCAGACTGAGAGCACACCTCCCACTCCCACAGCGCAATTTGTGTGATCCTGACCACCCGAAGTGTTTGTGGTGACCAGGACTTCCCTGGACCGCCCACTCACACAGCGTAATTTATGTGGTTCTCATCACCCACTGTGTTTGGCAGGCCACACCGCACAATGATGAAAGTGGCTTTTCTCTCCCTGCACACAGTAGCTAACACAAGTCAAAACAAAAAGAGGGGTTCTTGGATGTTACTTAGGGGTCACTGGTTGGGCAGAAACCTGCTAACTGACCTTTAGGAAATTTGTGTAAAAAGAAAAAAACTTTCCTAATACACACAGAAAAACCCTTTTTCAACCTGAAAAACTGTTAAAAAGGACAAAGTGGATCCTTATGAAAAACACGGGACGTTTCACAGTAAAACAATTACACCGAGGTAAACCGAAAAACTGCGCCAAAAGTAACCTTGTTGCTGACTCAAAAATCACTCCTATCAGCACCGCTAAACGATCCACGTTATACACGCAATCTTTACTGCAACCACCTAGAACCGTTTACACAAAAAGTCTGCTGGACGTGAAACACGCGACACAGCAGCTTAAAACAAACCCGCTTTACAATAAGGAACTACTTTTAACAGGAAAAACACAAGAAAAACATAATCACTATACAAGAAATCTATGTGCAAAAACCCAGACTTCACCGCGCTCACTAAATGTGGAACACGTGAAGGGAAAACTCGCTTAACACACTTTAAATTGGCTGGCAATACGTAAATTTAAAGCTAAAAGCAAACAACTTAAACTGTAAAAAATTTGGATTAAAAACACAATATGGGTCAAATGCATATAGGAAACTTCATGCACATTGCATAGAGATTACTGCACATTTGGTAGCCAACAAAATGGCCACCAAACAAAAGGAGTCCATGTGGTTTGTCAAGAAGATGACCCCCCACAGAGGAGCACATGGCAGATACTAGAATGACCCCCCACAGAGGAGCACATGGCAGATACTAGAATGACCCCCCACAGAGGAGCACACGGCAGACTCTAGCCTCAAAATTGCCTCTTACATAAAACAGACTTTTAGACAGAACATACACTGGACAATTACACAACAATATGAAGTACACATACAACACAATTTGGGCACAATCACAGAACGGACATAAAACACCAACATATCACACTAACATGCACATGTAACAGAAAGGACCCCCTGCTGCATGCTTGCTGGGAGCAGTAATACCACAAAACATTGTACAGATCACATACACACAGAGATCTTACAACAGTTAACAATTAACCTAAGCCTTTCAGCACTGTAATAATTACCTCACGTGGAGGGGGGTAAAGCAATCACCACAGTACCTACAGCCCACAAATACTTACCTAACACTATGCAACAACTTTTACCCACTAAAACATATACCCGTTTAATTTTTGGTTGGAAGATTTTTAAACTTGACCAAATCCAGCCAACCAAAACCCACCCCTCTGCTGCTCTCAGCAGAGACAAACCCTCGTCTTTTCACCCACAAATCAAGAGTTTAGGACAAAAAACGAGGTCCTTGTTAAGCGGTATTTCTTGTTAGCTAACAGAGAGCGAAATCAGCCACACGAACACGCAAAAAGCGATCCTCTTAATGGCAGAGAGACCTGAAATGTGCCGGCATACTTTTTGCTAGTTCATGATGGCCATTCCCCCCTCGTTCTAGGTTAGCTACGCAAGAATACGCGTTAGTATCCACCAGGCTCGCCAAACTGTCTTGGAAATTCGCTTTAACGAATTTCTCCTTACCGTGAGTACTCGCAGTTGGATGTGCAGAAATCCCCCATAAAGCTGTGCGAATCTCGCTTACCACGACTGCAGCCAAACTACACGATTCCTGCCCATCCAAATACTTTGGTTCTGTTGAATTTGTGGGTGATGGAGCTCCGTTACCCTAGAATGATCACACGACACTCTAAGGCTGGTTGCAATCCACATAAGGGCTGATTTTAGGCTCAGCTCTCTGTTTTATTAAGAATACACACATGCCCCCCACATGAATAAAGTCAATCCCTCCCACCGAACAATGCAATGGGGAGTACCTATACAGAGGATATACATTCCAATTGGAGCATAGCCTTTGCTATTATCTATCACTGGTCCTCCCCCATGAACCTTCTGAGGTCAGCAGACTTCCTCCCCTTCCCCCCTATGAGCCATCTGAGGTCATATTTCCTGTCCTACTAGCTTCTATTGGTATGTCCATTCTTTGTACAAGCACTCCCTAAAAATATCAGTCTGTACCTGGATGGGCCCGATACGATCTTTATTAAAACACATCCATCCGAGATACAGTTCAGATTAGTAATGGGTTGTAAGATATGCACAAGCCTACACGTGGAGTTCACACCGCTTGCGCATTGCGTTATGAAGCCCACGTGGTACCATGCTGCTGATATGTGGATACAGGCCCACGGTCTACTGACAGCAGCATTCGCATGGAATGCCGTGGTGGTATACACGCCGGTCTATAAGCGCAGATCTGCCATCTCATCCATTACCAAGCCGAGTACTGTAATACATACATTGTACATGCGCATGGCCCAATTGCAGCCTTCAGAGCTTTAATTAAGCCACACGAGAGACATATGAATAACACGAATATATGACACATTTAAAGTTCGACCAACAATACAAAATTTCCATGACAATAGCAGCAAGTAGGTGAAGCCAAATTTAATTGACGATCCTACCAAGCCGAGCAGAGGGTACCGCACAAGCACCAAAAGGCTTGGATAGATCGAAGAACTTCTCAACGAAGTAGCTGGACAGCAGGGAAACCCCTCAGGCTAACGACGCAGCAAAATTTGATCAAAAGACCAAGAAGTGCTAATGCAGGAATGTAAAGTCTGGGCACAAGAGCTGACAATCATTCAGAAATGATCTTCAGTCCTGTATTGCTTTAAAGAGTAACTCCACTTTTGTTGAGAGGACAACACTCCCCTCTTGGTGATTAATGTATATTTTTATGGTTGTGAAAGGTTTGGAGATTCTTACCTTTTGTTAATGTGCAGATAGATCCACGTGTGTTCTTGAACCAAATACACGGGAACGACTTTTGCAGTGATCGATCGGCGGCTGATCCTGCGGGGTACCTGTGGATAAAGTGGTAGGGTCTGCAAACCTGTAGAGATGATGGTTGTTGGAGGGGACGCCCATCATCTGACTGATGTCAGTGCCAACTTGTGGGAATATCAGCCTACCAGTTACACAGCAGGAAATGACACCTCCTGGAGGGCCCCTGTAGATTAGGAAGGGAAGTTGCTTGTTAATAACAATGAAAGATAATGTGATTTGTGTAGGAATTGTAGGTGTCATTTGTATTTCCCCGTAAAAGTGGAGTTACTCTTTAAATGAAGCGCTAGGATTTATTAACCACCTCCCGTCCGGTTGTATATAAATGACCGGACGGTGAAAGTGCAGGGTCAGGTGGCCGTTTATAAATGGCCTTCCCGCCCCCTGCTTGTGCGCGCTCCCTTGGAGCGCACAGCAGTGCAATCCAGTGCCCGTTGTGTCCTCTGTACACAGTGGAACACTGATCGTCGTACGGGACCTCTGAAAGCTGAAAATTGGCCTGGACAGGAAGGGGGTAAAAGTGTCCGGACTTGAAGTGGTTAAACATTACATTCAGAGAAATGTTGCCGACATAAAAAAGAAGGAATAAACGTGTAACATTAAAAATTCTGACAACATACAAAGCCACTTTAAAATGTTTTGTACAGATTACTGTCTGTATCTTTTTTCTATAAATATAGACATATAACTATTTTTTTCTGCTCTGCCTAAGTGAAATCTTAGAGTCTTTTAGTTGAATCCCATGGTCAAAAATGAAACTGCCCAGAGACAATGGATTCTTTCTCCAATTTTGACATTTTTAACCATAAGATGACAAGCCTGCCCACCACGACAAGGTAGACTCTTTTAGGGCAGGACCTACACTAAACTACACTACGCTAAACTACTCCATGCTAGTCATCGTATTTTTTGTGTTAGATGCCTGTTTGTGATAAGCCTCATCCTAGAACCTTCCTTCTTCCTTTCCAGACTTGTTTACAGAGATCTACATAAGAACAACCCTTTTCATTCAAAAAACAGAGAACAGATTTAAAAGGGTTGTTGCTGTTATCTTATGGCGGGTGATGCAGTGGTCAGCAATGATCATCTGTAATGTCCCGACACATTTCCCCTTCTTTAATCAATGCAGAGCTCTCTTCCACATAGATGCCTTCAGTCTGAAAGGTCTAAAGTGTTTCAATTGTAGTGAAGTTTATTCACAGATACCAAACTTGATCATGGCCAAAAGGCCGAGAAGCAATAATGCAGATAGGAAAGAGGGCAGTATGGTAGATCGCAGTCTCCTTCCTTGTGGGGACTAAGCTTCTACCCCAATAGCAGCAAGTAGGAGAAGCCCAAATTTAATTGAGGATCCTACCAGGCTGAGCAGAGGGTTCCCCAAAAGGACCGATAGGCTTGGATAGATCGAAGAACTTCTCAACGACGCAGCTGGACAGCAGGGACACCCCTAAGGGCCTAGGTCGATACCAAACTTGATCATTGCCAAAAGGCCGAGAAGCAATAATACAGAAAGGAAAGAGGGTAGATCGCAGTCTCGTTCCTTGTGGGGACTAAGCCTCTAACCCAATAGCAGCAAGTAGGTGAAGCCAAATTTAATTGACGATCCTACCAGGCCGAGCAGAGGGTACCCCACAAGGACCAAAAGGCTTGGATAGATCGAAGAACTTCTCAACGACGCAGCTGAACAGCCGGGACACCCCTAAGGGCCTAGGTCGATACCAAACTTGATCATGGCCAAAAGGCCGAGAAGCAATAATACAGAAAGGAAAGAGGGTAGATCGCAGTCTCGTTCCTTGTGGGGACTAAGCCTCTGACCCAATAGCAGTAAGAAGGTGAAGCCAAATTTAATTGACGATCCTACCAGGCCGAGCAGAGGGTATCCCACAAGGACCAAAAGGCTTGGATAGAGCAAAGAACTTCTCAACGACGCAGCTGAACAGCAGGGACGCCCCTAAGGGCCTAGGTCGATACTAAACTTGATCATGGCCAAAAGGCCGAGTAGCAATAATACAGAAAGGAAAGAGGACAGTAGGGTAGATCGCAGTCTCGTTCCTTGTGGGGACTAAGCCTCTAACCCAATAGCAGCAAGTAGGTGAAGCCAAATTTAATTGACGATCCTACCAGGCCGAGCAGAGGGTACCCCACAAGGACCAAAAGGCTTGGATAGATCGAAGAACTTCTCAACGACGCAGCTGAACAGCCGGGACACCCCTAAGGGCCTAGGTCGATACCAAACTTGATCATGGCCAAAAGGCCGAGAAGCAATAATACAGAAAGGAAAGAGGGTAGATCGCAGTCTCGTTCCTTGTGGGGACTAAGCCTCTGACCCAATAGCAGTAAGAAGGTGAAGCCAAATTTAATTGACGATCCTACCAGGCCGAGCAGAGGGTATCCCACAAGGACCAAAAGGCTTGGATAGAGCAAAGAACTTCTCAACGACGCAGCAGAACAGCAGGGACACCCCTAAGAGCCTAGGTCGATACCAAACTTGATCATGGCCAAAAGGGCCGAGAAGCAATAATACAGAAAGGAAAGAGGGTAGATCGCAGTCTCGTTCCTTGTGGGGACTAAGCCTCTAACCCAATAGCAGCAAGAAGGTGAAGCCAAATTTAATTGACGATCCTACCAGGCCGAGCAGAGGGTACCACACAAGGACCAAAAGGCTTGGATAGATCGAAGAACTTCTCAACGACGCAGCTGGACAGCCGGGACACCCCTAAGGGCCTAGGTCGATACCAAACTTGATCATGGCCACAAGGCCGAGAAGCAATAATACAGAAAGGAAAGAGGGTAGATCGCAGTCTCGTTCCTTGTGGGGACTAAGCCTCTGACCCAATAGCAGTAAGAAGGTGAAGCCAAATTTAATTGACGATCCTACCAGGCTGAGCAGAGGGTATCCCACAAGGACCAAAAGGCTTGGATAGAGCAAAGAACTTCTCAACGACGCAGCTGAACAGCAGGGACACCCCTAAGGGCCTAGGTCGATACTAAACTTGATCATGGCCAAAAGGCCGAGTAGCAATAATACAAAAAGGAAAGAGGACAGTAGGGTAGATCGCAGTCTCGTTCCTTGTGGGGACTAAGCCTCTAACCCAATAGCAGCAAGTAGGTGAAGCCAAATTTAATTGACGATCCTACAAGGCCGAGCAGAGGGTACCCCACAAGGACCAAAAGGCTTGGATAGATCGAAGAACTTCTCAACGACGCAGCTGAACAGCCGGGACACCCCTAAGGGCCTAGGTCGATACCAAACTTGATCATGGCCAAAAGGCCGAGAAGCAATAATACAGAAAGGAAAGAGGGTAGATCGCAGTCTCGTTCCTTGTGGGGACTAAGCCTCTGACCCAATAGCAGTAAGAAGGTGAAGCCAAATTTAATTGACGATCCTACCAGGCCGAGCAGAGGGTATCCCACAAGGACCAAAAGGCTTGGATAGAGCAAAGAACTTCTCAACGACGCAGCTGAACAGCAGGGACACCCCTAAGGGCCTAGGTCGATACTAAACTTGATCATGGCCAAAAGGCCGAGAAGCAATAATACAGAAAGAAAAGAGGACAGTAGGGTAGAACGCAGTCTCCTTGCTTGCGGGGACTAAGCCTCTAACCCAATAGCAGCAAGAAGGTGAAGCCAAATTTAATTGACGATCCTACCAGGCCGAGCAGAGGGTACCCCACAAAGACCAAAAGGCTTGGATAGAGCAAAGAACTTCTCAACGACGCAGCTGGACAGCCGGGACACCCCTAAGGGCCTAGGTCGATACCAAACTTGATCATGGCCACAAGGCCGAGAAGCAATAATACAGAAAGGAAAGAGGGTAGATCGCAGTCTCGTTCCTTGTGGGGACTAAGCCTCTGACCCAATAGCAGTAAGAAGGTGAAGCCAAATTTAATTGACGATCCTACCAGGCCGAGCAGAGGGTATCCCACAAGGACCAAAAGGCTTGGATAGAGCAAAGAACTTCTCAACGACGCAGCAGAACAGCAGGGACACCCCTAAGAGCCTAGGTCGATACCAAACTTGATCATGGCCAAAAGGGCCGAGAAGCAATAATACAGAAAGGAAAGAGGGTAGATCGCAGTCTCGTTCCTTGTGGGGACTAAGCCTCTAACCCAATAGCAGCAAGAAGGTGAAGCCAAATTTAATTGACGATCCTACCAGGCCGAGCAGAGGGTACCCCACAAGGACCAAAAGGCTTGGATAGATCGAAGAACTTCTCAACGACGCAGCTGGACAGCCGGGACACCCCTAAGGGCCTAGGTCGATGCCAAACTTGATCATGGCCACAAGGCCGAGAAGCAATAATACAGAAAGGAAAGAGGGTAGATCGCAGTCTCGTTCCTTGTGGGGACTAAGCCTCTGACCCAATAGCAGTAAGAAGGTGAAGCCAAATTTAATTGACGATCCTACCAGGCTGAGCAGAGGGTATCCCACAAGGACCAAAAGGCTTGGATAGAGCAAAGAACTTCTCAACAACGCAGCTGAACAGCAGGGACACCCCTAAGGGCCTAGGTCGATA
This sequence comes from Staurois parvus, assembly GCF_062004578.1. NCBI lineage: Eukaryota > Metazoa > Chordata > Amphibia > Anura > Ranidae > Staurois > Staurois parvus. The sequence continues at coordinate 8,952,910 of NW_028317914.1, read as the reverse complement.
CTAAACTTGATCATGGCCAAAAGGCCGAGTAGCAATAATACAAAAAGGAAAGAGGACAGTAGGGTAGATCGCAGTCTCGTTCCTTGTGGGGACTAAGCCTCTAACCCAATAGCAGCAAGTAGGTGAAGCCAAATTTAATTGACGATCCTACAAGGCCGAGCAGAGGGTACCCCACAAGGACCAAAAGGCTTGGATAGATCGAAGAACTTCTCAACGACGCAGCTGAACAGCCGGGACACCCCTAAGGGCCTAGGTCGATACCAAACTTGATCATGGCCAAAAGGCCGAGAAGCAATAATACAGAAAGGAAAGAGGGTAGATCGCAGTCTCGTTCCTTGTGGGGACTAAGCCTCTGACCCAATAGCAGTAAGAAGGTGAAGCCAAATTTAATTGACGATCCTACCAGGCCGAGCAGAGGGTATCCCACAAGGACCAAAAGGCTTGGATAGAGCAAAGAACTTCTCAACGACGCAGCTGAACAGCAGGGACACCCCTAAGGGCCTAGGTCGATACTAAACTTGATCATGGCCAAAAGGCCGAGAAGCAATAATACAGAAAGAAAAGAGGACAGTAGGGTAGAACGCAGTCTCGTTGCTTGCGGGGACTAAGCCTCTAACCCAATAGCAGCAAGAAGGTGAAGCCAAATTTAATTGACGATCCTACCAGGCCGAGCAGAGGGTACCCCACAAAGACCAAAAGGCTTGGATAGAGCAAAGAACTTCTCAACGACGCAGCTGAACAGCAGGGACACCCCTAAGGGCCTAGGTGGATAACAAACTTGATCATAGCCAAAAGGCCGAGAAGCAATAATACAGAAAGGAAAGAGGGTAGATCGCAGTCTCGTTTCTTGTGGGGACTAAGCCTCTAACACAATAGCAGCAAGTAGGTGAAGCCAAATTTAGTTGACGATCCTACCAGGCCGAGCAAAGGGTACCCCAAAAGGTCCAAAAGGCTTGGATAGATCGAAGAACTTCTCAACGACGAAGCTGGATAGCAGGGACACCCCTAAGGGCCTAGGTAGATACCAAACTTGATCATGGCCAAAAGGCCGAGAAGCAATATTGCAGAAAGAAAAGAGGACAGTAGGGAAGATCGCAGTCTCGTTCCTTGTGGGGACTAAGCCTCTAACCCAATAGCAGCTAGTAGGTGAAGCCAAATTTTATTGACGATCCTACCAGGCCGAGCAAAGGGTACCCCAAAAAGACCAAAAGGCTTGGATAGATCGAAGAACTTCTTAACGACGCAGATGGACAGCAGAGACACCCCTAAGGGCCTAGGTCGATACTAAACTTGATCATGGCCAAAAGGCCGAGTAGCAATAATACAGAAAGGAAAGAGGACAGTAGGGTAGATCGCAGTCTCGTTCCTTGTGGGGACTAAGCCTCTAACCCAATAGCAGCAAGTAGGTGAAGCCAAATTTAATTGACGATCCTACCAGGCCGAGCAGAGGGTACCCCACAAGGACCAAAAGGCTTGGATAGATCGAAGAACTTCTCAACGACGCTGCTGGACAGCCGGGACACCCCTAAGGGCCTAGGTCGATACCAAACTTGATCATGGCCACAAGGCCGAGAAGCAATAATACAGAAAGGAAAGAGGGTAGATCGCAGTCTCGTTCCTTGTGGGGACTAAGCCTCTAACCCAATAGCAGCAAGAAGGTGAAGCCAAATTTAATTGACGATCCTACCAGGCCGAGCAGAGGGTACCCCACAAGGACCAAAAGGCTTGGATAGATCGAAGAACTTCTCAACGACGCTGCTGGACAGCCGGGACACCCCTAAGGGCCTAGGTCGATACCAAACTTGATCATGGCCACAAGGCCGAGAAGCAATAATACAGAAAGGAAAGAGGGTAGATCGCAGTCTCGTTCCTTGTGGGAACTAAGCCTCTGACCCAATAGCAGTAAGAAGGTGAAGCCAAATTTAATTGACGATCCTACCAGGCCGAGCAGAGGGTATCCCACAAGGACCAAAAGGCTTGGATAGAGCAAAGAACTTCTCAACGACGCAGCTGAACAGCAGGGACACCCCTAAGGGCCTAGGTCGATACTAAACTTGATCATGGCCAAAAGGCCGAGTAGCAATAATACAGAAAGGAAAGAGGACAGTAGGGTAGATCGCAGTCTCGTTCCTTGTGGGGACTAAGCCTCTAACCCAATAGCAGCAAGTAGGTGAAGCCAAATTTAATTGACGATCCTACCAGGCCGAGCAGAGGGTACCCCACAAGGACCAAAAGGCTTGGATAGATCGAAGAACTTCTCAACGACGCAGCTGAACAGCCGGGACACCCCTAAGGGCCTAGGTCGATACCAAACTTGATCATGGCCAAAAGGCCGAGAAGCAATAATACAGAAAGGAAAGAGGGTAGATCGCAGTCTCGTTCCTTGTGGGGACTAAGCCTCTGACCCAATAGCAGTAAGAAGGTGAAGCCAAATTTAATTGACGATCCTACCAGGCCGAGCAGAGGGTATCCCACAAGGACCAAAAGGCTTGGATAGAGCAAAGAACTTCTCAACGACGCAGCTGAACAGCAGGGACACCCCTAAGAGCCTAGGTCGATACCAAACTTGATCATGGCCAAAAGGGCCGAGAAGCAATAATACAGAAAGGAAAGAGGGTAGATCGCAGTCTCGTTCCTTGTGGGGACTAAGCCTCTAACCCAATAGCAGCAAGAAGGTGAAGCCAAATTTAATTGACGATCCTACCAGGCCGAGCAGAGGGTACCCCACAAGGACCAAAAGGCTTGGATAGATCGAAGAACTTCTCAACGACGCAGCTGGACAGCCGGGACACCCCTAAGGGCCTAGGTCGATACCAAACTTGATCATGGCCACAAGGCCGAGAAGCAATAATACAGAAAGGAAAGAGGGTAGATCGCAGTCTCGTTCCTTGTGGGGACTAAGCCTCTGACCCAATAGCAGTAAGAAGGTGAAGCCAAATTTAATTGACGATCCTACCAGGCCGAGCAGAGGGTATCCCACAAGGACCAAAAGGCTTGGATAGAGCAAAGAACTTCTCAACGACGCAGCTGAACAGCAGGGACACCCCTAAGGGCCTAGGTCGATACTAAACTTGATCATGGCCAAAAGGCCGAGTAGCAATAATACAGAAAGGAAAGAGGACAGTAGGGTAGATCGCAGTCTCATTCCTTGTGGGGACTAAGCCTCTAACCCAATAGCAGCAAGTAGGTGAAGCCAAATTTAATTGACGATCCTACCAGGCCGAGCAGAGGGTACCCCACAAGGACCAAAAGGCTTGGATAGATCGAAGAACTTTTCAACGACGCAGCTGAACAGCCGGGACACCCCTAAGGGCCTAGGTCGATACCAAACTTGATCATGGCCAAAAGGCCGAGAAGCAATAATACAGAAAGGAAAGAGGGTAGATCGCAGTCTCGTTCCTTGTGGGGACTAAGCCTCTGACCCAATAGCAGTAAGAAGGTGAAGCCAAATTTAATTGACGATCCTACCGGGCCGAGCAGAGGGTATCCCACAAGGACCAAAAGGTTTGGATACAGCAAAGAACTTCTCAACGACGCAGCTGAACAGCAGGGACACCCCTAAGGGCCTAGGTCGATACTAAACTTGATCATGGCCAAAAGGCCGAGAAGCAATAATACAGAAAGAAAAGAGGACAGTAGGGTAGATCGCAGTCTCGTTGCTTGCGGGGACTAAGCCTCTAACCCAATAGCAGCAAGAAGGTGAAGCCAAATTTAATTGACGGTCCTACCAGGCCGAGCAGAGGGTACCCCACAAGGACCAAAAGGCTTGGATAGAGCAAAGAACTTCTCAACAACGCAGCTGAACAGCAGGGACACCCCTATGGGCCTAGGTGGATAACAAACTTGATCATGGCCAAAAGGCCGAGAAGCAATAAATCAGAAAGGAAAGAGTACAGTAGAGTAGATCACAGTCTCGTTCCTTGTGGGGACTAAGCCTCTGACCCAATAGCAGTAAGAAGGTGAAGCCAAATTTAATTGACGATCCTACCAGGCTGAGCAGAGGGTATCCCACAAGGACCAAAAGGCTTGGATAGAGCAATGAACTTCTCAACGACGCAGCTGAACAGCAGGGACACCCCTAAGGGCCTAGGTCGATACTAAACTTGATCATGGCCAAAAGGCCGAGTAGCAATAATACAAAAAGGAAAGAGGACAGTAGGGTAGATCGCAGTCTCGTTCCTTGTGGGGACTAAGCCTCTAACCCAATAGCAGCAAGTAGGTGAAGCCAAATTTAATTGACGATCCTACAAGGCCGAGCAGAGGGTACCCCACAAGGACCAAAAGGCTTGGATAGATCGAAGAACTTCTCAACGACGCAGCTGAACAGCCGGGACACCCCTAAGGGCCTAGGTCGATACCAAACTTGATCATGGCCAAAAGGCCGAGAAGCAATAATACAGAAAGGAAAGAGGGTAGATCGCAGTCTCGTTCCTTGTGGGGACTAAGCCTCTGACCCAATAGCAGTAAGAAGGTGAAGCCAAATTTAATTGACGATCCTACCAGGCCGAGCAGAGGGTATCCCACAAGGACCAAAAGGCTTGGATAGAGCAAAGAACTTCTCAACGACGCAGCTGAACAGCAGGGACACCCCTAAGGGCCTAGGTCGATACTAAACTTGATCATGGCCAAAAGGCCGAGAAGCAATAATACAGAAAGAAAAGAGGACAGTAGGGTAGAACGCAGTCTCGTTGCTTGCGGGGACTAAGCCTCTAACCCAATAGCAGCAAGAAGGTGAAGCCAAATTTAATTGACGATCCTACCAGGCCGAGCAGAGGGTACCCCACAAAGACCAAAAGGCTTGGATAGAGCAAAGAACTTCTCAACGACGCAGCTGAACAGCAGGGACACCCCTAAGGGCCTAGGTGGATAACAAACTTGATCATAGCCAAAAGGCCGAGAAGCAATAATACAGAAAGGAAAGAGGGTAGATCGCAGTCTCGTTTCTTGTGGGGACTAAGCCTCTAACACAATAGCAGCAAGTAGGTGAAGCCAAATTTAGTTGACGATCCTACCAGGCCGAGCAGAGGGTACCCCAAAAGGTCCAAAAGGCTTGGATAGATCGAAGAACTTCTCAACGACGAAGCTGGATAGCAGGGACACCCCTAAGGGCCTAGGTAGATACCAAACTTGATCATGGCCAAAAGGCCGAGAAGCAATATTGCAGAAAGAAAAGAGGACAGTAGGGAAGATCGCAGTCTCGTTCCTTGTGGGGACTAAGCCTCTAACCCAATAGCAGCTAGTAGGTGAAGCCAAATTTTATTGACGATCCTACCAGGCCGAGCAAAGGGTACCCCAAAAAGACCAAAAGGCTTGGATAGATCGAAGAACTTCTTAACGACGCAGATGGACAGCAGAGACACCCCTAAGGGCCTAGATCGATACTAAACTTGATTATGGCCAAAAGGCCGAGTAGCAATAATACAGAAAGGAAAGAGGACAGTAGGGTAGATCGCAGTCTCGTTCCTTGTGGGGACTAAGCCTCTAACCCAATAGCAGCAAGTAGGTGAAGCCAAATTTAATTGACGATCCTACCAGGCCGAGCAGAGGGTACCCCACAAGGACCAAAAGGCTTGGATAGATCGAAGAACTTCTCAACGACGCTGCTGGACAGCCGGGACACCCCTAAGGGCCTAGGTCGATACCAAACTTGATCATGGCCACAAGGCCGAGAAGCAATAATACAGAAAGGAAAGAGGGTAGATCGCAGTCTCGTTCCTTGTGGGGACTAAGCCTCTAACCCAATAGCAGCAAGAAGGTGAAGCCAAATTTAATTGACGATCCTACCAGGCCGAGCAGAGGGTACCCCACAAGGACCAAAAGGCTTGGATAGATCGAAGAACTTCTCAACGACGCTGCTGGACAGCCGGGACACCCCTAAGGGCCTAGGTCGATACCAAACTTGATCATGGCCACAAGGCCGAGAAGCAATAATACAGAAAGGAAAGAGGGTAGATCGCAGTCTCGTTCCTTGTGGGAACTAAGCCTCTGACCCAATAGCAGTAAGAAGGTGAAGCCAAATTTAATTGACGATCCTACCAGGCCGAGCAGAGGGTATCCCACAAGGACCAAAAGGCTTGGATAGAGCAAAGAACTTCTCAACGACGCAGCTGAACAGCAGGGACACCCCTAAGGGCCTAGGTCGATACTAAACTTGATCATGGCCAAAAGGCCGAGAAGCAATAAATCAGAAAGGAAAGAGTACAGTAGAGTAGATCACAGTCTCGTTCCTTGTGGGGACTAAGCCTCTGACCCAATAGCAGTAAGAAGGTGAAGCCAAATTTAATTGACGATCCTACCAGGCTGAGCAGAGGGTATCCCACAAGGACCAAAAGGCTTGGATAGAGCAATGAACTTCTCAACGACGCAGCTGAACAGCAGGGACACCCCTAAGGGCCTAGGTCGATACTAAACTTGATCATGGCCAAAAGGCCGAGTAGCAATAATACAAAAAGGAAAGAGGACAGTAGGGTAGATCGCAGTCTCGTTCCTTGTGGGGACTAAGCCTCTAACCCAATAGCAGCAAGTAGGTGAAGCCAAATTTAATTGACGATCCTACAAGGCCGAGCAGAGGGTACCCCACAAGGACCAAAAGGCTTGGATAGATCGAAGAACTTCTCAACGACGCAGCTGAACAGCCGGGACACCCCTAAGGGCCTAGGTCGATACCAAACTTGATCATGGCCAAAAGGCCGAGAAGCAATAATACAGAAAGGAAAGAGGGTAGATCGCAGTCTCGTTCCTTGTGGGGACTAAGCCTCTGACCCAATAGCAGTAAGAAGGTGAAGCCAAATTTAATTGACGATCCTACCAGGCCGAGCAGAGGGTATCCCACAAGGACCAAAAGGCTTGGATAGAGCAAAGAACTTCTCAACGACGCAGCTGAACAGCAGGGACACCCCTAAGGGCCTAGGTCGATACTAAACTTGATCATGGCCAAAAGGCCGAGAAGCAATAATACAGAAAGAAAAGAGGACAGTAGGGTAGAACGCAGTCTCGTTGCTTGCGGGGACTAAGCCTCTAACCCAATAGCAGCAAGAAGGTGAAGCCAAATTTAATTGACGATCCTACCAGGCCGAGCAGAGGGTACCCCACAAAGACCAAAAGGCTTGGATAGAGCAAAGAACTTCTCAACGACGCAGCTGAACAGCAGGGACACCCCTAAGGGCCTAGGTGGATAACAAACTTGATCATAGCCAAAAGGCCGAGAAGCAATAATACAGAAAGGAAAGAGGGTAGATCGCAGTCTCGTTTCTTGTGGGGACTAAGCCTCTAACACAATAGCAGCAAGTAGGTGAAGCCAAATTTAGTTGACGATCCTACCAGGCCGAGCAGAGGGTACCCCAAAAGGTCCAAAAGGCTTGGATAGATCGAAGAACTTCTCAACGACGAAGCTGGATAGCAGGGACACCCCTAAGGGCCTTGGTAGATACCAAACTTGATCATGGCCAAAAGGCCGAGAAGCAATATTGCAGAAAGAAAAGAGGACAGTAGGGAAGATCGCAGTCTCGTTCCTTGTGGGGACTAAGCCTCTAACCCAATAGCAGCTAGTAGGTGAAGCCAAATTTTATTGACGATCCTACCAGGCCGAGCAAAGGGTACCCCAAAAAGACCAAAAGGCTTGGATAGATCGAAGAACTTCTTAACGACGCAGATGGACAGCAGAGACACCCCTAAGGGCCTAGGTCGATACTAAACTTGATCATGGCCAAAAGGCCGAGTAGCAATAATACAGAAAGGAAAGAGGACAGTAGGGTAGATCGCAGTCTCGTTCCTTGTGGGGACTAAGCCTCTAACCCAATAGCAGCAAGTAGGTGAAGCCAAATTTAATTGACGATCCTACCAGGCCGAGCAGAGGGTACCCCACAAGGACCAAAAGGCTTGGATAGATCGAAGAACTTCTCAACGACGCTGCTGGACAGCCGGGACACCCCTAAGGGCCTAGGTCGATACCAAACTTGATCATGGCCACAAGGCCGAGAAGCAATAATACAGAAAGGAAAGAGGGTAGATCGCAGTCTCGTTCCTTGTGGGGACTAAGCCTCTAACCCAATAGCAGCAAGAAGGTGAAGCCAAATTTAATTGACGATCCTACCAGGCCGAGCAGAGGGTACCCCACAAGGACCAAAAGGCTTGGATAGATCGAAGAACTTCTCAACGACGCTGCTGGACAGCCGGGACACCCCTAAGGGCCTAGGTCGATACCAAACTTGATCATGGCCACAAGGCCGAGAAGCAATAATACAGAAAGGAAAGAGGGTAGATCGCAGTCTCGTTCCTTGTGGGAACTAAGCCTCTGACCCAATAGCAGTAAGAAGGTGAAGCCAAATTTAATTGACGATCCTACCAGGCCGAGCAGAGGGTATCCCACAAGGACCAAAAGGCTTGGATAGAGCAAAGAACTTCTCAACGACGCAGCTGAACAGCAGGGACACCCCTAAGGGCCTAGGTCGATACTAAACTTGATCATGGCCAAAAGGCCGAGTAGCAATAATACAGAAAGGAAAGAGGACAGTAGGGTAGATCGCAGTCTCGTTCCTTGTGGGGACTAAGCCTCTAACCCAATAGCAGCAAGTAGGTGAAGCCAAATTTAATTGACGATCCTACCAGGCCGAGCAGAGGGTACCCCACAAGGACCAAAAGGCTTGGATAGATCGAAGAACTTCTCAACGACGCAGCTGAACAGCCGGGACACCCCTAAGGGCCTAGGTCGATACCAAACTTGATCATGGCCAAAAGGCCGAGAAGCAATAATACAGAAAGGAAAGAGGGTAGATCGCAGTCTCGTTCCTTGTGGGGACTAAGCCTCTGACCCAATAGCAGTAAGAAGGTGAAGCCAAATTTAATTGACGATCCTACCAGGCCGAGCAGAGGGTATCCCACAAGGACCAAAAGGCTTGGATAGAGCAAAGAACTTCTCAACGACGCAGCTGAAGAGCAGGGACACCCCTAAGAGCCTAGGTCGATACCAAACTTGATCATGGCCAAAAGGGCCGAGAAGCAATAATACAGAAAGGAAAGAGGGTAGATCGCAGTCTCGTTCCTTGTGGGGACTAAGCCTCTAACCCAATAGCAGCAAGAAGGTGAAGCCAAATTTAATTGACGATCCTACCAGGCCGAGCAGAGGGTACCCCACAAGGACCAAAAGGCTTGGATAGATCGAAGAACTTCTCAACGACGCAGCTGGACAGCCGGGACACCCCTAAGGGCCTAGGTCGATACCAAACTTGATCATGGCCACAAGGCCGAGAAGCAATAATACAGAAAGGAAAGAGGGTAGATCGCAGTCTCGTTCCTTGTGGGGACTAAGCCTCTGACCCAATAGCAGTAAGAAGGTGAAGCCAAATTTAATTGACGATCCTACCAGGCCGAGCAGAGGGTATCCCACAAGGACCAAAAGGCTTGGATAGAGCAAAGAACTTCTCAACGACGCAGCTGAACAGCAGGGACACCCCTAAGGGCCTAGGTCGATACTAAACTTGATCATGGCCAAAAGGCCGAGTAGCAATAATACAGAAAGGAAAGAGGACAGTAGGGTAGATCGCAGTCTCATTCCTTGTGGGGACTAAGCCTCTAACCCAATAGCAGCAAGTAGGTGAAGCCAAATTTAATTGACGATCCTACCAGGCCGAGCAGAGGGTACCCCACAAGGACCAAAAGGCTTGGATAGATCGAAGAACTTCTCAACGACGCAGCTGAACAGCCGGGACACCCCTAAGGGCCTAGGTCGATACCAAACTTGATCATGGCCAAAAGGCCGAGAAGCAATAATACAGAAAGGAAAGAGGGTAGATCGCAGTCTCGTTCCTTGTGGGGACTAAGCCTCTGACCCAATAGCAGTAAGAAGGTGAAGCCAAATTTAATTGACGATCCTACCGGGCCGAGCAGAGGGTATCCCACAAGGACCAAAAGGTTTGGATACAGCAAAGAACTTCTCAACGACGCAGCTGAACAGCAGGGACACCCCTAAGGGCCTAGGTCGATACTAAACTTGATCATGGCCAAAAGGCCGAGAAGCAATAATACAGAAAGAAAAGAGGACAGTAGGGTAGATCGCAGTCTCGTTGCTTGCGGGGACTAAGCCTCTAACCCAATAGCAGCAAGAAGGTGAAGCCAAATTTAATTGACGGTCCTACCAGGCCGAGCAGAGGGTACCCCACAAGGACCAAAAGGCTTGGATAGAGCAAAGAACTTCTCAACAACGCAGCTGAACAGCAGGGACACCCCTATGGGCCTAGGTGGATAACAAACTTGATCATGGCCAAAAGGCCGAGAAGCAATAAATCAGAAAGGAAAGAGTACAGTAGAGTAGATCACAGTCTCGTTCCTTGTGGGGACTAAGCCTCTGACCCAATAGCAGTAAGAAGGTGAAGCCAAATTTAATTGACGATCCTACCAGGCTGAGCAGAGGGTATCCCACAAGGACCAAAAGGCTTGGATAGAGCAATGAACTTCTCAACGACGCAGCTGAACAGCAGGGACACCCCTAAGGGCCTAGGTCGATACTAAACTTGATCATGGCCAAAAGGCCGAGTAGCAATAATACAAAAAGGAAAGAGGACAGTAGGGTAGATCGCAGTCTCGTTCCTTGTGGGGACTAAGCCTCTAACCCAATAGCAGCAAGTAGGTGAAGCCAAATTTAATTGACGATCCTACAAGGCCGAGCAGAGGGTACCCCACAAGGACCAAAAGGCTTGGATAGATCGAAGAACTTCTCAACGACGCAGCTGAACAGCCGGGACACCCCTAAGGGCCTAGGTCGATACCAAACTTGATCATGGCCAAAAGGCCGAGAAGCAATAATACAGAAAGGAAAGAGGGTAGATCGCAGTCTCGTTCCTTGTGGGGACTAAGCCTCTGACCCAATAGCAGTAAGAAGGTGAAGCCAAATTTAATTGACGATCCTACCAGGCCGAGCAGAGGGTATCCCACAAGGACCAAAAGGCTTGGATAGAGCAAAGAACTTCTCAACGACGCAGCTGAACAGCAGGGACACCCCTAAGGGCCTAGGTCGATACTAAACTTGATCATGGCCAAAAGGCCGAGAAGCAATAATACAGAAAGAAAAGAGGACAGTAGGGTAGAACGCAGTCTCGTTGCTTGCGGGGACTAAGCCTCTAACCCAATAGCAGCAAGAAGGTGAAGCCAAATTTAATTGACGATCCTACCAGGCCGAGCAGAGGGTACCCCACAAAGACCAAAAGGCTTGGATAGAGCAAAGAACTTCTCAACGACGCAGCTGAACAGCAGGGACACCCCTAAGGGCCTAGGTGGATAACAAACTTGATCATAGCCAAAAGGCCGAGAAGCAATAATACAGAAAGGAAAGAGGGTAGATCGCAGTCTCGTTTCTTGTGGGGACTAAGCCTCTAACACAATAGCAGCAAGTAGGTGAAGCCAAATTTAGTTGACGATCCTACCAGGCCGAGCAGAGGGTACCCCAAAAGGTCCAAAAGGCTTGGATAGATCGAAGAACTTCTCAACGACGAAGCTGGATAGCAGGGACACCCCTAAGGGCCTAGGTAGATACCAAACTTGATCATGGCCAAAAGGCCGAGAAGCAATATTGCAGAAAGAAAAGAGGACAGTAGGGAAGATCGCAGTCTCGTTCCTTGTGGGGACTAAGCCTCTAACCCAATAGCAGCTAGTAGGTGAAGCCAAATTTTATTGACGATCCTACCAGGCCGAGCAAAGGGTACCCCAAAAAGACCAAAAGGCTTGGATAGATCGAAGAACTTCTTAACGACGCAGATGGACAGCAGAGACACCCCTAAGGGCCTAGATCGATACTAAACTTGATTATGGCCAAAAGGCCGAGTAGCAATAATACAGAAAGGAAAGAGGACAGTAGGGTAGATCGCAGTCTCGTTCCTTGTGGGGACTAAGCCTCTAACCCAATAGCAGCAAGTAGGTGAAGCCAAATTTAATTGACGATCCTACCAGGCCGAGCAGAGGGTACCCCACAAGGACCAAAAGGCTTGGATAGATCGAAGAACTTCTCAACGACGCTGCTGGACAGCCGGGACACCCCTAAGGGCCTAGGTCGATACCAAACTTGATCATGGCCACAAGGCCGAGAAGCAATAATACAGAAAGGAAAGAGGGTAGATCGCAGTCTCGTTCCTTGTGGGGACTAAGCCTCTAACCCAATAGCAGCAAGAAGGTGAAGCCAAATTTAATTGACGATCCTACCAGGCCGAGCAGAGGGTACCCCACAAGGACCAAAAGGCTTGGATAGATCGAAGAACTTCTCAACGACGCTGCTGGACAGCCGGGACACCCCTAAAGGCCTAGGTCGATACCAAACTTGATCATGGCCACAAGGCCGAGAAGCAATAATACAGAAAGGAAAGAGGGTAGATCGCAGTCTCGTTCCTTGTGGGAACTAAGCCTCTGACCCAATAGCAGTAAGAAGGTGAAGCCAAATTTAATTGACGATCCTACCAGGCCGAGCAGAGGGTATCCCACAAGGACCAAAAGGCTTGGATAGAGCAAAGAACTTCTCAACGACGCAGCTGAACAGCAGGGACACCCCTAAGGGCCTAGGTCGATACTAAACTTGATCATGGCCAAAAGGCCGAGAAGCAATAAATCAGAAAGGAAAGAGTACAGTAGAGTAGATCACAGTCTCGTTCCTTGTGGGGACTAAGCCTCTGACCCAATAGCAGTAAGAAGGTGAAGCCAAATTTAATTGACGATCCTACCAGGCTGAGCAGAGGGTATCCCACAAGGACCAAAAGGCTTGGATAGAGCAATGAACTTCTCAACGACGCAGCTGAACAGCAGGGACACCCCTAAGGGCCTAGGTCGATACTAAACTTGATCATGGCCAAAAGGCCGAGTAGCAATAATACAAAAAGGAAAGAGGACAGTAGGGTAGATCGCAGTCTCGTTCCTTGTGGGGACTAAGCCTCTAACCCAATAGCAGCAAGTAGGTGAAGCCAAATTTAATTGACGATCCTACAAGGCCGAGCAGAGGGTACCCCACAAGGACCAAAAGGCTTGGATAGATCGAAGAACTTCTCAACGACGCAGCTGAACAGCCGGGACACCCCTAAGGGCCTAGGTCGATACCAAACTTGATCATGGCCAAAAGGCCGAGAAGCAATAATACAGAAAGGAAAGAGGGTAGATCGCAGTCTCGTTCCTTGTGGGGACTAAGCCTCTGACCCAATAGCAGTAAGAAGGTGAAGCCAAATTTAATTGACGATCCTACCAGGCCGAGCAGAGGGTATCCCACAAGGACCAAAAGGCTTGGATAGAGCAAAGAACTTCTCAACGACGCAGCTGAACAGCAGGGACACCCCTAAGGGCCTAGGTCGATACTAAACTTGATCATGGCCAAAAGGCCGAGAAGCAATAATACAGAAAGAAAAGAGGACAGTAGGGTAGAACGCAGTCTCGTTGCTTGCGGGGACTAAGCCTCTAACCCAATAGCAGCAAGAAGGTGAAGCCAAATTTAATTGACGATCCTACCAGGCCGAGCAGAGGGTACCCCACAAAGACCAAAAGGCTTGGATAGAGCAAAGAACTTCTCAACGACGCAGCTGAACAGCAGGGACACCCCTAAGGGCCTAGGTGGATAACAAACTTGATCATAGCCAAAAGGCCGAGAAGCAATAATACAGAAAGGAAAGAGGGTAGATCGCAGTCTCGTTTCTTGTGGGGACTAAGCCTCTAACACAATAGCAGCAAGTAGGTGAAGCCAAATTTAGTTGACGATCCTACCAGGCCGAGCAGAGGGTACCCCAAAAGGTCCAAAAGGCTTGGATAGATCGAAGAACTTCTCAACGACGAAGCTGGATAGCAGGGACACCCCTAAGGGCCTAGGTAGATACCAAACTTGATCATGGCCAAAAGGCCGAGAAGCAATATTGCAGAAAGAAAAGAGGACAGTAGGGAAGATCGCAGTCTCGTTCCTTGTGGGGACTAAGCCTCTAACCCAATAGCAGCTAGTAGGTGAAGCCAAATTTTATTGACGATCCTACCAGGCCGAGCAAAGGGTACCCCAAAAAGACCAAAAGGCTTGGATAGATCGAAGAACTTCTTAACGACGCAGATGGACAGCAGAGACACCCCTAAGGGCCTAGGTCGATACTAAACTTGATCATGGCCAAAAGGCCGAGTAGCAATAATACAGAAAGGAAAGAGGACAGTAGGGTAGATCGCAGTCTCGTTCCTTGTGGGGACTAAGCCTCTAACCCAATAGCAGCAAGTAGGTGAAGCCAAATTTAATTGACGATCCTACCAGGCCGAGCAGAGGGTACCCCACAAGGACCAAAAGGCTTGGATAGATCGAAGAACTTCTCAACGACGCTGCTGGACAGCCGGGACACCCCTAAGGGCCTAGGTCGATACCAAACTTGATCATGGCCACAAGGCCGAGAAGCAATAATACAGAAAGGAAAGAGGGTAGATCGCAGTCTCGTTCCTTGTGGGGACTAAGCCTCTAACCCAATAGCAGCAAGAAGGTGAAGCCAAATTTAATTGACGATCCTACCAGGCCGAGCAGAGGGTACCCCACAAGGACCAAAAGGCTTGGATAGATCGAAGAACTTCTCAACGACGCTGCTGGACAGCCGGGACACCCCTAAGGGCCTAGGTCGATACCAAACTTGATCATGGCCACAAGGCCGAGAAGCAATAATACAGAAAGGAAAGAGGGTAGATCGCAGTCTCGTTCCTTGTGGGAACTAAGCCTCTGACCCAATAGCAGTAAGAAGGTGAAGCCAAATTTAATTGACGATCCTACCAGGCCGAGCAGAGGGTATCCCACAAGGACCAAAAGGCTTGGATAGAGCAAAGAACTTCTCAACGACGCAGCTGAACAGCAGGGACACCCCTAAGGGCCTAGGTCGATACTAAACTTGATCATGGCCAAAAGGCCGAGTAGCAATAATACAGAAAGGAAAGAGGACAGTAGGGTAGATCGCAGTCTCGTTCCTTGTGGGGACTAAGCCTCTAACCCAATAGCAGCAAGTAGGTGAAGCCAAATTTAATTGACGATCCTACCAGGCCGAGCAGAGGGTACCCCACAAGGACCAAAAGGCTTGGATAGATCGAAGAACTTCTCAACGACGCAGCTGAACAGCCGGGACACCCCTAAGGGCCTAGGTCGATACCAAACTTGATCATGGCCAAAAGGCCGAGAAGCAATAATACAGAAAGGAAAGAGGGTAGATCGCAGTCTCGTTCCTTGTGGGGACTAAGCCTCTGACCCAATAGCAGTAAGAAGGTGAAGCCAAATTTAATTGACGATCCTACCAGGCCGAGCAGAGGGTATCCCACAAGGACCAAAAGGCTTGGATAGAGCAAAGAACTTCTCAACGACGCAGCTGAACAGCAGGGACACCCCTAAGAGCCTAGGTCGATACCAAACTTGATCATGGCCAAAAGGGCCGAGAAGCAATAATACAGAAAGGAAAGAGGGTAGATCGCAGTCTCGTTCCTTGTGGGGACTAAGCCTCTAACCCAATAGCAGCAAGAAGGTGAAGCCAAATTTAATTGACGATCCTACCAGGCCGAGCAGAGGGTACCCCACAAGGACCAAAAGGCTTGGATAGATCGAAGAACTTCTCAACGACGCAGCTGGACAGCCGGGACACCCCTAAGGGCCTAGGTCGATACCAAACTTGATCATGGCCACAAGGCCGAGAAGCAATAATACAGAAAGGAAAGAGGGTAGATCGCAGTCTCGTTCCTTGTGGGGACTAAGCCTCTGACCCAATAGCAGTAAGAAGGTGAAGCCAAATTTAATTGACGATCCTACCAGGCCGAGCAGAGGGTATCCCACAAGGACCAAAAGGCTTGGATAGAGCAAAGAACTTCTCAACGACGCAGCTGAACAGCAGGGACACCCCTAAGGGCCTAGGTCGATACTAAACTTGATCATGGCCAAAAGGCCGAGTAGCAATAATACAGAAAGGAAAGAGGACAGTAGGGTAGATCGCAGTCTCGTTCCTTGTGGGGACTAAGCCTCTAACCCAATAGCAGCAAGTAGGTGAAGCCAAATTTAATTGACGATCCTACCAGGCCGAGCAGAGGGTACCCCACAAGGACCAAAAGGCTTGGATAGATCGAAGAACTTCTCAACGACGCAGCTGAACAGCCGGGACACCCCTAAGGGCCTAGGTCGATACCAAACTTGATCATGGCCAAAAGGCCGAGAAGCAATAATACAGAAAGGAAAGAGGGTAGATCGCAGTCTCGTTCCTTGTGGGGACTAAGCCTCTGACCCAATAGCAGTAAGAAGGTGAAGCCAAATTTAATTGACGATCCTACCGGGCCGAGCAGAGGGTATCCCACAAGGACCAAAAGGCTTGGATACAGCAAAGAACTTCTCAACGACGCAGCTGAACAGCAGGGACACCCCTAAGGGCCTAGGTCGATACTAAACTTGATCATGGCCAAAAGGCCGAGAAGCAATAATACAGAAAGAAAAGAGGACAGTAGGGTAGATCGCAGTCTCGTTGCTTGCGGGGACTAAGCCTCTAACCCAATAGCAGCAAGAAGGTGAAGCCAAATTTAATTGACGATCCTACCAGGCCGAGCAGAGGGTACCCCACAAGGACCAAAAGGCTTGTATAGAGCAAAGAACTTCTCAACAACGCAGCTGAACAGCAGGGACACCCCTATGGGCCTAGGTGGATAACAAACTTGATCATGGCCAAAAGGCCGAGAAGCAATAAATCAGAAAGGAAAGAGTACAGTAGAGTAGATCACAGTCTCGTTCCTTGTGGGGACTAAGCCTCTAACCCAATAGCAGCAAGTAGGTGAAGCCAAATTTAATTGACGATCCTACCAGGCCCAGCAGAGGGTACCCCACAAGGACCAAAAGGCTTGGATAGATCGAAGAACTTCTCAACGACGCAGCTGAACAGCCGGGACACCCCTAAGGGCCTAGGTCGATACCAAACTTGATCATGGCCAAAAGGCCGAGAAGCAATAATACAGAAAGGAAAGAGGGTAGATCGCAGTCTCGTTCCTTGTGGGGACTAAGCCTCTGACCCAATAGCAGTAAGAAGGTGAAGCCAAATTTAATTGACGATCCTACCAGGCCGAGCAGAGGGTATCCCACAAGGACCAAAAGGCTTGGATAGAGCAAAGAACTTCTCAACGACGCAGCTGAACAGCAGGGACACCCCTAAGAGCCTAGGTCGATACCAAACTTGATCATGGCCAAAAGGGCCGAGAAGCAATAATACAGAAAGGAAAGAGGGTAGATCGCAGTCTCGTTCCTTGTGGGGACTAAGCCTCTAACCCAATAGCAGCAAGAAGGTGAAGCCAAATTTAATTGACGATCCTACCAGGCCGAGCAGAGGGTACCCCACAAGGACCAAAAGGCTTGGATAGATCGAAGAACTTCTCAACGACGCAGCTGGATAGCCGGGACACCCCTAAGGGCCTAGGTCGATACCAAACTTGATCATGGCCACAAGGCCGAGAAGCAATAATACAGAAAGGAAAGAGGGTAGATCGCAGTCTCGTTCCTTGTGGGGACTAAGCCTCTAACCCAATAGCAGTAAGAAGGTGAAGCCAAATTTAATTGACGATCCTACCAGGCCGAGCAGAGGGTATCCCACAAGGACCAAAAGGCTTGGATAGAGCAAAGAACTTCTCAACGACGCAGCTGAACAGCAGGGACACCCCTAAGGGCCTAGGTCGATACTAAACTTGATCATGGCCAAAAGGCCGAGTAGCAATAATACAAAAAGGAAAGAGGACAGTAGGGTAGATCGCAGTCTCGTTCCTTGTGGGGACTAAGCCTCTAACCCAATAGCAGCAAGTAGGTGAAGCCAAATTTAATTGACGATCCTACCAGGCCGAGCAGAGGGTACCCCACAAGGACCAAAAGGCTTGGATAGATCGAAGAACTTCTCAACGACGCAGCTGAACAGCAGGGACACCCCTAAGGGCCTAGGTCGATACCAAACTTGATCATGGCCAAAAGGCCGAGAAGCAATAATACAGAAAGGAAAGAGGGTAGATCGCAGGCTCGTTCCTTGTGGGGACTAAGCCTCTGACCCAATAGCAGTAAGAAGGTGAAGCCAAATTTAATTGACGATCCTACCAGGCCGAGCAGAGGGTATCCCACAAGGACCAAAAGGCTTGGATAGAGCAAAGAACTTCTCAACGACGCAGCTGAACAGCAGGGACACCCCTAAGGGCCTAGGTCGATACTAAACTTGATCATGGCCAAAAGGCCGAGAAGCAATAATACAGAAAGAAAAGAGGACAGTAGGGTAGATCGCAGTCTCGTTGCTTGCGGGGACTAAGCCTCTAACCCAATAGCAGCAAGAAGGTGAAGCCAAATTTAATTGACGATCCTACCAGGCCGAGCAGAGGGTACCCCACAAGGACCAAAAGGCTTGGATAGAGCAAAGAACTTCTCAACGACGCAGCTGAACAGCAGGGACACCCCTAAGGGCCTAGGTGGATAACAAACTTGATCATGGCCAAAAGGCCGAGAAGCAATAAATCAGAAAGGAAAGAGTACAGTAGAGTAGATCACAGTCTCGTTCCTTGTGGGGACTAAGCCTCTAACCCAATAGCAGCAAGTAGGTGAAGCCAAATTTAATTGACGATCCTACCAAGCCGAGCAGAGGGTACCGCACAAGCACCAAAAGGCTTGGATAGATCGAAGAACTTCTCAGCGAAGTAGCTGGACAGCAGGGAAACCCCTCAGGCTAACGACGCAGCAAAATTTGATCAAAAGACCAAGAAGTGCTAATGCAGGAATGTAAAATCTGGGCACAAGAGCTGACAATCATTCAGAAATGATCTTCAGTCCTGTATTGCTTTAAAGAGTAACTCCACTTTTGTTGAGAGGACAACACTCCCCTCTGGGTGATTAATGTATATTTTTATGGTTGTGAAAGGTTTGGAGATTCTTACCTTTTGTTATTGTGCAGATAGATCCACGTGTGTTCTTGAACCAAATACACGGGAACGACTTTTGCAATGATCGATCGGCGGCTGCTCCTGCGGGGTACCTGTGGAGAAAGTGGTAGGGTCTGCAAACCTGTAGAGATGATGGTTGTTGGAGGGGACGCCCATCATCTGACTGATGTCAGTGCCAACTTGTGGGAATATCAGCCTACCAGTTACACAGCAGGAAATGACACCTCCTGGAGGGCCCCTGTAGATTAGGAAGGGAAGTTGCTTGTTAATAACAATGAAAGATAATGTGATTTGTGTAGGAATTGTAGGTGTCATTTGTATTTCCCCGTAAAAGTGGAGTTACTCTTTAAATGAAGCGCTAGGATTTATTAACCACCTCCCGTCCGGTTGTATATAAATGACCGGACGGTGAAAGTGCAGGGTCAGGTGGCCGTTTATAAATGGCCTTCCCGCCCCCTGCTTGTGCGCGCTCCCTTGGAGCGCACAGCAGTGCAATCCAGTGCCCGTTGTGTCCTCTGTACACAGTGGAACACTGATCGTCGTACGGGACCTCTGAAAGCTGAAAATTGGCCTGGACAGGAAGGGGGTAAAAGTGTCCGGACTTGAAGTGGTTAAACATTACATTCAGAGAAATGTTGCCGACATAAAAAAGAAGGAATAAACGTGTAACATTAAAAATTCTGACAACATACAAAGCCACTTTAAAATGTTTTGTACAGATTACTGTCTGTATCTTTTTTCTATAAATATAGACATATAACTATTTTTTTCTGCTCTGCCTAAGTGAAATCTTAGAGTCTTTTAGTTGAATCCCATGGTCAAAAATGAAACTGCCCAGAGACAATGGATTCTTTCTCCAATTTTGACATTTTTAACCATAAGATGACAAGCCTGCCCACCACGACAAGGTAGACTCTTTTAGGGCAGGACCTACACTAAACTACACTACGCTAAACTACTCCATGCTAGTCATCGTATTTTTTGTGTTAGATGCCTGTTTGTGATAAGCCTCATCCTAGAACCTTCCTTCTTCCTTTCCAGACTTGTTTACAGAGATCTACATAAGAACAACCCTTTTCATTCAAAAAACAGAGAACAGATTTAAAAGGGTTGTTGCTGTTATCTTATGGCGGGTGATGCAGTGGTCAGCAATGATCATCTGTAATGTCCCGACACATTTCCCCTTCTTTAATCAATGCAGAGCTCTCTTCCACATAGATGCCTTCAGTCTGAAAGGTCTAAAGTGTTTCAATTGTAGTGAAGTTTATTCACAGATACCAAACTTGATCATGGCCAAAAGGCCGAGAAGCAATAATGCAGATAGGACAGAGGGCAGTATGGTAGATCGCAGTCTCCTTCCTTGTGGGGACTAAGCTTCTACCCCAATAGCAGCAAGTAGGAGAAGCCCAAATTTAATTGAGGATCCTACCAGGCTGAGCAGAGGGTTCCCCAAAAGGACCGAAAGGCTTGGATAGATCGAAGAACTTCTCAACGACGCAGCTGAACAGCCGGGACACCCCTAAGGGCCTAGGTCGATACCAAACTTGATCATGGCCAAAAGGCCGAGAAGCAATAATACAGAAAGGAAAGAGGGTAGATCGCACTCTCGTTCCTTGTGGGGACTAAGCCTCTGACCCAATAGCAGTAAGAAGGTGAAGCCAAATTTAATTGACGATCCTACCAGGCCGAGCAGAGGGTACCCCACAAGGACCAAAAGGCTTGGATAGAGCAAAGAACTTCTCAACGACGCAGCTGAACAGCAGGGACACCCCTAAGGGCCTAGGTCGATACTAAACTTGATCATGGCCAAAAGGCCGAGAAGCAATAATACAGAAAGAAAAGAGGACAGTAGGGTAGATCGCAGTCTCGTTGCTTGCGGGGACTAAGCCTCTAACCCAATAGCAGCAAGAAGGTGAAGCCAAATTTAATTGACGATCCTACCAGGCCGAGCAGAGGGTACCCCACAAAGACCAAAAGGCTTGGATAGAGCAAAGAACTTCTCAACGACGCAGCTGCAAGCAGGGACACCCCTAAGGGCCTAGGTGGATAACAAACTTGATCATAGCCAAAAGGCCGAGAAGCAATAATACAGAAAGGAAAGAGGGTAGATCGCAGTCTCGTTTCTTGTGGGGACTAAGCCTCTAACAGAATAGCAGCAAGTAGGTGAAGCCAAAATTAGTTGACGATCCTACCAGGCCGAGCAGAGGGTACCCAAAAAGGTCCAAAAGGCTTGGATAGATCGAAGAACTTCTCAACGACGAAGCTGGATAGCAGGGACACCCCTAAGGGCCTAGGTAGATACCAAACTTGATCATGGCCAAAAGGCCGAGAAGCAATATTGCAGAAAGAAAAGAGGACAGTAGGGAAGATCGCAGTCTCGTTCCTTGTGGGGACTAAGCCTCTAACCCAATAGCAGCTAGTAGGTGAAGCCAAATTTTATTGACGATCCTACCAGGCCATGCAAAGGGTACCCCAAAAAGACCAAAAGGCTTGGATAGATCGAAGAACTTCTTAACGACGCAGATGGACAGCAGAGACACCCCTAAGGGCCTAGGTCGATACTAAACTTGATCATGGCCAAAAGGCCGAGTAGCAATAATACAGAAAGGAAAGAGGGTAGATCGCAGTCTCGTTCCTTGTGGGGACTAAGCCTCTAACCCAATAGCAGCAAGAAGGTGAAGCCAAATTTAATTGACGATCCTACCAGGCCGAGCAGAGGGTACCCCACAAGGACCAAAAGGCTTGGATAGATCGAAGAACTTCTCAACGACGCTGCTGGACAGCCGGGACACCCCTAAGGGCCTAGGTCGATACCAAACTTGATCATGGCCACAAGGCCGAGAAGCAATAATACAGAAAGGAAAGAGGGTAGATCGCAGTCTCGTTCCTTGTGGGAACTAAGCCTCTGACCCAATAGCAGTAAGAAGGTGAAGCCAAATTTAATTGACGATCCTACCAGGCCGAGCAGAGGGTATCCCACAAGGACCAAAAGGCTTGGATAGAGCAAAGAACTTCTCAACGACGCAGCTGAACAGCAGGGACACCCCTAAGGGCCTAGGTCGATACTAAACTTGATCATGGCCAAAAGGCCGAGTAGCAATAATACAGAAAGGAAAGAGGACAGTAGGGTAGATCGCAGTCTCGTTCCTTGTGGGGACTAAGCCTCTAACCCAATAGCAGCAAGAAGGTGAAGCCAAATTTAATTGACGATCCTACCAGGCCGAGCAGAGGGTATCCCACAAGGACCAAAAGGCTTGGATAGAGCAAACAACTTCTCAACGACGCAGCTGAACAGCAGGGACACCCCTAAGGGCCTAGGTCGATACTAAACTTGATCATGGCCAAAAGGCCGAGTAGCAATAATACAGAAAGGAAAGAGGGTAGATCGCAGTCTCGTTCCTTGTGGGAACTAAGCCTCTGACCCAATAGCAGTAAGAAGGTGAAGCCAAATTTAATTGACGATCCTACCAGGCCGAGCAGAGGGTATCCCACAAGGACCAAAAGGCTTGGATAGAGCAAAGAACTTCTCAACGACGCAGCTGAACAGCAGGGACACCCCTAAGGGCCTAGGTCGATACTAAACTTGATCATGGCCAAAAGGCCGAGTAGCAATAATACAGAAAGGAAAGAGGACAGTAGGGTAGATCGCAGTCTCGTTCCTTGTGGGGACTAAGCCTCTAACCCAATAGCAGCAAGAAGGTGAAGCCAAATTTAATTGACGATCCTACCAGGCCGAGCAGAGGGTACCCCACAAGGACCAAAAGGCTTGGATAGATCGAAGAACTTCTCAACGACGCTGCTGGACAGCCGGGACACCCCTAAGGGCCTAGGTCGATACCAAACTTGATCATGGCCACAAGGCCGAGAAGCAATAATACAGAAAGGAAAGAGGGTAGATCGCAGTCTCGTTCCTTGTGGGAACTAAGCCTCTGACCCAATAGCAGTAAGAAGGTGAAGCCAAATTTAATTGACGATCCTACCAGGCCGAGCAGAGGGTATCCCACAAGGACCAAAAGGCTTGGATAGAGCAAAGAACTTCTCAACGACGCAGCTGAACAGCAGGGACACCCCTAAGGGCCTAGGTCGATACCAAACTTGATCATGGCCAAAAGGCCGAGAAGCAATAATACAGAAAGGAAAGAGGGTAGATCGCAGTCTCGTTCCTTGTGGGGACAAAGCCTCTGACCCAATAGCAGTAAGAAGGTGAAGCCAAATTTAATTGACGATCCTACCAGGCCGAGCAGAGGGTATCCCACAAGGACCAAAAGGCTTGGATAGAGCAAACAACTTCTCAACGACGCAGCTGAACAGCAGGGACACCCCTAAGAGCCTAGGTCGATACCAAACTTGATCATGGCCAAAAGGGCCGAGAAGCAATAATACAGAAAGGAAAGAGGGTAGATCGCAGTCTCGTTCCTTGTGGGGACTAAGCCTCTAACCCAATAGCAGCAAGAAGGTGAAGCCAAATTTAATTGACGATCCTACCAGGCCGAGCAGAGGGTACCCCACAAGGACCAAAAGGCTTGGATAGATCAAAGAACTTCTCAACGACGCAGCTGGACAGCCGGGACACCCCTAAGGGCCTAGGTCGATACCAAACTTGATCATGGCCACAAGGCCGAGAAGCAATAATACAGAAAGGAAAGAGGGTAGATCGCAGTCTCGTTCCTTGTGGGGACTAAGCCTCTGACCCAATAGCAGTAAGAAGGTGAAGCCAAATTTAATTGACGATCCTACCAGGCCGAGCAGAGGGTATCCCACAAGGACCAAAAGGCTTGGATAGAGCAAAGAACTTCTCAACGACGCAGCTGAACAGCAGGGACACCCCTAAGGGCCTAGGTCGATACTAAACTTGATCATGGCCAAAAGGCCGAGTAGCAATAATACAGAAAGGAAAGAGGACAGTAGGGTAGATCGCAGTCTCGTTCCCTGTGGGGACTAAGCCTCTAACCCAATAGCAGCAAGTAGGTGAAGCCAAATTTAATTGACGATCCTACCAGGCCGAGCAGAGGGTACCCCACAAGGACCAAAAGGCTTGGATAGATCGAAGAACTTCTCAACGACGCAGCTGAACAGCCGGGACACCCCTAAGGGCCTAGGTCGATACCAAACTTGATCATGGCCAAAAGGCCGAGAAGCAATAATACAGAAAGGAAAGAGGGTAGATCGCAGTCTCGTTCCTTGTGGGGACTAAGCCTCTGACCCAATAGCAGTAAGAAGGTGAAGCCAAATTTAATTGACGATCCTACCAGGCCGAGCAGAGGGTATCCCACAAGGACCAAAAGGCTTGGATAGAGCAAAGAACTTCTCAACGACGCAGCTGAACAGCAGGGACGCCCCTAAGGGCCTAGGTCGATACTAAACTTGATCATGGCCAAAAGGCCGAGTAGCAATAATACAGAAAGGAAAGAGGACAGTAGGGTAGATCGCAGTCTCGTTCCTTGTGGGGACTAAGCCTCTAACCCAATAGCAGCAAGTAGGTGAAGCCAAATTTAATTGACGATCCTACCAGGCCGAGCAGAGGGTACCCCACAAGGACCAAAAGGCTTGGATAGATCGAAGAACTTCTCAACGACGCAGCTGAACAGCCGGGACACCCCTAAGGGCCTAGGTCGATACCAAACTTGATCATGGCCAAAAGGCCGAGAAGCAATAATACAGAAAGGAAAGAGGGTAGATCGCAGTCTCGTTCCTTGTGGGGACTAAGCCTCTGACCCAATAGCAGTAAGAAGGTGAAGCCAAATTTAATTGACGATCCTACCAGGCCGAGCAGAGGGTATCCCACAAGGACCAAAAGGCTTGGATAGAGCAAAGAACTTCTCAACGACGCAGCAGAACAGCAGGGACACCCCTAAGAGCCTAGGTCGATACCAAACTTGATCATGGCCAAAAGGGCCGAGAAGCAATAATACAGAAAGGAAAGAGGGTAGATCGCAGTCTCGTTCCTTGTGGGGACTAAGCCTCTAACCCAATAGCAGCAAGAAGGTGAAGCCAAATTTAATTGACGATCCTACCAGGCCGAGCAGAGGGTACCCCACAAGGACCAAAAGGCTTGGATAGATCGAAGAACTTCTCAACGACGCAGCTGGACAGCCGGGACACCCCTAAGGGCCTAGGTCGATACCAAACTTGATCATGGCCACAAGGCCGAGAAGCAATAATACAGAAAGGAAAGAGGGTAGATCGCAGTCTCGTTCCTTGTGGGGACTAAGCCTCTGACCCAATAGCAGTAAGAAGGTGAAGCCAAATTTAATTGACGATCCTACCAGGCTGAGCAGAGGGTATCCCACAAGGACCAAAAGGCTTGGATAGAGCAAAGAACTTCTCAACGACGCAGCTGAACAGCAGGGACACCCCTAAGGGCCTAGGTCGATACTAAACTTGATCATGGCCAAAAGTCCGAGTAGCAATAATACAAAAAGGAAAGAGGACAGTAGGGTAGATCGCAGTCTCGTTCCTTGTGGGGACTAAGCCTCTAACCCAATAGCAGCAAGTAGGTGAAGCCAAATTTAATTGACGATCCTACAAGGCCGAGCAGAGGGTACCCCACAAGGACCAAAAGGCTTGGATAGATCGAAGAACTTCTCAACGACGCAGCTGAACAGCCGGGACACCCCTAAGGGCCTAGGTCGATACCAAACTTGATCATGGCCAAAAGGCCGAGAAGCAATAATACAGAAAGGAAAGAGGGTAGATCGCAGTCTCGTTCCTTGTGGGGACTAAGCCTCTGACCCAATAGCAGTAAGAAGGTGAAGCCAAATTTAATTGACGATCCTACCAGGCCGAGCAGAGGGTATCCCACAAGGACCAAAAGGCTTGGATAGAGCAAAGAACTTCTCAACGACGCAGCTGAACAGCAGGGACACCCCTAAGGGCCTAGGTCGATACTAAACTTGATCATGGCCAAAAGGCCGAGAAGCAATAATACAGAAAGAAAAGAGGACAGTAGGGTAGAACGCAGTCTCGTTGCTTGCGGGGACTAAGCCTCTAACCCAATAGCAGCAAGAAGGTGAAGCCAAATTTAATTGACGATCCTACCAGGCCGAGCAGAGGGTACCCCACAAAGACCAAAAGGCTTGGATAGAGCAAAGAACTTCTCAACGACGCAGCTGAACAGCAGGGACACCCCTAAGGGCCTAGGTGGATAACAAACTTGATCATAGCCAAAAGGCCAAGAAGCAATAATACAGAAAGGAAAGAGGGTAGATCGCAGTCTCGTTTCTTGTGGGGACTAAGCCTCTAACACAATAGCAGCAAGTAGGTGAAGCCAAATTTAGTTGACGATCCTACCAGGCCGAGCAGAGGGTACCCCAAAAGGTCCAAAAGGCTTGGATAGATCAAAGAACTTCTCAACGACGAAGCTGGATAGCAGGGACACCCCTAAGGGCCTAGGTAGATACCAAACTTGATCATGGCCAAAAGGCCGAGAAGCAATATTGCAGAAAGAAAAGAGGACAGTAGGGAAGATCGCAGTCTCGTTCCTTGTGGGGACTAAGCCTCTAACCCAATAGCAGCTAGTAGGTGAAGCCAAATTTTATTGACGATCCTACCAGGCCGAGCAAAGGGTACCCCAAAAAGACCAAAAGGCTTGGATAGATCGAAGAACTTCTTAACGACGCAGATGGACAGCAGAGACACCCCTAAGGGCCTAGGTCGATACTAAACTTGATCATGGCCAAAAGGCCGAGTAGCAATAATACAGAAAGGAAAGAGGACAGTAGGGTAGATCGCAGTCTCGTTCCTTGTGGGGACTAAGCCTCTAACCCAATAGCAGCAAGTAGGTGAAGCCAAATTTAATTGACGATCCTACCAGGCCGAGCAGAGGGTACCCCACAAGGACCAAAAGGCTTGGATAGATCGAAGAACTTCTCAACGACGCAGCTGAACAGCCGGGACACCCCTAAGGGCCTAGGTCGATACCAAACTTGATCATGGCCAAAAGGCCGAGAAGCAATAATACAGAAAGGAAAGAGGGTAGATCGCAGTCTCGTTCCTTGTGGGGACTAAGCCTCTGACCCAATAGCAGTAAGAAGGTGAAGCCAAATTTAATTGACGATCCTACCAGGCCGAGCAGAGGGTATCCCACAAGGACCAAAAGGCTTGGATAGAGCAAAGAACTTCTCAACGACGCAGCAGAACAGCAGGGACACCCCTAAGAGCCTAGGTCGATACCAAACTTGATCATGGCCAAAAGGGCCGAGAAGCAATAATACAGAAAGGAAAGAGGGTAGATCGCAGTCTCGTTCCTTGTGGGGACTAAGCCTCTAACCCAATAGCAGCAAGAAGGTGAAGCCAAATTTAATTGACGATCCTACCAGGCCGAGCAGAGGGTACCCCACAAGGACCAAAAGGCTTGGATAGATCGAAGAACTTCTCAACGACGCAGCTGGACAGCCGGGACACCCCTAAGGGCCTAGGTCGATACCAAACTTGATCATGGCCACAAGGCCGAGAAGCAATAATACAGAAAGGAAAGAGGGTAGATCGCAGTCTCGTTCCTTGTGGGGACTAAGCCTCTGACCCAATAGCAGTAAGAAGGTGAAGCCAAATTTAATTGACGATCCTACCAGGCTGAGCAGAGGGTATCCCACAAGGACCAAAAGGCTTGGATAGAGCAAAGAACTTCTCAACGACGCAGCTGAACAGCAGGGACACCCCTAAGGGCCTAGGTCGATACTAAACTTGATCATGGCCAAAAGTCCGAGTAGCAATAATACAAAAAGGAAAGAGGACAGTAGGGTAGATCGCAGTCTCGTTCCTTGTGGGGACTAAGCCTCTAACCCAATAGCAGCAAGTAGGTGAAGCCAAATTTAATTGACGATCCTACAAGGCCGAGCAGAGGGTACCCCACAAGGACCAAAAGGCTTGGATAGATCGAAGAACTTCTCAACGACGCAGCTGAACAGCCGGGACACCCCTAAGGGCCTAGGTCGATACCAAACTTGATCATGGCCAAAAGGCCGAGAAGCAATAATACAGAAAGGAAAGAGGGTAGATCGCAGTCTCGTTCCTTGTGGGGACTAAGCCTCTGACCCAATAGCAGTAAGAAGGTGAAGCCAAATTTAATTGACGATCCTACCAGGCCGAGCAGAGGGTATCCCACAAGGACCAAAAGGCTTGGATAGAGCAAAGAACTTCTCAACGACGCAGCTGAACAGCAGGGACACCCCTAAGGGCCTAGGTCGATACTAAACTTGATCATGGCCAAAAGGCCGAGAAGCAATAATACAGAAAGAAAAGAGGACAGTAGGGTAGAACGCAGTCTCGTTGCTTGCGGGGACTAAGCCTCTAACCCAATAGCAGCAAGAAGGTGAAGCCAAATTTAATTGACGATCCTACCAGGCCGAGCAGAGGGTACCCCACAAAGACCAAAAGGCTTGGATAGAGCAAAGAACTTCTCAACGACGCAGCTGAACAGCAGGGACACCCCTAAGGGCCTAGGTGGATAACAAACTT
The DNA here is from genome assembly GCF_062004578.1 of Staurois parvus. Lineage (NCBI taxonomy): Eukaryota > Metazoa > Chordata > Amphibia > Anura > Ranidae > Staurois > Staurois parvus. The sequence continues at coordinate 8,924,557 of NW_028317914.1, read as the reverse complement.
GATCATAGCCAAAAGGCCAAGAAGCAATAATACAGAAAGGAAAGAGGGTAGATCGCAGTCTCGTTTCTTGTGGGGACTAAGCCTCTAACACAATAGCAGCAAGTAGGTGAAGCCAAATTTAGTTGACGATCCTACCAGGCCGAGCAGAGGGTACCCCAAAAGGTCCAAAAGGCTTGGATAGATCAAAGAACTTCTCAACGACGAAGCTGGATAGCAGGGACACCCCTAAGGGCCTAGGTAGATACCAAACTTGATCATGGCCAAAAGGCCGAGAAGCAATATTGCAGAAAGAAAAGAGGACAGTAGGGAAGATCGCAGTCTCGTTCCTTGTGGGGACTAAGCCTCTAACCCAATAGCAGCTAGTAGGTGAAGCCAAATTTTATTGACGATCCTACCAGGCCGAGCAAAGGGTACCCCAAAAAGACCAAAAGGCTTGGATAGATCGAAGAACTTCTTAACGACGCAGATGGACAGCAGAGACACCCCTAAGGGCCTAGGTCGATACTAAACTTGATCATGGCCAAAAGGCCGAGTAGCAATAATACAGAAAGGAAAGAGGACAGTAGGGTAGATCGCAGTCTCGTTCCTTGTGGGGACTAAGCCTCTAACCCAATAGCAGCAAGTAGGTGAAGCCAAATTTAATTGACGATCCTACCAGGCCGAGCAGAGGGTACCCCACAAGGACCAAAAGGCTTGGATAGATCGAAGAACTTCTCAACGACGCTGCTGGACAGCCGGGACACCCCTAAGGGCCTAGGTCGATACCAAACTTGATCATGGCCACAAGGCCGAGAAGCAATAATACAGAAAGGAAAGAGGGTAGATCGCAGTCTCGTTCCTTGTGGGGACTAAGCCTCTAACCCAATAGCAGCAAGAAGGTGAAGCCAAATTTAATTGACGATCCTACCAGGCCGAGCAGAGGGTACCCCACAAGGACCAAAAGGCTTGGATAGATCGAAGAACTTCTCAACGACGCAGCTGGACAGCCGGGACACCCCTAAGGGCCTAGGTCGATACCAAACTTGATCATGGCCACAAGGCCGAGAAGCAATAATACAGAAAGGAAAGAGGGTAGATCGCAGTCTCGTTCCTTGTGGGGACTAAGCCTCTGACCCAATAGCAGTAAGAAGGTGAAGCCAAATTTAATTGACGATCCTACCAGGCCGAGCAGAGGGTATCCCACAAGGACCAAAAGGCTTGGATAGAGCAAAGAACTTCTCAACGACGCAGCTGAACAGCAGGGACACCCCTAAGGGCCTAGGTCGATACTAAACTTGATCATGGCCAAAAGGCCGAGTAGCAATAATACAGAAAGGAAAGAGGACAGTAGGGTAGATCGCAGTCTCGTTCCTTGTGGGGACTAAGCCTCTAACCCAATAGCAGCAAGTAGGTGAAGCCAAATTTAATTGACGATCCTACCAGGCCGAGCAGAGGGTACCCCACAAGGACCAAAAGGCTTGGATAGATCGAAGAACTTCTCAACGACGCAGCTGAACAGCCGGGACACCCCTAAGGGCCTAGGTCGATACCAAACTTGATCATGGCCAAAAGGCCGAGAAGCAATAATACAGAAAGGAAAGAGGGTAGATCGCAGTCTCGTTCCTTGTGGGGACTAAGCCTCTGACCCAATAGCAGTAAGAAGGTGAAGCCAAATTTAATTGACGATCCTACCGGGCCGAGCAGAGGGTATCCCACAAGGACCAAAAGGCTTGGATACAGCAAAGAACTTCTCAACGACGCAGCTGAACAGCAGGGACACCCCTAAGGGCCTAGGTCGATACTAAACTTGATCATGGCCAAAAGGCCGAGAAGCAATAATACAGAAAGAAAAGAGGACAGTAGGGTAGATCGCAGTCTCGTTGCTTGCGGGGACTAAGCCTCTAACCCAATAGCAGCAAGAAGGTGAAGCCAAATTTAATTGACGATCCTACCAGGCCGAGCAGAGGGTACCCCACAAGGACCAAAAGGCTTGGATAGAGCAAAGAACTTCTCAACAACGCAGCTGAACAGCAGGGACACCCCTATGGGCCTAGGTGGATAACAAACTTGATCATGGCAAAAAGGCCGAGAAGCAATAAATCAGAAAGGAAAGAGTACAGTAGAGTAGATCACAGTCTCGTTCCTTGTGGGGACTAAGCCTCTAACCCAATAGCAGCAAGTAGGTGAAGCCAAATTTAATTGACGATCCTACCAGGCCGAGCAGAGGGTACCCCACAAGGACCAAAAGGCTTGGATAGATCGAAGAACTTCTCAACGACGCAGCTGAACAGCCGGGACACCCCTAAGGGCCTAGGTCGATACCAAACTTGATCATGGCCAAAAGGCCGAGAAGCAATAATACAGAAAGGAAAGAGGGTAGATCGCAGTCTCGTTCCTTGTGGGGACTAAGCCTCTGACCCAATAGCAGTAAGAAGGTGAAGCCAAATTTAATTGACGATCCTACCAGGCCGAGCAGAGGGTATCCCACAAGGACCAAAAGGCTTGGATAGAGCAAAGAACTTCTCAACGACGCAGCTGAACAGCAGGGACACCCCTAAGAGCCTAGGTCGATACCAAACTTGATCATGGCCAAAAGGGCCGAGAAGCAATAATACAGAAAGGAAAGAGGGTAGATCGCAGTCTCGTTCCTTGTGGGGACTAAGCCTCTAACCCAATAGCAGCAAGAAGGTGAAGCCAAATTTAATTGACGATCCTACCAGGCCGAGCAGAGGGTACCCCACAAGGACCAAAAGGCTTGGATAGATCGAAGAACTTCTCAACGACGCAGCTGGATAGCCGGGACACCCCTAAGGGCCTAGGTCGATACCAAACTTGATCATGGCCACAAGGCCGAGAAGCAATAATACAGAAAGGAAAGAGGGTAGATCGCAGTCTCGTTCCTTGTGGGGACTAAGCCTCTAACCCAATAGCAGTAAGAAGGTGAAGCCAAATTTAATTGACGATCCTACCAGGCCGAGCAGAGGGTATCCCACAAGGACCAAAAGGCTTGGATAGAGCAAAGAACTTCTCAACGACGCAGCTGAACAGCAGGGACACCCCTAAGGGCCTAGGTCGATACTAAACTTGATCATGGCCAAAAGGCCGAGTAGCAATAATACAAAAAGGAAAGAGGACAGTAGGGTAGATCGCAGTCTCGTTCCTTGTGGGGACTAAGCCTCTAACCCAATAGCAGCAAGTAGGTGAAGCCAAATTTAATTGACGATCCTACCAGGCCGAGCAGAGGGTACCCCACAAGGACCAAAAGGCTTGGATAGATCGAAGAACTTCTCAACGACGCAGCTGAACAGCAGGGACACCCCTAAGGGCCTAGGTCGATACCAAACTTGATCATGGCCAAAAGGCCGAGAAGCAATAATACAGAAAGGAAAGAGGGTAGATCGCAGGCTCGTTCCTTGTGGGGACTAAGCCTCTGACCCAATAGCAGTAAGAAGGTGAAGCCAAATTTAATTGACGATCCTACCAGGCCGAGCAGAGGGTATCCCACAAGGACCAAAAGGCTTGGATAGAGCAAAGAACTTCTCAACGACGCAGCTGAACAGCAGGGACACCCCTAAGGGCCTAGGTCGATACTAAACTTGATCATGGCCAAAAGGCCGAGAAGCAATAATACAGAAAGAAAAGAGGACAGTAGGGTAGATCGCAGTCTCGTTGCTTGCGGGGACTAAGCCTCTAACCCAATAGCAGCAAGAAGGTGAAGCCAAATTTAATTGACGATCCTACCAGGCCGAGCAGAGGGTACCCCACAAGGACCAAAAGGCTTGGATAGAGCAAAGAACTTCTCAACGACGCAGCTGAACAGCAGGGACACCCCTAAGGGCCTAGGTGGATAACAAACTTGATCATGGCCAAAAGGCCGAGAAGCAATAAATCAGAAAGGAAAGAGTACAGTAGAGTAGATCACAGTCTCGTTCCTTGTGGGGACTAAGCCTCTAACCCAATAGCAGCAAGTAGGTGAAGCCAAATTTAATTGACGATCCTACCAAGCCGAGCAGAGGGTACCGCACAAGCACCAAAAGGCTTGGATAGATCGAAGAACTTCTCAACGAAGTAGCTGGACAGCAGGGAAACCCCTCAGGCTAACGACGCAGCAAAATTTGATCAAAAGACCAAGAAGTGCTAATGCAGGAATGTAAAATCTGGGCACAAGAGCTGACAATCATTCAGAAATGATCTTCAGTCCTGTATTGCTTTAAAGAGTAACTCCACTTTTGTTGAGAGGACAACACTCCCCTCTGGGTGATTAATGTATATTTTTATGGTTGTGAAAGGTTTGGAGATTCTTACCTTTTGTTATTGTGCAGATAGATCCACGTGTGTTCTTGAACCAAATACACGGGAACGACTTTTGCAGTGATCGATCGGCGGCTGCTCCTGCGGGGTACCTGTGGAGAAAGTGGTAGGGTCTGCAAACCTGTAGAGATGATGGTTGTTGGAGGGGACGCCCATCATCTGACTGATGTCAGTGCCAACTTGTGGGAATATCAGCCTACCAGTTACACAGCAGGAAATGACACCTCCTGGAGGGCCCCTGTAGATTAGGAAGGGAAGTTGCTTGTTAATAACAATGAAAGATAATGTGATTTGTGTAGGAATTGTAGGTGTCATTTGTATTTCCCCGTAAAAGTGGAGTTACTCTTTAAATGAAGCGCTAGGATTTATTAACCACCTCCCGTCCGGTTGTATATAAATGACCGGACGGTGAAAGTGCAGGGTCAGGTGGCCGTTTATAAATGGCCTTCCCGCCCCCTGCTTGTGCGCGCTCCCTTGGAGCGCACAGCAGTGCAATCCAGTGCCCGTTGTGTCCTCTGTACACAGTGGAACACTGATCGTCGTACGGGACCTCTGAAAGCTGAAAATTGGCCTGGACAGGAAGGGGGTAAAAGTGTCCGGACTTGAAGTGGTTAAACATTACATTCAGAGAAATGTTGCCGACATAAAAAAGAAGGAATAAACGTGTAACATTAAAAATTCTGACAACATACAAAGCCACTTTAAAATGTTTTGTACAGATTACTGTCTGTATCTTTTTTCTATAAATATAGACATATAACTATTTTTTTCTGCTCTGCCTAAGTGAAATCTTAGAGTCTTTTAGTTGAATCCCATGGTCAAAAATGAAACAGCCCAGAGACAATGGATTCTTTCTCCAATTTTGACATTTTTAACCATAAGATGACAAGCCTGCCCACCACGACAAGGTAGACTCTTTTAGGGCAGGACCTACACTAAACTACACTACGCTAAACTACTCCATGCTAGTCATCATATTTTTTGTGTTAGATGCCTGTTTGTGATAAGCCTCATCCTAGAACCTTCCTTCTTCCTTTCCAGACTTGTTTACAGAGATCTACATAAGAACAACCCTTTTCATTCAAAAAACAGAGAACAGATTTAAAAGGGTTGTTGCTGTTATCTTATGGCGGGTGATGCAGTGGTCAGCAATGATCATCTGTAATGTCCCGACACATTTCCCCTTCTTTAATCAATGCAGAGCTCTCTTCCACATAGATGCCTTCAGTCTGAAAGGTCTAAAGTGGTTTAATTGCAGTAAAGTTTGTTTTACAAAGAACTGCCTTTGTCAACAGTACTCAAATTCCTCTGATCCGCACAGGCAGCAGGGAAGAGACACTCCTGATATATTACAACAACCCTAAAGCTCATGTCACAAGGTCACAGTGGATGATGATGAAAACTCATTACCAGCAGAGTCGCCCTTGTGACATTGCAAGACTGCATTGTCACTAATCAGCGACATGTCTGTGCCATGCAGATGGATTCTCTTTTAGCCCGTCACACATTCTACCTTTTATAAAATCTCAAACATACTTGTTCTGGAAAAAAACACATATATATATAAATTGAACTCATAATCATCGCGAACGTTGGTGTTTCAGGTTAACAGGTCCTGCTGAAGGCCCGCTATAAAGGAGTATACCTTCTTCCCCCTTATACAGTTGTCACGCTCATGTATTCCGCACAGGCAGCAGCGAAGAGTCCCACACCTGACATATTACAACAACTCTAAAGCTCATGTCACAAGGTCACAGTGGATGATGAAGATGACAACTCACCACCAGCAGAGTTACCCTTGTGACATTGCAAGACTGCATTGTCACTAATCAGCGACATGTCTGTGCCATGCAGATGGATTCTCTTTTAGCCCGTCACACATTCTACCCTTTATAAAATCTCAAACATACTTGTTCTGGAAAAATGTACCTTCTTCCCCCTTATACAGTCATCACACTTGTGTAATCCACACAGGCAGCAGTGAAGAGACTCACACCTGACATATTACAACAACCCTAAAGCTCATGTCACAAGGTCACAGTAAGGGGCGGACTGACAACTCATGGGGCCCCTGGGCAATAGGAGATCATGGGGCCCCATGTGTCCCCACCCACACTCAAGCCACACCTACACAAAGCTACAGAGTACACCCTTACATTAATTGTTCCCATCAGAGTGCCCCCTTACATGGACAGATCCCATCGGAGTGCCCCCATTACATGGACTGGTCCTATTGCAGGACCCCTTTACATACAGTGTTCCCATCGGAGAGCTCCCTTACATGGACGTCCTCATCGGAGTGCCCCCTTACATAGACTGTTTCCATCGGAGTGCCCCCTTACATGGACAGATCCCATCGGAGTGCCCCCTTACATGGTCAGATCCCATCGGAGTGCCCCCTTACACGGACAGATCCCATCGGAGTGCCCCCTAACACGGACAGATCCCATCAGAGTGCCCCCTTACACGGACAGATCCCATCGGAATGCCCCCTTACACGGACAGATCCCATCGGAGTGCCCCCTTATACGGACAGATCCCATCGGAGTGCCCCCTTACACGGACAGATCCCATCGGAGTGCCCCCATTACATGGACTGTTCCCAACAGAGTGCCCCCTTACATGGACTATTGCCATCGGAGTGCCCATTTACATGGATTGTTCCCATCGGAGTGCCCCCTTACATGAACTGTTTCCATCGGAGTACACCCTTACATGAACTGTTCCCATCAGAGTGCCCCCTTACATGCACTGATCCCATCAGAGTGTTTTCTTACATGGACTGTTCCCATCAGGGTGCCCCCTTACATGCAGTGTTCCCATCGGAGTGCTCCCTTACATGGACTATTCCAATTAGAGTGCCCCGTACATGGACTGTTCCCATTGCAGTGCCCCCTTATATGGACTGTTCCCATCAGAGTGTTCCCTTATATGGACTGTTCCCATCAGAGTGCCCCCTTACATGGACTGTTCCCATCAGAGTGCACCCTTACATGGACTGTTCCCATCAGAGTACACCCTTACATTAATTGTTCCCATCAGAGTGCCCCCTTACATGGACAAATCCCATCGGAGTGCCCCCATTACATGGACTGGTCCTATTGCAGGACCCCTTTACATGCAGTGTTCCCATCGGAGAGCTCCATTACATGGACGTCCTCATCGGAGTGCCACATTACATAGACTGTTCCCATCGGAGTGCTCCTTTACATAGACTGTTCCCACCAGAGTGCCCCCTTACATGGACTATTGCCATCGGAGTGCCCATTTACATGGATTGTTCCCATCGGAGTGCCCCCTTACATGAATTGTTCCCATCAGAGTGCCCCCTTACATGCAGTGTTCCCATCAGAGTGTCCCCTTACATGGACTGTTCCCATCAGAGTGCCCCCTTACATGCAGTGTTCCCACCAGGGTGCCCCCTTACATACAGTGTTCCCATCGGAGTGCTCCCATACATGGACTATTCCAATTAGAGTGTCCCGTACATGGACTGTTCCCATTGGAGTGCCCCCTTACATGGACTGTTCCCATCAGAGTGTTCCCTTATATGGACTGTTCCAATCGTAGTGCCCCCTTACATGCATTGTTCTTATCAGAGTGCCCCCTTAAACGGACAGATCCCATCGGAGTGCCCCCTTACACGGATAGATCCCACCGGAGTGCCCCCTTACATTGATAGATCCCATCGGAGTGCCCCCTTACATTGATAGATCCCATCGGAGTGCCCCCTTACACGGACAGATCCCATCGGAGTGCCCCCTTACACGGACAGATCCCATCGGAGTGCCCCCTTACACGGACAGATCCCATCGGAGTGTCCCCTTACACGGACAGATCCCATCGGAGTGCCCCCTTACACGGACAGATCCCATCGGAGTGCCCCCTTACACGGACAGATCCCACCGGAGTGCCCCCTTACATTGATAGATCCCATCGGAGTGCCCCCTTACATTGATAGATCCCATCGGAGTGCCCCCTTACATTGATAGATCCCATCGGAGTGCCCCCTTACACAGACAGATCCCACCGGAGTGCCCCCTTAAACGGACAGATCCCATCGGAGTGCCCCCTTACATTGACAGATCTCATCGGAGTGCCCCCTTACATGGACAGATCTCATCGGAGTGCCCCCTTACATGGACAGATCCCATCGGAGTGCACCTTACATGGACAGATCCCATCGGAGTGCCCCCTTACACGGTCAGATCCCATCGGAGTGCCCCTGTACACGGACAGATCCCACCGGAGTGCCCCCTTACACGGACAGATCCCACCGGAGTGCCCCCTTACATTGATAGATCCCATCGGAGTGCCCCCTTACATTGATAGATCCCATCGGAGTGCCCCCTTACACGGACAGATCCCATCGGAGTGCCCCCTTACACGGACAGATCCCATCGGAGTGCCCCCTTACACGGACAGATCCCATCGGAGTGCCCCCTTACACGGACAGTTCCCATCGGAGTGCCCCCTTACACGGACAGATCCCACCGGACTGCCACCTTACATTGATAGATCCCATCGGAGTGCCCCCTTACATTGATAGATCCCATCGGAGTGCCCCCTTACATTGATAGATCTCATCGGAGTGCCCCCTTACACGGACAGATCCCATCGGAGTGCCCCCTTACACGGACAGATCCCATCGGAGTGCCCCCTTACACGGACAGATACCACCGGACTGCCACCTTACATTGATAGATCCCATCGGAGTGCCCCCTTACATTGATAGATCCCATCGGAGTGCCCCCTTACATTGATAGATCTCATCGGAGTGCCCCCTTACACGGACAGATCCCATTGGAGTGCCCCCTTACACGGACAGATCCCACCGGAGTGCCCCCTTACATTGATAGATCCCATCGGAGTGCCCCCTTACATTGATAGATCCCATCGGAGTGCCCCCTTACATTGATAGATCCCATCGGAGTGCCCCCTTACACGGACAGATCCCACCGGAGTGCCCCCTTAAACGGACAGATCCCACCGGAGTGCCCCCTTACATTGATAGATCCCATCGGAGTGCCCCCTTACATTGACAGATCTCATCGGAGTGCCCCCTTACACGGACAGATCCCATCGGAGTGCCCCCTTACACGGACAGATCCCACCGGACTGCCACCTTACATTGATAGATCCCATCGGAGTGCCCCCTTACATTGATAGATCCCATCGGAGTGCCCCCTTACATTGATAGATCCCATCGGAGTGCCCCCTTACATTGATAGATCTCATCGGAGTGCCCCCTTACACGGACAGATCCCATCGAAGTGCCCCCTTACACGGACTGATCCCATCGGAGTGCCCCCTTACACGGACAGATCCCATCGGAGTGCCCTCTTACACGGACAGATCCCATCGGAGTGCCCTCTTACACGGACAGATCCCATCGGAGTGCCCCCTTACACGGACAGATCCCATCGGAGTGCCCCCTTACACGGACAGATCCCATCGGAGTGCCCCCTTACACGGACAGATCTCATCGGAGTGCCCCCTTACACGGACAGATCCCATCGGAGTGCCCCCTTACACGGACAGATCCCCACCGGAGTGCCCCCTTACATTGATAGATCCCACCGGAGTGCCCCCTTACATTGACAGATCCTATCGGAGTGCCCCCTTACATGTAGTGTTCCCATCATTGTCCCCTTTACACGGACTTTCCTCATCAGAGTGCCCCTTTATTTCATGTGCCCTCCCCAGCCTCGCTCAGAGATGATTGGACGGATTCTCCGAGCCCTGTAGAGGCCGCATTGAATGGATTGTAGTCCGCCCCTCCCCCGCACTCTTCATATCACACAAACATTTCTTCTACATTGGCTGCCGATTGTTCCCCTCCCAGATGACAGATGGCGCTCTGTCACTCCGCACACCTACCACACGTCTGTACTCTCCGGAGTGTTGCTGCTTTCTGAGCAGAGCCCCCGCTCAGTATAGACTCCTCCCTCCGATGACGTCATAAAGGGGCGGGGCTAAGGAGCACACAGGTTGCAACCTAGAGCTTAGCTCGGTTGCTAAGAGACCGACACTGCTTGGAGAAGCTGCATGCACGGAGCGGAGTGGAGGGGGCTGGCTGAAGAATGGAGCTCCAATCTGGGCAGGAACATGTGGCCTCCGCTCTATCTTTAGTGGAGGTCCATTCCACTTTTTTTTTTTTTTAAATTAATGAACTTTAACAACCAATAGACACAGCTCAACGAAGTGGATGTCACATGTTTCCTGTATATATTTTTATAGGAACAAGAGGGGTCTGGCTGCAGAATGGAGCTCCATTTTGGAGGTCACATGTTACCTGTCAAGTGGAGCTCCACTTTATAGGCTCTGACTGTTGCATTAACCACTTCCATACCGGGCACTTTTACCCCCTTCCTGCCCAGGCCAATTTTCAGGTTTCAGCGCTCTCACACTTTGAATGATGATTGCGCGGTAATACAACATTGTACCCAAACTAAAATTTTATCATTTTCTTCACACAACTAGAGCTTTCTTTTGGTGGGATTTAATCACCGCTGGGGTTTTCATTTATTGCTAAATTAACAAAAAAATACCGAAAATTTTGAAAAAAAATGTTTTTCTTTGTTTCTGTTATAAAAGTTTGCAAATAAATAATTGTTCTTCATGAATTTAGGCCGAGATGTATTCTACTACATGTCTTTGGTGAAAATAACCCAAATTAGGATGTGTTATTTAGTTTGTAGGAAAGTTATAGAGTTCACAAACTATGGTATAGATCTGAATATTGATCAATCCTGAAGTACTGACAGCCAATCTAATTTCTTGAGGTCCAAGAATGTCAGACAGTACAGATATCCCCCAAATGACCCCTTTTTGCAAAGTAGACAGTCCGACGTATTTCATAAGAGGCATTGCGAGTTTTTTGAAGTTGTATTTTTTTGTCAATTTTTCGAAAAATGAAAAAATGTAAAAAATTATTTTCACTATTTTTTTTTACATACTGTCAGCAGTGCAGTACAGCATTATCATATATCTGGCATGGCGGTGATCAGGGGCACTGACTGGTGACAGTATGAAAAAAAAATATATATAATTTTTAAATTTTTTTTAATTTTATTATTTTTAATTTTTTATTAAATTTTTTACTTTTTTTCAGATTTGTTTTCAGATTTCACTATTACCAAAGTAGTACAATGTTACCATAGTAACATTGTACTACTTTGGGAAAGTGATCAGTATTTTTTTTTTTTACACAATTTGCTTATAGTACAGAATAACTTTGCTATAAGCAACCATTTACGTGAATGACATCGATTCATTCAGGGTTTTTTTTTTTAACGCTTAGCTGTGATTTGGCCACGGCTAATCACATGACAGCTGGGCTGTGATTGGCCCACCTTGTGCATGTGATCGCTGTGACCATTCAAAGCTAGACGCACTAGTATACAATGGATGGCATGAATGAAGCCATCCATTGTATACAACTGTAATGTGACTTGCTGTGATTGGTCACAGCAGGTCACATGGTACCAGCAATGGGGCCGGTACTCAGATCTGTCATCGGCCGTGTCCGAGGTACATGGCCAGTGAGAGATCAAGCCGCTGCGCAAACTGAGCATGGCCGAAAGGACGCCATATGGCATCCACCCGGAAAGGTAAGGGTTTTTGCCGACTGCCATTCGGACATAGGCTGGGAGGGAAATGGTTAAACATTAGATCAGAGAAATGTTGCCGGCATTAAAGAGAAGGAATAAACGTGCAACATTAAAAATGCTGCAACATACAAAGCCACGTTAAAATGTTTTGTACAAATTACTGTCTGTATCTTTTTTCTATAAATATAGAGATATAACAATTTTTTTCTAGTCTGCCTATGTGAAATCTAGGAGTCTTTTAGTTGAATCCCATGGTCAAAAATGAAACTGCCCAGAGACTATGGATTCTTTCTCCAGTTTTGACATTTTTAACCATAAGATGACAAGCCTGCCCACCACGACAAGGTAGACTCTTTTAGGGCAGGACCTACACTAAACTACACTACGCTAAACTACTCCATGCTAGTCATCGTATTTTTTGTGTTAGATGCCTGTTTGTGATAAGCCTCATCCTAGAACCTTCCTTCTTCCTTTCCAGACTTGTTTACAGAGATCTACATAAGAACAACCCTTCTCATTCAAAAAACAGAGAACAGATTTAAAAGGGTTGTTGCTGTTATGGCCAGTGATGCAGTGGTCAGCAATGATCACCTGTAATGTCCTGACACATTTCCCTTTCTTTAATCAATGCAGAGCTCTCTTCCACATAAATGCCTTCAGTCTGAAAGGTCTAAAGTGTTTCAATTGTAGTGAAGTTTATTCACAGAGAACTGCCTTTGTCGCCCTCCTCATCCTACCAGTCCTGTATTACTGACATAGCAAAATGCTCACAATAACGTGTTACAATAAAAAATTGGATGTTAAAAAAAATTTGATTTTTTTAGAATTAAAATTCCAAAACATTTGAATGGAGTCCATGGCAGCAACAGGGTGAATGACAACCCTCAGGGTACTGTGGTCACCCCCTGAAGGAGGACACCCCACTTACATTCCACCTATAAGGCCATGCACAACATCCCAGTTATCCCACCAGACCGCACCCAACTGGGAAGAGGTGCAATCAATCCTGAACTTCGTGAACCCTTCAGGAAGGCCGAGACTTCCTCAGAGCTATGCGCCACCAACATTCCTGTCCTGCCACAGTTTCAGAGCTCCCCTGAGAAGTAGCCTCACTCCATTCCTCCAGGCGCAGAGTGTCCACTCTCTGCCTAAAAAAACCTGTGCTATTACACTATTACAAGCATTATTTCTATGTTGCTAACACTGAGGACTGATATGAGGAGAAGAATGACCAAGGCAGTCCTATGACAGTAGATCAAAAACAATGAGGTCCCAAAGAGAAAGGCGACACTCTAACTGGAGACCTGATCAACAGCTGTGGGTCAGCAAAGAAACCTCCAGAGTCGTGTAATGGCCAAAGAGTTTCCCTCTGTAAACATTTGATCAGAGAAATGGTGCCAGCATGAAACAGAAGGAATAAACGTTTAACATTAAAAATGCTGACAACATACAAAGCCACTTTAAAATATTTTATACAAATTCTTGTCTGTAAACTTTTTTCCTAAACTATATACATATAACAATTTTTTTCTGTTCTGCCTATGTGAAATCTAGCAGTCTTTTAGTTGAATCCCATGGTCAAAAATGAAACTGCCCAGAGACAATAGATTCTTTCTCCAGTTTTAACATTTTTAACCATAAGATGACAAGCCTGCCCACCACGACAAGGTAGACTCTTTTAGGGCAGGACCTACACTAAACTACACTACGCTAAACTACTCCATGCTAGTCATCGTATTTTTTGTGTTAGATACCTGTTTGTGATAAGCCTCATCCTAGAACCTTCCTTCTTCCTTTCCAGACTTGTTTACAGAGATTTACATAAGAACAACCCTTTTCATTCAAAAAACAGAGAACAGATTTAAAAGGGTTGTTGCTGTTATCTTATGGCGGGTGATGCAGTGGTCAGCAATGATCATCTGTAATGTCCCGACACATTTCCCCTTCTTTAATCAATGCAGAGCTCTCTTCCACATAGATGCCTTCAGTCTGAAAGGTCTAAAGTGTTTCAATTGTAGTGAAGTTTATTCACAGATACCAAACTTGATCATGGCCAAAAGGCCGAGAAGCAATAATGCAGATAGGAAAAAGGGCAGTATGGTAGATCACAGTCTCCTTCCTTGTGGGGACTAAGCTTCTACCCCAATAGCAGCAAGTAGGAGAAGCCCAAATTTAATTGAGGATCCTACCAGGCTGAGCAGAGGGTTCCCCAAAAGGATCGAAAGGCTTGGATAGATCGAAGAACTTCTCAACGACGCAGCTGGACAGCAGGGACACCCCTAAGGGCCTAGGTCGATACCAAACTTGATCATGGCCAAAAGGCCGAGAAGCAATAATACAGAAAGGAAAGAGGGTAGATCGCAGTCTCGTTTCTTGTGGGGACTAAGCCTCTAACCCAATAGCAGCAAGTAGGTGAAGCCAAATTTAATTGACGATCCTACCAGGCCGAGCAGAGGGTACCCCACAAGGACCAAAAGGCTTGGATAGATCGAAGAACTTCTCAACGACGCAGCTGAACAGCCGGGACACCCCTAAGGGCCTAGGTCGATACCAAACTTGATCATGGCCAAAAGGCCGAGAAGCAATAATACAGAAAGGAAAGAGGGTAGATCGCAGTCTCGTTCCTTGTGGGGACTAAGCCTCTGACCCAATAGCAGTAAGAAGGTGAAGCCAAATTTAATTGACGATCCTACCAGGCCGAGCAGAGGGTACCCAACAAGGACCAAAAGGATTGGATAGAGCAAAGAACTTCTCAACGACGCAGCTGAACAGCAGGGACACCCCTAAGGGCCTAGGTCGATACTAAACTTGATCATGGCCAAAAGGCCGAGAAGCAATAATACAGAAAGAAAAGAGGACAGTAGGGTAGATCGCAGTCTCGTTGCTTGTGGGGACTAAGCCTCTAACCCAATAGCAGCAAGAAGGTGAAGCCAAATTTAATTAACGATCCTACCAGGCCGAGCAGAGGGTACCCCACAAAGACCAAAAGGCTTGGATAGAGCAAAGAACTTCTCAACGACGCAGCTGAACAGCAGGGACACCCCTAAGGGCCTAGGTGGATAACAAACTTGATCATAGCCAAAAGGCCGAGAAGCAATAATACAGAAAGGAAAGAGGGTAGATCGCAGTCTCGTTCCTTGTGGGGACTAAGCCTCTACCCCAATAGCAGCAAGTAGGAGAAGCCAAATTTAATTGACGATCCTACCAGGCCGAGCAGAGGGTATCCCACAAGGACCAAAAGGCTTGGATAGAGCAAAGAGCTTCTCAACGACGCAGCTGAACAGCAGGGACACCCCTAAGGGCCTAGGTCGATACTAAACTTGATCATGGCCAAAAGGGCCGAGAAGCAATAATACAGAAAGGAAAGAGGGTAGATCGCAGTCTCGTTCCTTGTGGGGACTAAGCCTCTAACCCAATAGCAGCAAGTAGGTGAAGCCAAATTTAATTGACGATCCTACCAGGCCGAGCAGAGGGTACCCCACAAGGACCAAAAAGCTTGGATAGATCGAAGAACTTCTCAACGACGCAGCTGGACAGCCGAGACACCCCTAAGGGCCTAGGTCGATACCAAACTTGATCATGGCCAAAAGGCCGAGAAGCAATAATACAGAAAGGAAAGAGGGTAGATCGCAGTCTCGTTCCTTGTGGGGACTAAGCCTCTGACCCAATAGCAGTAAGAAGGTGAAGCCAAATTTAATTGACGATCCTACCAGGCCGAGCAGAGGGTACCCCACAAGGACCAAAAGGCTTGGATAGAGCAAAGAACTTCTCAACGACGCAGCTGAACAGCAGGGACACCCCTAAGGGCCTAGGTCGATACTAAACTTGATCATGGCCAAAAGGCCGAGAAGCAATAATACAGAAAGAAAAGAGGACAGTAGGGTAGATCGCAGTCTCGTTGCTTGTGGGGACTAAGCCTCTAACCCAATAGCAGCTAGTAGGTGAAGCCAAATTTTATTGACGATCCTACCAGGCCGAGCAAAGGGTACCCCAAAAAGACCAAAAGGCTTGGATAGATCGAAGAACTTCTTAACGACGCAGATGGACAGCAGAGACACCCCTAAGGGCCTAGGTCGATACTAAACTTGATCATGGCCAAAAGGCCGAGTAGCAATAATACAGAAAGGAAAGAGGACAGTAGGGTAGATCGCAGTCTCGTTCCTTGTGGGGACTAAGCCTCTAACCCAATAGCAGCAAGTAGGTGAAGCCAAATTTAATTGACGATCCTACCAGGCCGAGCAGAGGGTACCCCACAAGGACCAAAAGGCTTGGATAGATCGAAGAACTTCTCAACGACGCTGCTGGACAGCCGGGACACCCCTAAGGGCCTAGGTCGATACCAAACTTGATCATGGCCACAAGGCCGAGAAGCAATATTGCAGAAAGAAAAGAGGACAGTAGGGAAGATCGCAGTCTCGTTCCTTGTGGGGACTAAGCCTCTAACCCAATAGCAGCAAGTAGGTGAAGCCAAATTTAATTGACGATCCTACCAGGCCGAGCAGAGGGTACCCCACAAGGACCAAAAGGCTTGGATAGATCGAAGAACTTCTCAACGACGCAGCTGAACAGCCGGGACACCCCTAAGGGCCTAGGTCGATACCAAACTTGATCATGGCCAAAAGGCCGAGAAGCAATAATACAGAAAGGAAAGAGGGTAGATCGCAGTCTCGTTCCTTGTGGGGACTAAGCCTCTGACCCAATAGCAGTAAGAAGGTGAAGCCAAATTTAATTGACGATCCTACCAGGCCGAGCAGAGGGTATCCCACAAGGACCAAAAGGCTTGGATAGAGCAAAGAACTTCTCAACGACGCAGCTGAACAGCAGGGACACCCCTAAGAGCCTAGGTCGATACCAAACTTGATCATGGCCAAAAGGGCCGAGAAGCAATAATACAGAAAGGAAAGAGGGTAGATCGCAGTCTCGTTCCTTGTGGGGACTAAGCCTCTAACCCAATAGCAGCAAGAAGGTGAAGCCAAATTTAATTGACGATCCTACCAGGCCAAGCAGAGGGTACCCCACAAGGACCAAAAGGCTTGGATAGATCGAAGAACTTCTCAACGACGCAGCTGGACAGCCGGGACACCCCTAAGGGCCTAGGTCGATACCAAACTTGATCATGGCCACAAGGCCGAGAAGCAATAATACAGAAAGGAAAGAGGGTAGATCGCAGTCTCGTTCCTTGTGGGGACTAAGCCTCTAACCCAATAGCAGTAAGAAGGTGAAGCCAAATTTAATTGACGATCCTACCAGGCCGAGCAGAGGGTATCCCACAAGGACCAAAAGGCTTGGATAGAGCAAAGAACTTCTCAACGACGCAGCTGAACAGCAGGGACACCCCTAAGGGCCTAGGTCGATACTAAACTTGATCATGGCCAAAAGGCCGAGTAGCAATAATACAAAAAGGAAAGAGGACAGTAGGGTAGATCGCAGTCTCGTTCCTTGTGGGGACTAAGCCTCTAACCCAATAGCAGCAAGTAGGTGAAGCCAAATTTAATTGACGATCCTACCAGGCCGAGCAGAGGGTACCCCACAAGGACCAAAAGGCTTGGATAGATCGAAGAACTTCTCAACGACGCAGCTGAACAGCAGGGACACCCCTAAGGGCCTAGGTCGATACCAAACTTGATCATGGCCAAAAGGCCGAGAAGCAATAATACAGAAAGGAAAGAGGGTAGATCGCAGGCTCGTTCCTTGTGGGGACTAAGCCTCTGACCCAATAGCAGTAAGAAGGTGAAGCCAAATTTAATTGACGATCCTACCAGGCCGAGCAGAGGGTATCCCACAAGGACCAAAAGGCTTGGATAGAGCAAAGAACTTCTCAACGACGCAGCTGAACAGCAGGGACACCCCTAAGGGCCTAGGTCGATACTAAACTTGATCATGGCCAAAAGGCCGAGAAGCAATAATACAGAAAGAAAAGAGGACAGTAGGGTAGATCGCAGTCTCGTTGCTTGCGGGGACTAAGCCTCTAACCCAATAGCAGCAAGAAGGTGAAGCCAAATTTAATTGACGATCCTACCAGGCCGAGCAGAGGGTACCCCACAAGGACCAAAAGGCTTGGATAGAGCAAAGAACTTCTCAACGACGCAGCTGAACAGCAGGGACACCCCTAAGGGCCTAGGTGGATAACAAACTTGATCATGGCCAAAAGGCCGAGAAGCAATAAATCAGAAAGGAAAGAGTACAGTAGAGTAGATCACAGTCTCGTTCCTTGTGGGGACTAAGCCTCTAACCCAATAGCAGCAAGTAGGTGAAGCCAAATTTAATTGACGATTCTACCAAGCCGAGCAGAGGGTACCGCACAAGCACCAAAAGGCTTGGATAGATCGAAGAACTTCTCAACGAAGTAGCTGGACAGCAGGGAAACCCCTCAGGCTAACGACGCAGCAAAATTTGATCAAAAGACCAAGAAGTGCTAATGCAGGAATGTAAAGTCTGGGCACAAGAGCTGACAATCATTCAGAAATGATCTTCAGTCCTGTATTGCTTTAAAGAGTAACTCCACTTTTGTTGAGAGGACAACACTCCCCTCTGGGTGATTAATGTATATTTTTATGGTTGTGAAAGGTTTGGAGATTCTTACCTTTTGTTATTGTGCAGATAGATCCACGTGTGTTCTTGAACCAAATACACGGGAAAGACTTTTGCAGTGATCGATCGGCGGCTGCTCCTGCGGGGTACCTGTGGAGAAAGTGGTAGGGTCTGCAAACCTGTAGAGATGATGGTTGTTGGAGGGGACGCCCATCATCTGACTGATGTCAGTGCCAACTTGTGGGAATATCAGCCTACCAGTTACACAGCAGGAAATGACACCTCCTGGAGGGCCCCTGTAGATTAGGAAGGGAAGTTGCTTGTTAATAACAATGAAAGATAATGTGATTTGTGTAGGAATTGTAGGTGTCATTTGTATTTCCCCGTAAAAGTGGAGTTACTCTTTAAATGAAGCGCTAGGATTTATTAACCACCTCCCGTCCGGTTGTATATAAATGACCGGACGGTGAAAGTGCAGGGTCAGGTGGCCGTTTATAAATGGCCTTCCCGCCCCCTGCTTGTGCGCGCTCCCTTGGAGCGCACAGCAGTGCAATCCAGTGCCCGTTGTGTCCTCTGTACACAGTGGAACACTGATCGTCGTACGGGACCTCTGAAAGCTGAAAATTGGCCTGGACAGGAAGGGGGTAAAAGTGTCCAGACTTGAAGTGGTTAAACATTACATTCAGAGAAATGTTGCCGACATAAAAAAGAAGGAATAAACGTGTAACATTAAAAATTCTGACAACATACAAAGCCACTTTAAAATGTTTTGTACAGATTACTGTCTGTATCTTTTTTCTATAAATATAGACATATAACTATTTTTTTCTGCTCTGCCTAAGTGAAATCTTAGAGTCTTTTAGTTGAATCCCATGGTCAAAAATGAAACTGCCCAGAGACAATGGATTCTTTCTCCAATTTTGACATTTTTAACCATAAGATGACAAGCCTGCCCACCACGACAAGGTAGACTCTTTTAGGGCAGGACCTACACTAAACTACACTACGCTAAACTACTCCATGCTAGTCATCGTATTTTTTGTGTTAGATGCCTGTTTGTGATAAGCCTCATCCTAGAACCTTCCTTCTTCCTTTCCAGACTTGTTTACAGAGATCTACATAAGAACAACCCTTTTCATTCAAAAAACAGAGAACAGATTTAAAAGGGTTGTTGCTGTTATCTTATGGCGGGTGATGCAGTGGTCAGCAATGATCATCTGTAATGTCCCGACACATTTCCCCTTCTTTAATCAATGCAGAGCTCTCTTCCACATAGATGCCTTCAGTCTGAAAGGTCTAAAGTGTTTCAATTGTAGTGAAGTTTATTCACAGATACCAAACTTGATCATGGCCAAAAGGCCGAGAAGCAATAATGCAGATAGGAAAGAGGGCAGTATGGTAGATCGCAGTCTCCTTCCTTGTGGGGACTAAGCTTCTACCCCAATAGCAGCAAGTAGGAGAAGCCCAAATTTAATTGAGGATCCTACCAGGCTGAGCAGAGGGTTCCCCAAAAGGACCGATAGGCTTGGATAGATCGAAGAACTTCTCAACGACGCAGCTGGACAGCAGGGACACCCCTAAGGGCCTAGGTCGATACCAAACTTGATCATTGCCAAAAGGCCGAGAAGCAATAATACAGAAAGGAAAGAGGGTAGATCGCAGTCTCGTTCCTTGTGGGGACTAAGCCTCTAACCCAATAGCAGCAAGTAGGTGAAGCCAAATTTAATTGACGATCCTACCAGGCCGAGCAGAGGGTACCCCACAAGGACCAAAAGGCTTGGATAGATCGAAGAACTTCTCAACGACGCAGCTGAACAGCCGGGACACCCCTAAGGGCCTAGGTCGATACCAAACTTGATCATGGCCAAAAGGCCGAGAAGCAATAATACAGAAAGGAAAGAGGGTAGATCGCAGTCTCGTTCCTTGTGGGGACTAAGCCTCTGACCCAATAGCAGTAAGAAGGTGAAGCCAAATTTAATTGACGATCCTACCAGGCCGAGCAGAGGGTATCCCACAAGGACCAAAAGGCTTGGATAGAGCAAAGAACTTCTCAACGACGCAGCTGAACAGCAGGGACACCCCTAAGAGCCTAGGTCGATACCAAACTTGATCATGGCCAAAAGGGCCGAGAAGCAATAATACAGAAAGGAAAGAGGGTAGATCGCAGTCTCGTTCCTTGTGGGGACTAAGCCTCTAACCAAATAGCAGCAAGAAGGTGAAGCCAAATTTAATTGACGATCCTACCAGGCCGAGCAGAGGGTACCCCACAAGGACCAAAAGGCTTGGATAGATCGAAGAACTTCTCAACGACGCAGCTGGACAGCCGGGACACCCCTAAGGGCCTAGGTCGATACCAAACTTGATCATGGCCACAAGGCCGAGAAGCAATAATACAGAAAGGAAAGAGGGTAGATCGCAGTCTCGTTCCTTGTGGGGACTAAGCCTCTGACCCAATAGCAGTAAGAAGGTGAAGCCAAATTTAATTGACGATCCTACCAGGCCGAGCAGAGGGTATCCCACAAGGACCAAAAGGCTTGGATAGAGCAAAGAACTTCTCAACGACGCAGCTGAACAGCAGGGACACCCCTAAGGGCCTAGGTCGATACTAAACTTGATCATGGCCAAAAGGCCGAGTAGCAATAATACAAAAAGGAAAGAGGACAGTAGGGTAGATCGCAGTCTCGTTCCTTGTGGGGACTAAGCCTCTAACCCAATAGCAGCAAGTAGGTGAAGCCAAATTTAATTGACGATCCTAACAGGCCGAGCAGAGGGTACCCCACAAGGACCAAAAGGCTTGGATAGATCGAAGAACTTCTCAACGACGCAGCTGAACAGCCGGGACACCCCTAAGGGCCTAGGTCGATACCAAACTTGATCATGGCCAAAAGGCCGAGAAGCAATAATACAGAAAGGAAAGAGGGTAGATCGCACTCTCGTTCCTTGTGGGGACTAAGCCTCTGACCCAATAGCAGTAAGAAGGTGAAGCCAAATTTAATTGACGATCCTACCAGGCCGAGCAGAGGGTATCCCACAAGGACCAAAAGGCTTGGATAGAGCAAAGAACTTCTCAACGACGCAGCTGAACAGCAGGGACACCCCTAAGGGCCTAGGTCGATACTAAACTTGATCATGGCCAAAAGGCCGAGAAGCAATAATACAGAAAGAAAAGAGGACAGTAGGGTAGATCGCAGTCTCGTTGCTTGCGGGGACTAAGCCTCTAACCCAATAGCAGCAAGAAGGTGAAGCCAAATTTTATTGACGATCCTACCAGGCCGAGCAGAGGGTACCCCAAAAGGTCCAAAAGGCTTGGATAGATCGAAGAACTTCTCAACGACGAAGCTGGATAGCAGGGACACCCCTAAGGGCCTAGGTAGATACCAAACTTGATCATGGCCAAAAGGCCGAGAAGCAATATTGCAGAAAGAAAAGAGGACAGTAGGGAAGATCGCAGTCTCGTTCCTTGTGGGGACTAAGCCTCTAACCCAATAGCAGCTAGTAGGTGAAGCCAAATTTTATTGACGATCCTACCAGGCCGAGCAAAGGGTACCCCAAAAAGACCAAAAGGCTTGGATAGATCGAAGAACTTCTTAACGACGCAGATGGACAGCAGAGACACCCCTAAGGGCCTAGGTCGATACTAAACTTGATCATGGCCAAAAGGCCGAGTAGCAATAATACAGAAAGGAAAGAGGACAGTAGGGTAGATCGCAGACTCGTTCCTTGTGGGGACTAAGCCTCTAACCCAATAGCAGCAAGTAGGTGAAGCCAAATTTAATTGACGATCCTACCAGGCCGAGCAGAGGGTACCCCACAAGGACCAAAAGGCTTGGATAGATCGAAGAACTTCTCAACGACGCTGCTGGACAGCCGGGACACCCCTAAGGGCCTAGGTCGATACCAAACTTGATCATGGCCACAAGGCCGAGAAGCAATAATACAGAAAGGAAAGAGGGTAGATCGCAGTCTCGTTCCTTGTGGGAACTAAGCCTCTGACCCAATAGCAGTAAGAAGGTGAAGCCAAATTTAATTGACGATCCTACCAGGCCGAGCAGAGGGTATCCCACAAGGACCAAAAGGCTTGGATAGAGCAAAGAACTTCTCAACGACGCAGCTGAACAGCAGGGACACCCCTAAGGGCCTAGGTCGATACTAAACTTGATCATGGCCAAAAGGCCGAGTAGCAATAATACAGAAAGGAAAGAGGACAGTAGGGTAGATCGCAGTCTCGTTCCTTGTGGGGACTAAGCCTCTAACCCAATAGCAGCAAGTAGGTGAAGCCAAATTTAATTGACGATCCTACCAGGCCGAGCAGAGGGTACCCCACAAGGACCAAAAGGCTTGGATAGATCGAAGAACTTCTCAACGACGCAGCTGAACAGCCGGGACACCCCTAAGGGCCTAGGTCGATACCAAACTTGATCATGGCCAAAAGGCCGAGAAGCAATAATACAGAAAGGAAAGAGGGTAGATCGCAGTCTCGTTCCTTGTGGGGACTAAGCCTCTGACCCAATAGCAGTAAGAAGGTGAAGCCAAATTTAATTGACGATCCTACCAGGCCGAGCAGAGGGTATCCCACAAGGACCAAAAGGCTTGGATAGAGCAAAGAACTTCTCAACGACGCAGCTGAACAGCAGGGACACCCCTAAGAGCCTAGGTCGATACCAAACTTGATCATGGCCAAAAGGGCCGAGAAGCAATAATACAGAAAGGAAAGAGGGTAGATCGCAGTCTCGTTCCTTGTGGGGACTAAGCCTCTAACCCAATAGCAGCAAGAAGGTGAAGCCAAATTTAATTGACGATCCTACCAGGCCGAGCAGAGGGTACCCCACAAGGACCAAAAGGCTTGGATAGATCGAAGAACTTCTCAACGACGCAGCTGGACAGCCGGGACACCCCTAAGGGCCTAGGTCGATACCAAACTTGATCATGGCCACAAGGCCGAGAAGCAATAATACAGAAAGGAAAGAGGGTAGATCGCAGTCTCGTTCCTTGTGGGGACTAAGCCTCTGACCCAATAGCAGTAAGAAGGTGAAGCCAAATTTAATTGACGATCCTACCGGGCCGAGCAGAGGGTATCCAACAAGGACCAAAAGGCTTGGATACAGCAAAGAACTTCTCAACGACGCAGCTGAACAGCAGGGACACCCCTAAGGGCCTAGGTCGATACTAAACTTGATCATGGCCAAAAGGCCGAGAAGCAATAATACAGAAAGAAAAGAGGACAGTAGGGTAGATCGCAGTCTCGTTGCTTGCGGGGACTAAGCCTCTAACCCAATAGCAGCAAGAAGGTGAAGCCAAATTTAATTGACGATCCTACCAGGCCGAGCAGAGGGTACCCCACAAGGACCAAAAGGCTTGGATAGAGCAAAGAACTTCTCAACAACGCAGCTGAACAGCAGGGACACCCCTATGGGCCTAGGTGGATAACAAACTTGATCATGGCCAAAAGGCCGAGAAGCAATAAATCAGAAAGGAAAGAGTACAGTAGAGTAGATCACAGTCTCGTTCCTTGTGGGGACTAAGCCTCTAACCCAATAGCAGCAAGTAGGTGAAGCCAAATTTAATTGACGATCCTACCAGGCCGAGCAGAGGGTACCCCACAAGGACCAAAAGGCTTGGATAGATCGAAGAACTTCTCAACGACGCAGCTGAACAGCCGGGACACCCCTAAGGGCCTAGGTCGATACCAAACTTGATCATGGCCAAAAGGCCGAGAAGCAATAATACAGAAAGGAAAGAGGGTAGATCGCAGTCTCGTTCCTTGTGGGGACTAAGCCTCTGACCCAATAGCAGTAAGAAGGTGAAGCCAAATTTAATTGACGATCCTACCAGGCCGAGCAGAGGGTATCCCACAAGGACCAAAAGGCTTGGATAGAGCAAAGAACTTCTCAACGACGCAGCTGAACAGCAGGGACACCCCTAAGAGCCTAGGTCGATACCAAACTTGATCATGGCCAAAAGGGCCGAGAAGCAATAATACAGAAAGGAAAGAGGGTAGATCGCAGTCTCGTTCCTTGTGGGGACTAAGCCTCTAACCCAATAGCAGCAAGAAGGTGAAGCCAAATTTAATTGACGATCCTACCAGGCCGAGCAGAGGGTACCCCACAAGGACCAAAAGGCTTGGATAGATCGAAGAACTTCTCAACGACGCAGCTGGACAGCCGGGACACCCCTAAGGGCCTAGGTCGATACCAAACTTGATCATGGCCACAAGGCCGAGAAGCAATAATACAGAAAGGAAAGAGGGTAGATCGCAGTCTCGTTCCTTGTGGGGACTAAGCCTCTAACCCAATAGCAGTAAGAAGGTGAAGCCAAATTTAATTGACGATCCTACCAGGCCGAGCAGAGGGTATCCCACAAGGACCAAAAGGCTTGGATAGAGCAAAGAACTTCTCAACGACGCAGCTGAACAGCAGGGACACCCCTAAGGGCCTAGGTCGATACTAAACTTGATCATGGCCAAAAGGCCGAGTAGCAATAATACAAAAAGGAAAGAGGACAGTAGGGTAGATCGCAGTCTCGTTCCTTGTGGGGACTAAGCCTCTAACCCAATAGCAGCAAGTAGGTGAAGCCAAATTTAATTGACGATCCTACCAGGCCGAGCAGAGGGTACCCCACAAGGACCAAAAGGCTTGGATAGATCGAAGAACTTCTCAACGACGCAGCTGAACAGCAGGGACACCCCTAAGGGCCTAGGTCGATACCAAACTTGATCATGGCCAAAAGGCCGAGAAGCAATAATACAGAAAGGAAAGAGGGTAGATCGCAGGCTCGTTCCTTGTGGGGACTAAGCCTCTGACCCAATAGCAGTAAGAAGGTGAAGCCAAATTTAATTGACGATCCTACCAGGCCGAGCAGAGGGTATCCCACAAGGACCAAAAGGCTTGGATAGAGCAAAGAACTTCTCAACGACGCAGCTGAACAGCAGGGACACCCCTAAGGGCCTAGGTCGATACTAAACTTGATCATGGCCAAAAGGCCGAGAAGCAATAATACAGAAAGAAAAGAGGACAGTAGGGTAGATCGCAGTCTCGTTGCTTGCGGGGACTAAGCCTCTAACCCAATAGCAGCAAGAAGGTGAAGCCAAATTTAATTGACGATCCTACCAGGCCGAGCAGAGGGTACCCCACAAGGACCAAAAGGCTTGGATAGAGCAAAGAACTTCTCAACGACGCAGCTGAACAGCAGGGACACCCCTAAGGGCCTAGGTGGATAACAAACTTGATCATGGCCAAAAGGCCGAGAAGCAATAAATCAGAAAGGAAAGAGTACAGTAGAGTAGATCACAGTCTCGTTCCTTGTGGGGACTAAGCCTCTAACCCAATAGCAGCAAGTAGGTGAAGCCAAATTTAATTGACGATCCTACCAAGCCGAGCAGAGGGTACCGCACAAGCACCAAAAGGCTTGGATAGATCGAAGAACTTCTCAACGAAGTAGCTGGACAGCAGGGAAACCCCTCAGGCTAACGACGCAGCAAAATTTGATCAAAAGACCAAGAAGTGCTAATGCAGGAATGTAAAGTCTGGGCACAAGAGCTGACAATCATTCAGAAATGATCTTCAGTCCTGTATTGCTTTAAAGAGTAACTCCACTTTTGTTGAGAGGACAACACTCCCCTCTGGGTGATTAATGTATATTTTTATGGTTGTGAAAGGTTTGGAGATTCTTACCTTTTGTTATTGTGCAGATAGATCCACGTGTGTTCTTGAACCAAATACACGGGAACGACTTTTGCAGTGATCGATCGGCGGCTGATCCTGCGGGGTACCTGTGGAGAAAGTGGTAGGGTCTGCAAACCTGTAGAGATGATGGTTGTTGGAGGGGACGCCCATCATCTGACTGATGTCAGTGCCAACTTGTGGGAATATCAGCCTACCAGTTACACAGCAGGAAATGACACCTCCTGGAGGGCCCCTGTAGATTAGGAAGGGAAGTTGCTTGTTAATAACAATGAAAGATAATGTGATTTGTGTAGGAATTGTAGGTGTCATTTGTATTTCCCCGTAAAAGTGGAGTTACTCTTTAAATGAAGCGCTAGGATTTATTAACCACCTCCCGTCCGGTTGTATATAAATGACCGGACGGTGAAAGTGCAGGGTCAGGTGGCCGTTTATAAATGGCCTTCCCGCCCCCTGCTTGTGCGCGCTCCCTTGGAGCGCACAGCAGTGCAATCCAGTGCCCGTTGTGTCCTCTGTACACAGTGGAACACTGATCGTCGTACGGGACCTCTGAAAGCTGAAAATTGGCCTGGACAGGAAGGGGGTAAAAGTGTCCGGACTTGAAGTGGTTAAACATTACATTCAGAGAAATGTTGCCGACATAAAAAAGAAGGAATAAACGTGTAACATTAAAAATTCTGACAACATACAAATCCACTTTAAAATGTTTTGTACAGATTACTGTCTGTATCTTTTTTCTATAAATATAGACATATAACTATTTTTTTCTGCTCTGCCTAAGTGAAATCTTAGAGTCTTTTAGTTGAATCCCATGGTCAAAAATGAAACAGCCCAGAGACAATGGATTCTTTCTCCAATTTTGACATTTTTAACCATAAGATGACAAGCCTGCCCACCACGACAAGGTAGACTCTTTTAGGGCAGGACCTACACTAAACTACACTACGCTAAACTACTCCATGCTAGTCATCGTATTTTTTGTGTTAGATGCCTGTTTGTGATAAGCCTCATCCTAGAACCTTCCTTCTTCCTTTCCAGACTTGTTTACAGAGATCTACATAAGAACAACCCTTTTCATTCAAAAAACATAGAACAGATTTTAAAGGGTTGTTGCTGTTATCTTATGGCGGGTGATGCAGTGGTCAGCAATGATCATCTGTAATGTCCCGACACATTTCCCCTTCTTTAATCAATGCAGAGCTCTCTTCCACATAGATGCCTTCAGTCTGAAAGGTCTAAAGTGTTTCAATTGTAGTGAAGTTTATTCACAGATACCAAACTTGATCATGGCCAAAAGGCCGAGAAGCAATAATGCAGATAGGAAAGAGGGCAGTATGGTAGATCGCAGTCTCCTTCCTTGTGGGGACTAAGCTTCTACCCCAATAGCAGCAAGTAGGAGAAGCCCAAATTTAATTGAGGATCCTACCAGGCTGAGCAGAGGGTTCCCCAAAAGGACCGATAGGCTTGGATAGATCGAAGAACTTCTCAACGACGCAGCTGGACAGCAGGGACACCCCTAAGGGCCTAGGTCGATACCAAACTTGATCATTGCCAAAAGGCCGAGAAGCAATAATACAGAACGGAAAGAGGGTAGATCGCAGTCTCGTTCCTTGTGGGGACTAAGCCTCTAACCCAATAGCAGCAAGTAGGTGAAGCCAAATTTAATTGACGATCCTACCAGGCCGAGCAGAGGGTACCCCACAAGGACCAAAAGGCTTGGATAGATCGAAGAACTTCTCAACGACGCAGCTGAACAGCCGGGACACCCCTAAGGGCCTAGGTCGATACCAAACTTGATCATGGCCAAAAGGCCGAGAAGCAATAATACAGAAAGGAAAGAGGGTAGATCGCAGTCTCGTTCCTTGTGGGGACTAAGCCTCTGACCCAATAGCAGTAAGAAGGTGAAGCCAAATTTAATTGACGATCCTACCAGGCCGAGCAGAGGGTATCCCACAAGGACCAAAAGGCTTGGATAGAGCAAAGAACTTCTCAACGACGCAGCTGAACAGCAGGGACACCCCTAAGGGCCTAGGTCGATACTAAACTTGATCATGGCCAAAAGGCCGAGTAGCAATAATACAGAAAGGAAAGAGGACAGTAGGGTAGATCGCAGTCTCGTTCCTTGTGGGGACTAAGCCTCTAACCCAATAGCAGCAAGTAGGTGAAGCCAAATTTAATTGACGATCCTACCAGGCCGAGCAGAGGGTACCCCACAAGGACCAAAAGGCTTGGATAGATCGAAGAACTTCTCAACGACGCAGCTGAACAGCCGGGACACCCCTAAGGGCCTAGGTCGATACCAAACTTGATCATGGCCAAAAGGGCCGAGAAGCAATAATACAGAAAGGAAAGAGGGTAGATCGCAGTCTCGTTCCTTGTGGGGACTAAGCCTCTGACCCAATAGCAGTAAGAAGGTGAAGCCAAATTTAATTGACGATCCTACCAGGCCGAGCAGAGGGTATCCCACAAGGACCAAAAGGCTTGGATAGAGCAAAGAACTTCTCAACGACGCAGCTGAACAGCAGGGACACCCCTAAGAGCCTAGGTCGATACCAAACTTGATCATGGCCAAAAGGGCCGAGAAGCAATAATACAGAAAGGAAAGAGGGTAGATCGCAGTCTCGTTCCTTGTGGGGACTAAGCCTCTAACCCAATAGCAGCAAGAAGGTGAAGCCAAATTTAATTGACGATCCTACCAGGCCGAGCAGAGGGTACCCCACAAGGACCAAAAGGCTTGGATAGATCGAAGAACTTCTCAACGACGCAGCTGGACAGCCGGGACACCCCTAAGGGCCTAGGTCGATACCAAACTTGATCATGGCCACAAGGCCGAGAAGCAATAATACAGAAAGGAAAGAGGGTAGATCGCAGTCTCGTTCCTTGTGGGGACTAAGCCTCTGACCCAATAGCAGTAAGAAGGTGAAGCCAAATTTAATTGATGATCCTACCAGGCCGAGCAGAGGGTATCCCACAAGGACCAAAAGGCTTGGATAGAGCAAAGAACTTCTCAACGACGCAGCTGAACAGCAGGGACACCCCTAAGGGCCTAGGTCGATACTAAACTTGATCATGGCCAAAAGGCCGAGTAGCAATAATACAAAAAGGAAAGAGGACAGTAGGGTAGATCGCAGTCTCGTTCCTTGTGGGGACTAAGCCTCTAACCCAATAGCAGCAAGTAGGTGAAGCCAAATTTAATTGACGATCCTACCAGGCCGAGCAGAGGGTACCCCACAAGGACCAAAAGGCTTGGATAGATCGAAGAACTTCTCAACGACGCAGCTGAACAGCCGGGACACCCCGAAGGGCCTAGGTCGATACCAAACTTGATCATGGCCAAAAGGCCGAGAAGCAATAATACAGAAAGGAAAGAGGGTAGATCGCAGTCTCGTTCCTTGTGGGGACTAAGCCTCTGACCCAATAGCAGTAAGAAGGTGAAGCCAAATTTAATTGACGATCCTACCAGGCCGAGCAGAGGGTATCCCACAAGGACCAAAAGGCTTGGATAGAGCAAAGAACTTCTCAACGACGCAGCTGAACAGCAGGGACACCCCTAAGGGCCTAGGTCGATACTAAACTTGATCATGGCCAAAAGGCCGAGAAGCAATAATACAGAAAGAAAAGAGGACAGTAGGGTAGATCGCAGTCTCGTTGCTTGCGGGGACTAAGCCTCTAACCCAATAGCAGCAAGAAGGTGAAGCCAAATTTAATTGACGATCCTACCAGGCCGAGCAGAGGGTACCCCACAAAGACCAAAAGGCTTGGATAGAGCAAAGAACTTCTCAACGACGCAGCTGAACAGCAGGGACACCCCTAAGGGCCTAGGTGGATAACAAACTTGATCATAGCCAAAAGGCCGAGAAGCAATAATACAGAAAGGAAAGAGGGTAGATCGCAGTCTCGTTTCTTGTGGGGACTAAGCCTCTAACACAATAGCAGCAAGTAGGTGAAGCCAAATTTAGTTGACGATCCTACCAGGCCGAGCAGAGGGTACCCCAAAAGGTCCAAAAGGCTTGGATAGATCGAAGAACTTCTTAACGACGCAGATGGACAGCAGAGACACCCCTAAGGGCTTAGGTCGATACTAAACTTGATCATGGCCAAAAGGCCGAGTAGCAATAATACAGAAAGGAAAGAGGACAGTAGGGTAGATCGCAGTCTCGTTCCTTGTGGGGACTAAGCCTCTAACACAATAGCAGCAAGTAGGTGAAGCCAAATTTAATTGACGATCCTACCAGGCCGAGCAGAGGGTACCCCACAAGGACCAAAAGGCTTGGATAGATCGAAGAACTTCTCAACGACGCTGCTGGACAGCCGGGACACCCCTAAGGGCCTAGGTCGATACCAAACTTGATCATGGCCACAAGGCCGAGAAGCAATAATACAGAAAGGAAAGAGGGTAGATCGCAGTCTCGTTCCTTGTGGGGACTAAGCCTCTAACCCAATAGCAGCAAGAAGGTGAAGCCAAATTTAATTGACGATCCTACCAGGCCGAGCAGAGGGTACCCCACAAGGACCAAAAGGCTTGGATAGATCGAAGAACTTCTCAACGACGCTGCTGGACAGCCGGGACACCCCAAAGGGCCTAGGTCGATACCAAACTTGATCATGGCCACAAGGCCGAGAAGCAATAATACAGAAAGGAAAGAGGGTAGATCGCAGTCTCGTTCCTTGTGGGAACTAAGCCTCTGACCCAATAGCAGTAAGAAGGTGAAGCCAAATTTAATTGACGATCCTACCAGGCCGAGCAGAGGGTATCCCATAAGGACCAAAAGGCTTGGATAGAGCAAAGAACTTCTCAACGACGCAGCTGAACAGCAGGGACACCCCTAAGGGCCTAGGTCGATACTAAACTTGATCATGGCCAAAAGGCCGAGTAGCAATAATACAGAAAGGAAAGAGGACAGTAGGGTAGATCGCAGTCTCGTTCCTTGTGGGGACTAAGCCTCTAACCCAATAGCAGCAAGTAGGTGAAGCCAAATTTAATTGACGATCCTACCAGGCCGAGCAGAGGGTACCCCACAAGGACCAAAAGGCTTGGATAGATCGAAGAACTTCTCAACGACGCAGCTGAACAGCCGGGACACCCCTAAGGGCCTAGGTCGATACCAAACTTGATCATGGCCAAAAGGCCGAGAAGCAATAATACAGAAAGGAAAGAGGGTAGATCGCAGTCTCGTTCCTTGTGGGGACTAAGCCTCTGACCCAATAGCAGTAAGAAGATGAAGCCAAATTTAATTGACGATCCTACCAGGCCGAGCAGAGGGTATCCCACAAGGACCAAAAGGCTTGGATAGAGCAAAGAACTTCTCAACGACGCAGCTGAACAGCAGGGACACCCCTAAGAGCCTAGGTCGATACCAAACTTGATCATGGCCAAAAGGGCCGAGAAGCAATAATACAGAAAGGAAAGAGGGTAGATCGCAGTCTCGTTCCTTGTGGGGACTAAGCCTCTAACCCAATAGCAGCAAGAAGGTGAAGCCAAATTTAATTGACGATCCTACCAGGCCGAGCAGAGGGTACCACACAAGGACCAAAAGGCTTGGATAGATCGAAGAACTTCTCAACGACGCAGCTGGACAGCCGGGACACCCCTAAGGGCCTAGGTCGATACCAAACTTGATCATGGCCACAAGGCCGAGAAGCAATAATACAGAAAGGAAAGAGGATAGATCGCAGTCTCGTTCCTTGTGGGGACTAAGCCTCTGACCCAATAGCAGTAAGAAGGTGAAGCCAAATTTAATTGACGATCCTACCAGGCCGAGCAGAGGGTATCCCACAAGGACCAAAAGGCTTGGATAGAGCAAAGAACTTCTCAACGACGCAGCTGAACAGCAGGGACACCCCTAAGGGCCTAGGTCGATACTAAACTTGATCATGGCCAAAAGGCCGAGTAGCAATAATACAAAAAGGAAAGAGGACAGTAGGGTAGATCGCAGTCTCGTTCCTTGTGGGGACAAAGCCTCTAACCCAATAGCAGCAAGTAGGTGAAGCCAAATTTAATTGACGATCCTACCAGGCCGAGCAGAGGGTACCCCACAAGGACCAAAAGGCTTGGATAGATCGAAGAACTTCTCAACGACGCAGCTGAACAGCCGGGACACCCCTAAGGGCCTAGGTCGATACCAAACTTGATCATGGCCAAAAGGCCGAGAAGCAATAATACAGAAAGGAAAGAGGGTAGATCGCAGGCTCGTTCCTTGTGGGGACTAAGCCTCTGACCCAATAGCAGTAAGAAGGTGAAGCCAAATTTAATTGACGATCCTACCAGGCCGAGCAGAGGGTATCCCACAAGGACCAAAAGGCTTGGATAGAGCAAAGAACTTCTCAACGACGCAGCTGAACAGCAGGGACACCCCTAAGGGCCTAGGTCGATACTAAACTTGATCATGGCCAAAAGGCCGAGAAGCAATAATACAGAAAGAAAAGAGGACAGTAGGGTAGATCGCAGTCTCGTTGCTTGCGGGGACTAAGCCTCTAACCCAATAGCAGCAAGAAGGTGAAGCCAAATTTAATTGACGATCCTACCAGGCCGAGCAGAGGGTACCCCACAAGGACCAAAAGGCTTGGATAGAGCAAAGAACTTCTCAACGACGCAGCTGAACAGCAGGGACACCCCTAAGGGCCTAGGTGGATAACAAACTTGATCATGGCCAAAAGGCCGAGAAGCAATAAATCAGAAAGGAAAGAGTACAGTAGAGTAGATCACAGTCTCGTTCCTTGTGGGGACTAAGCCTCTAACCCAATAGCAGCAAGTAGGTGAAGCCAAATTTAATTGACGATCCTACCAAGCCGAGCAGAGGGTACCGCACAAGCACCAAAAGGCTTGGATAGATCGAAGAACTTCTCAACGAAGTAGCTGGACAGCAGGGAAACCCCTCAGGCTAACGACGCAGCAAAATTTGATCAAAAGACCAAGAAGTGCTAATGCAGGAATGTAAAGTCTGGGCACAAGAGCTGACAATCATTCAGAAATGATCTTCAGTCCTGTATTGCTTTAAAGAGTAACTCCACTTTTGTTGAGAGGACAACACTCCCCTCTGGGTGATTAATGTATATTTTTATGGTTGTGAAAGGTTTGGAGATTCTTACCTTTTGTTATTGTGCAGATAGATCCACGTGTGTTCTTGAACCAAATACACGGGAACGACTTTTGCAGTGATCGATCGGCGGCTGATCCTGCGGGGTACCTGTGGAGAAAGTGGTAGGGTCTGCAAACCTGTAGAGATGATGGTTGTTGGAGGGGACGCCCATCATCTGACTGATGTCAGTGCCAACTTGTGGGAATATCAGCCTACCAGTTACACAGCAGGAAATGACACCTCCTGGAGGGCCCCTGTAGATTAGGAAGGGAAGTTGCTTGTTAATAACAATGAAAGATAATGTGATTTGTGTAGGAATTGTAGGTGTCATTTGTATTTCCCCGTAAAAGTGGAGTTACTCTTTAAATGAAGCGCTAGGATTTATTAACCACCTCCCGTCCGGTTGTATATAAATGACCGGACGGTGAAAGTGCAGGGTCAGGTGGCCGTTTATAAATGGCCTTCCCGCCCCCTGCTTGTGCGCGCTCCCTTGGAGCGCACAGCAGTGCAATCCAGTGCCCGTTGTGTCCTCTGTACACAGTGGAACACTGATCGTCGTACGGGACCTCTGAAAGCTGAAAATTGGCCTGGACAGGAAGGGGGTAAAAGTGTCCGGACTTGAAGTGGTTAAACATTACATTCAGAGAAATGTTGCCGACATAAAAAAGAAGGAATAAACGTGTAACATTAAAAATTCTGACAACATACAAAGCCACTTTAAAATGTTTTGTACAGATTACTGTCTGTATCTTTTTTCTATAAATATAGACATATAACTATTTTTTTCTGCTCTGCCTAAGTGAAATCTTAGAGTCTTTTTGTTGAATCCCATGGTCAAAAATGAAACTGCCCAGAGACAATGGATTCTTTCTCCAATTTTGACATTTTTAACCATAAGATGACAAGCCTGCCCACCACGACAAGGTAGACTCTTTTAGGGCAGGACCTACACTAAACTACACTACGCTAAACTACTCCATGCTAGTCATCGTATTTTTTGTGTTAGATGCCTGTTTGTGATAAGCCTCATCCTAGAACCTTCCTTCTTCCTTTCCAGACTTGTTTACAGAGATCTACATAAGAACAACCCTTTTCATTCAAAAAACAGAGAACAGATTTAAAAGGGTTGTTGCTGTTATCTTATGGCGGGTGATGCAGTGGTCAGCAATGATCATCTGTAATGTCCCGACACATTTCCCCTTCTTTAATCAATGCAGAGCTCTCTTCCACATAGATGCCTTCAGTCTGAAAGGTCTAAAGTGTTTCAATTGTAGTGAAGTTTATTCACAGATACCAAACTTGATCATGGCCAAAAGGCCGAGAAGCAATAATGCAGATAGGAAAGAGGGCAGTATGGTAGATCGCAGTCTCCTTCCTTGTGGGGACTAAGCTTCTACCCCAATAGCAGCAAGTAGGAGAAGCCCAAATTTAATTGAGGATCCTACCAGGCTGAGCAGAGGGTTCCCCAAAAGGACCGATAGGCTTGGATAGATCGAAGAACTTCTCAACGACGCAGCTGGACAGCAGGGACACCCCATAAGGGCCTAGGTCGATACCAAACTTGATCATTGCCAAAAGGCCGAGAAGCAATAATACAGAAAGGAAAGAGGGTAGATCGCAGTCTCGTTCCTTGTGGGGACTAAGCCTCTAACCCAATAGCAGCAAGTAGGTGAAGCCAAATTTAATTGACGATCCTACCAGGCCGAGCAGAGGGTACCCCACAAGGACCAAAAGGCTTGGATAGATCGAAGAACTTCTCAACGACGCAGCTGAACAGACGGGACACCCCTAAGGGCCTAGGTCGATACCAAACTTGATCATGGCCAAAAGGCCGAGAAGCAATAATACAGAAAGGAAAGAGGGTAGATCGCAGTCTCGTTCCTTGTGGGGACTAAGCCTCTGACCCAATAGCAGTAAGAAGGTGAAGCCAAATTTAATTGACGATCCTACCAGGCCGAGCAGAGGGTATCCCACAAGGACCAAAAGGCTTGGATAGAGCAAAGAACTTCTCAACGACGCAGCTGAACAGCAGGGACGCCCCTAAGGGCCTAGGTCGATACTAAACTTGATCATGGCCAAAAGGCCGAGTAGCAATAATACAGAAAGGAAAGAGGACAGTAGGGTAGATCGCAGTCTCGTTCCTTGTGGGGACTAAGCCTCTAACCCAATAGCAGCAAGTAGGTGAAGCCAAATTTAATTGACGATCCTACCAGGCCGAGCAGAGGGTACCCCACAAGGACCAAAAGGCTTGGATAGATCGAAGAACTTGTCAACGACGCAGCTGAACAGCCGGGACACCCCTAAGGGCCTAGGTCGATACCAAACTTGATCATGGCCAAAAGGCCGAGAAGCAATAATACAGAAAGGAAAGAGGGTAGATCGCAGTCTCGTTCCTTGTGGGGACTAAGCCTCTGACCCAATAGCAGTAAGAAGGTGAAGCCAAATTTAATTGACGATCCTACCAGGCCGAGCAGAGGGTATCCCACAAGGACCAAAAGGCTTGGATAGAGCAAAGAACTTCTCAACGACGCAGCAGAACAGCAGGGACACCCCTAAGAGCCTAGGTCGATACCAAACTTGATCATGGCCAAAAGGGCCGAGAAGCAATAATACAGAAAGGAAAGAGGGTAGATCGCAGTCTCGTTCCTTGTGGGGACTAAGCCTCTAACCCAATAGCAGCAAGAAGGTGAAGCCAAATTTAATTGACGATCCTACCAGGCCGAGCAGAGGGTACCCCACAAGGACCAAAAGGCTTGGATAGATCGAAGAACTTCTCAACGACGCAGCTGGACAGCCGGGACACCCCTAAGGGCCTAGGTCGATACCAAACTTGATCATGGCCACAAGGCCGAGAAGCAATAATACAGAAAGGAAAGAGGGTAGATCGCAGTCTCGTTCCTTGTGGGGACTAAGCCTCTGACCCAATAGCAGTAAGAAGGTGAAGCCAAATTTAATTGACGATCCTACCAGGCTGAGCAGAGGGTATCCCACAAGGACCAAAAGGCTTGGATAGAGCAAAGAACTTCTCAACGACGCAGCTGAACAGCAGGGACACCCCTAAGGGCCTAGGTCGATACTAAACTTGATCATGGCCAAAAGGCCGAGTAGCAATAATACAAAAAGGAAAGAGGACAGTAGGGTAGATCGCAGTCTCGTTCCTTGTGGGGACTAAGCCTCTAACCCAATAGCAGCAAGTAGGTGAAGCCAAATTTAATTGACGATCCTACAAGGCCGAGCAGAGGGTACCCCACAAGGACCAAAAGGCTTGGATAGATCGAAGAACTTCTCAACGACGCAGCTGAACAGCCGGGACACCCCTAAGGGCCTAGGTCGATACCAAACTTGATCATGGCCAAAAGGCCGAGAAGCAATAATACAGAAAGGAAAGAGGGTAGATCGCAGTCTCGTTCCTTGTGGGGACTAAGCCTCTGACCCAATAGCAGTAAGAAGGTGAAGCCAAATTTAATTGACGATCCTACCAGGCCGAGCAGAGGGTATCCCACAAGGACCAAAAGGCTTGGATAGAGCAAAGAACTTCTCAACGACGCAGCTGAACAGCAGGGACACCCCTAAGGGCCTAGGTCGATACTAAACTTGATCATGGCCAAAAGGCCGAGAAGCAATAATACAGAAAGAAAAGAGGACAGTAGGGTAGATCGCAGTCTCGTTGCTTGCGGGGACTAAGCCTCTAACCCAATAGCAGCAAGAAGGTGAAGCCAAATTTAATTGACGATCCTACCAGGCCGAGCAGAGGGTACCCCACAAGGACCAAAAGGCTTGGATAGAGCAAAGAACTTCTCAACGACGCAGCTGAACAGCAGGGACACCCCTAAGGGCCTAGGTGGATAACAAACTTGATCATGGCCAAAAGGCCGAGAAGCAATAAATCAGAAAGGAAAGAGTACAGTAGAGTAGATCACAGTCTCGTTCCTTGTGGGGACTAAGCCTCTAACCCAATAGCAGCAAGTAGGTGAAGCCAAATTTAATTGACGATCCTACCAAGCCGAGCAGAGGGTACCGCACAAGCACCAAAAGGCTTGGATAGATCGAAGAACTTCTCAACGAAGTAGCTGGACAGCAGGGAAACCCCTCAGGCTAACGACGCAGCAAAATTTGATCAAAAGACCAAGAAGTGCTAATGCAGGAATGTAAAGTCTGGGCACAAGAGCTGACAATCATTCAGAAATGATCTTCAGTCCTGTATTGCTTTAAAGAGTAACTCCACTTTTGTTGAGAGGACAACACTCCCCTCTGGGTGATTAATGTATATTTTTATGGTTGTGAAAGGTTTGGAGATTCTTACCTTTTGTT
This sequence comes from Staurois parvus, assembly GCF_062004578.1. NCBI lineage: Eukaryota > Metazoa > Chordata > Amphibia > Anura > Ranidae > Staurois > Staurois parvus. Next base: position 8,887,054 of record NW_028317914.1, on the reverse strand, counting down.
ATTGTGCAGATAGATCCACGTGTGTTCTTGAACCAAATACACGGGAACGACTTTTGCAGTGATCGATCGGCGGCTGATCCTGCGGGGTACCTGTGGAGAAAGTGGTAGGGTCTGCAAACCTGTAGAGATGATGGTTGTTGGAGGGGACGCCCATCATCTGACTGATGTCAGTGCCAACTTGTGGGAATATCAGCCTACCAGTTACACAGCAGGAAATGACACCTCCTGGAGGGCCCCTGTAGATTAGGAAGGGAAGTTGCTTGTTAATAACAATGAAAGATAATGTGATTTGTGTAGGAATTGTAGGTGTCATTTGTATTTCCCCGTAAAAGTGGAGTTACTCTTTAAATGAAGCGCTAGGATTTATTAACCACCTCCCGTCCGGTTGTATATAAATGACCGGACGGTGAAAGTGCAGGGTCAGGTGGCCGTTTATAAATGGCCTTCCCGCCCCCTGCTTGTGCGCGCTCCCTTGGAGCGCACAGCAGTGCAATCCAGTGCCCGTTGTGTCCTCTGTACACAGTGGAACACTGATCGTCGTACGGGACCTCTGAAAGCTGAAAATTGGCCTGGACAGGAAGGGGGTAAAAGTGTCCGGACTTGAAGTGGTTAAACATTACATTCAGAGAAATGTTGCCGACATAAAAAAGAAGGAATAAACGTGTAACATTAAAAATTCTGACAACATACAAAGCCACTTTAAAATGTTTTGTACAGATTACTGTCTGTATCTTTTTTCTATAAATATAGACATATAACTATTTTTTTCTGCTCTGCCTAAGTGAAATCTTAGAGTCTTTTAGTTGAATCCCATGGTCAAAAATGAAACTGCCCAGAGACAATGGATTCTTTCTCCAATTTTGACATTTTTAACCATAAGATGACAAGCCTGCCCACCACGACAAGGTAGACTCTTTTAGGGCAGGACCTACACTAAACTACACTACGCTAAACTACTCCATGCTAGTCATCGTATTTTTTGTGTTAGATGCCTGTTTGTGATAAGCCTCATCCTAGAACCTTCCTTCTTCCTTTCCAGACTTGTTTACAGAGATCTACATAAGAACAACCCTTTTCATTCAAAAAACAGAGAACAGATTTAAAAGGGTTGTTGCTGTTATCTTATGGCGGGTGATGCAGTGGTCAGCAATGATCATCTGTAATGTCCCGACACATTTCCCCTTCTTTAATCAATGCAGAGCTCTCTTCCACATAGATGCCTTCAGTCTGAAAGGTCTAAAGTGTTTCAATTGTAGTGAAGTTTATTCACAGATACCAAACTTGATCATGGCCAAAAGGCCGAGAAGCAATAATGCAGATAGGAAAGAGGGCAGTATGGTAGATCGCAGTCTCCTTCCTTGTGGGGACTAAGCTTCTACCCCAATAGCAGCAAGTAGGAGAAGCCCAAATTTAATTGAGGATCCTACCAGGCTGAGCAGAGGGTTCCCCAAAAGGACCGAAAGGCTTGGATAGATCGAAGAACTTCTCAACGACGCAGCTGGACAGCAGGGACACCCCTAAGGGCCTAGGTCGATACCAAACTTGATCATTGCCAAAAGGCCGAGAAGCAATAATACAGAAAGGAAAGAGGGTAGATCGCAGTCTCGTTCCTTGTGGGGACTAAGCCTCTAACCCAATAGCAGCAAGTAGGTGAAGCCAAATTTAATTGACGATCCTACCAGGCCGAGCAGAGGGTACCCCACAAGGACCAAAAGGCTTGGATAGATCGAAGAACTTCTCAACGACGCAGCTGAACAGACGGGACACCCCTAAGGGCATAGGTCGATACCAAACTTGATCATGGCCAAAAGGCCGAGAAGCAATAATACAGAAAGGAAAGAGGGTAGATCGCAGTCTCGTTCCTTGTGGGGACTAAGCCTCTGACCCAATAGCAGTAAGAAGGTGAAGCCAAATTTAATTGACGATCCTACCAGGCCGAGCAGAGGGTATCCCACAAGGACCAAAAGGCTTGGATAGAGCAAAGAACTTCTCAACGACGCAGCTGAACAGCAGGGACGCCCCTAAGGGCCTAGGTCGATACTAAACTTGATCATGGCCAAAAGGCCGAGTAGCAATAATACAGAAAGGAAAGAGGACAGTAGGGTAGATCGCAGTCTCGTTCCTTGTAGGGACTAAGCCTCTAACCCAATAGCAGCAAGTAGGTGAAGCCAAATTTAATTGACGATCCTACCAGGCCGAGCAGAGGGTACCCCATAAGGACCAAAAGGCTTGGATAGATCGAAGAACTTCTCAACGACGCAGCTGAACAGCCGGGACACCCCTAAGGGCCTAGGTCGATACCAAACTTGATCATGGCCAAAAGGCCGAGAAGCAATAATACAGAAAGGAAAGAGGGTAGATCGCAGTCTCGTTCCTTGTGGGGACTAAGCCTCTGACCCAATAGCAGTAAGAAGGTGAAGCCAAATTTAATTGACGATCCTACCAGGCCGAGCAGAGGGTATCCCACAAGGACCAAAAGGCTTGGATAGAGCAAAGAACTTCTCAACGACGCAGCAGAACAGCAGGGACACCCCTAAGAGCCTAGGTCGATACCAAACTTGATCATGGCCAAAAGGGCCGAGAAGCAATAATACAGAAAGGAAAGAGGGTAGATCGCAGTCTCGTTCCTTCTGGGGACTAAGCCTCTAACCCAATAGCAGCAAGAAGGTGAAGCCAAATTTAATTGACGATCCTACCAGGCCGAGCAGAGGGTACCCCACAAGGACCAAAAGGCTTGGATAGATCGAAGAACTTCTCAACGACGCTGCTGGACAGCCGGGACACCCCTAAGGGCCTAGGTCGATACCAAACTTGATCATGGCCACAAGGCCGAGAAGCAATAATACAGAAAGGAAAGAGGGTAGATCGCAGTCTCGTTCCTTGTGGGAACTAAGCCTCTGACCCAATAGCAGTAAGAAGGTGAAGCCAAATTTAATTGACGATCCTACCAGGCCGAGCAGAGGGTATCCCACAAGGACCAAAAGGCTTGGATAGAGCAAAGAACTTCTCAACGACGCAGCTGAACAGCAGGGACACCCCTAAGGGCCTAGGTCGATACTAAACTTGATCATGGCCAAAAGGCCGAGTAGCAATAATACAGAAAGGAAAGAGGACAGTAGGGTAGATCGCAGTCTCGTTCCTTGTGGGGACTAAGCCTCTAACCCAATAGCAGCAAGTAGGTGAAGCCAAATCTAATTGACGATCCTACCAGACCGAGCAGAGGGTACCCCACAAGGACCAAAAGGCTTGGATAGATCGAAGAACTTCTCAACGACGCAGCTGAACAGCCGGGACACCCCTAAGGGCCTAGGTCGATACCAAACTTGATCATGGCCAAAAGGCCGAGAAGCAATAATACAGAAAGGAAAGAGGGTAGATCGCAGTCTCGTTCCTTGTGGGGACTAAGCCTCTGACCCAATAGCAGTAAGAAGGTGAAGCCAAATTTAATTGACGATCCTACCAGGCCGAGCAGAGGGTATCCCACAAGGACCAAAAGGCTTGGATAGAGCAAAGAACTTCTCAACGATGCAGCTGAACAGCAGGGACACCCCTAAGAGCCTAGGTCGATACCAAACTTGATCATGGCCAAAAGGGCCGAGAAGCAATAATACAGAAAGGAAAGAGGGTAGATCGCAGTCTCGTTCCTTGTGGGGACTAAGCCTCTAACCCAATAGCAGCAAGAAGGTGAAGCCAAATTTAATTGACGATCCTACCAGGCCGAGCAGAGGGTACCCCACAAGGACCAAAAGGCTTGGATAGATCGAAGAACTTCTCAACGACGCAGCTGAACAGCCGGGACACCCCTAAGGGCCTAGATCGATACCAAACTTGATCATGGCCAAAAGGCCGAGAAGCAATAATACAGAAAGGAAAGAGGGTAGATCGCAGGCTCGTTCCTTGTGGGGACTAAGCCTCTGACCCAATAGCAGTAAGAAGGTGAAGCCAAATTTAATTGACGATCCTACCAGGCCGAGCAGAGGGTATCCCACAAGGACCAAAGGCTTGGATAGAGCAAAGAACTTCTCAACGACGCAGCTGAACAGCAGGGACACCCCTAAGGGCCTAGGTCGATACTAAACTTGATCATGGCCAAAAGGCCGAGAAGCAATAATACAGAAAGAAAAGAGGACAGTAGGGTAGATCGCAGTCTCGTTGCTTGCGGGGACTAAGCCTCTAACCCAATAGCAGCAAGAAGGTGAAGCCAAATTTAATTGACGATCCTACCAGGCCGAGCAGAGGGTACCCCACAAGGACCAAAAGGCTTGGATAGAGCAAAGAACTTCTCAACGACGCAGCTGAACAGCAGGGACACCCCTAAGGGCCTAGGTGGATAACAAACTTGATCATGGCCAAAAGGCCGAGAAGCAATAAATCAGAAAGGAAAGAGTACAGTAGAGTAGATCACAGTCTCGTTCCTTGTGGGGACTAAGCCTCTAACCCAATAGCAGCAAGTAGGTGAAGCCAAATTTAATTGACGATCCTACCAAGCCGAGCAGAGGGTACCGCACAAGCACCAAAAGGCTTGGATAGATCGAAGAACTTCTCAACGAAGTAGCTGGACAGCAGGGAAACCCCTCAGGCTAACGACGCTGCAAAATTTGATCAAAAGACCAAGAAGTGCTAATGCAGGAATGTAAAGTCTGGGCACAAGAGCTGACAATCATTCAGAAATGATCTTCAGTCCTGTATTGCTTTAAAGAGTAACTCCACTTTTGTTGAGAGGACAACACTCCCCTCTGGGTGATTAATGTATATTTTTATGGTTGTGAAAGGTTTGGAGATTCTTACCTTTTGTTATTGTGCAGATAGATCCACGTGTGTTCTTGAACCAAATACACGGGAACGACTTTTGCAGTGATCGATCGGCGGCTGCTACTGCGGGGTACCTGTGGAGAAAGTGGTAGGGTCTGCAAACCTGTAGAGATGATGGTTGTTGGAGGGGACGCCCATCATCTGACTGATGTCAGTGCCAACTTGTGGGAATATCAGCCTACCAGTTACACAGCAGGAAATGACACCTCCTGGAGGGCCCCTGTAGATTAGGAAGGGAAGTTGCTTGTTAATAACAATGAAAGATAATGTGATTTGTGTAGGAATTGTAGGTGTCATTTGTATTTCCCCGTAAAAGTGGAGTTACTCTTTAAATGAAGCGCTAGGATTTATTAACCACCTCCCGTCCGGTTGTATATAAATGACCGGACGGTGAAAGTGCAGGGTCAGGTGGCCGCTTATAAATGTCCTTCCCGCCCCCTGCTTGTGCGCGCTCCCTTGGAGCGCA